>NC_091441.1:22428116-22794366 GCF_964237555.1 Oryctolagus cuniculus | reverse complement strand
ATATGCTGATAAATGCAAACTGTTTCCTCAATGCTTTAGAGAAAACATGATTATATCATAAACAATGTAATCTTTTTCCCATAATTTTAATCCATCAAAGATTTGATTTGGTAACATAATGGAGGCAGCAAAGCACGGGAGAGCTGAACACTGGTATCAAACCAAAAATAAACTGAAGCACCGCAAAGTGACTAAGCTCTAATGTCCCTCCTCACTGCCCCACTTCATGTCTTCCATGCACAGTGTGCCCACCCTGCCTCTGATCTGTTTTGTCTACTGGTAAAATGGACTGCAGTACCAACTTTAAAAACCTATCAAAGTATTAAAACAAAATAGACATCCTCTCCCCTATTTGGCAGGAAAACCCCAATTTAAATGTTCCAAGCCTCCCCCAAGAACAAGCAATTATGAGGTGCAGAAAGGCAATAGCTTTAAAACAACATGCTAATCCTAATATTAGTACCTTGAAAAAGGAAAACTGCCAAGATGTTGGAATAATGCCCAGTTATCCGTCTTACCTACAGCAATAAAACTGTCCTATAAATGTGAACAAGACAGTAAGGATACATTTTGGAGCTAGGTTCCTGGCATTTTTTTTTCCATCTCACCATTCCCTAGAACAAGTCTGACCTAGGGAGACAAAACACAGCAGATGGTAACCCTGCCTGGTACCATGAGCACTTAGTCAATCCAAATAATTCACACAAAAATGAAGCAAGATGTTCAATGATTTATGGCCCTGATTTCACTAGATAATTATGGAATTCTACTCTTCAATAGAGTCACCTTTTTATAGTCACATGCTGGATAGCTAATGTGTCTAAAAACAATACTTTACTCTTAATAATAAAATACTCATTACTAATATAATTATTACTAACAAGAGTGCCAGGCACTCTTGAAAGTATTATTTAGTCCTCATTCCAATCTATAAAATTACTGTACACACTGTACAGACAAAGGAACTGAAAGACAGCAACTAAAACACTAACTATGACACACAGAACCAACTTTCAAATCCAGGAAGTGCAGATCCTGTCCAAGTGCAGAACTACTTGGTATGGGAGTGGGTCTAATCTAATGATTCTGCAAAAAAGCAAAACTAAACTTCATTTACATCGAAAGAGCACCAGACCCAGATTCAGCTGGCCTGAGTTCTAGCCCGGGCTCTTCACTGTGTGACCTCCATGGAGACACCTCTCCGCAACGGTTTCTTCATCTGTGAAATGAAGCTGGAAAGCTTGTTTTTCCAGTTTTCAAGATTTCAGACTCTGACGACAAACACTTCAATCTCAGTTTTACTTAATGACCAGATCATTTTTCTATCATTGTTCAGATCTAGAAACACTGACCATTTGCAGTAGAAATCAGAAGGCAGCAGCAGTTTCTCAGTGGCTCAATGACCCTCAACCCACTCGACGTGTTATAAAACTGCGCTTCCCATCACTGCAGGCTACTTTCTAGTACGTATAAGTCCAACACACACAGGAGGGTCTGAGGCTGCTACTTGCCAGTTCTCGATCCGCATTTTCGATTTAGCAGACGAAGTTAAATGTTCAATGCAGAAACGTTAGCCATGATAACACACATATTCAAATGCCTACAATGTCATCACACACCCCAAAGATATTTCACCAGAAACACACACACTCATTCATTTCAACAGAATTATTCCAATTATGTTTTCCTTACCTAAGACTTAACATACTTCTGTACAGTTCACTTGCACACCAACGGGTAACTGCACACATGAAGATGAAGACCCGAACATCTTTACAGCCACAGCACTGCTGGCAACCACAGAGGTAACCACTGATTTCTAACCTCGACTGAATTATTGTTGGAGAATGCTGGGGGAGAAGAGTTTGGTGTGTATTAAGTACACAGAGAAATCACTTGGCTAACAGACTGGGCTCAAGTGTTGTTGGTAATGAGTTCCCCTCATTTTCTGCATTGCCCTGAAAAGATCTAGGCTGAACTAGCCCTGCTGCAGTCACTTCAGTAAGATGGAGGAACTGATCTGGGTGACCTGGAAGTGGCTACAACCAGGAGGAAAAACTGATGATTATTTGTCGCCTAACAAGCCACATCCTCAAGCTGGCGCTTCCCCAAACAACAGAACCAGTGAGAGAAATGGGGTCTCCTGACTGAAGAACCAGCAGCAATGGGAAGAGGTGGTTGGAGGACCCCCCCCAACACACCCAACACACAATGTGCCCCAAATCCCTCTACCATGAAACAAATTGACTCTCAAAACCCCATATCACTTGATATGTGAACTGCAGAGTCATTAAAATGAAACAAAAACATCTTCAGCAAACACTGCTGCTTTCAATTGGTCTGACCACGGTCTCAGCCCGTCCACGCCACCGTTCCCTGTAACCACACTGCCACTCCTGAATCTCCCTGCGACAGCAGTTCCCTGCCACCACTTCTAAGAATGGTTTTTGAATGTCAATATTCTGGTGAATTTTCAGACGTAGTTATTATTTCTAATGATAACTGAGAAACTGCCCGGTTATATTTTGCTTCTCAAAATTTGATCATGCTAATAACTTTCAAAATACTCACTGAGCAGTTAATAAGAGCCAAACACTGTTCTCAGAGCTTTAACTGTACTAACTCATTTAATTCTCGTAGCCCAACGAAGTAGATACTTATATTATCCTCGTTTTATACAGAAATTAAATAATTGTGTTGCCCCAGGCTTCAGGTAGCAAGTGGCAGAACTGAGATTAAAAGCCGGAATCGGTGCTGGAAAGCCCACCCTTTCCAGCTCACACTTGTTCTCCAGCTAGAAAACACCAGAAATCTGCAGAGTAAACACTGTTGCCGTGCATGCCCTGTTATTCCTGGAAACACTTAATAACAAACTGCAAATAACAAACCGCAATACATGCTCAGTGCAACAAGCCTTCATTTCACAATCCCTATAAGAAATCTGCTTACTTTTGGAAAGGATGGGCTGACTTTAAAAATCCAAACAAAACCTAATTTGTATTTTGATTAACTGTTAAACAGATTATATGAAGTAAACATCAGCATATATCTTCTCTCAAAAAATCACAGGAAGACTCCTTTAAGTTTAAAAAAAAAAACATATTTTTAACAGGAAAAAGACTCCCGTTCCTGAGTTTGACAAATGCCTAACGCCTGAATAATCTGTACCAAAAATCAGATTAGTTGGCATTAAAGTCTATCTATGTGTGTCCTATTTCTACAAGTACTAAAGGACCATTACTGCTCCCTTACTGCCCCCAAGTATTACGATTTTCTAAAGCAATGTTACACACAGGATGGGATTTTTGAATGATATTGCTGAAGGACTGACATAGAGCTTTGAGGTTACCTTAGTTACTCTTTCCCTGATAAAAGTACAGTTACTTAAAGGCAAGCACAATAGCAACCGGACACATGCACAGACACACCACCATATACCCAGTTCAGACACTGACAGTGTTTCTTGTGTTTCCAGTGTTAATGCACTGTGTAGAAAACTACACTCACGGAAATATTCAGCGCCTCTCTTGCCAGGACAGCCTGCAAAAAAAAAAAAAAAGCCCCCGGATTTGTAAACAAAATCGAGTTCATTTTGAAAAATATGGATCACAAATGGCATGATCCCCTTTAAATATACAAGGAATCTTCAAAAAGCTCATGGAAAACACACATTCTGCAGAAACTGTGCAGACATTTCAAAATTATTTGCACCACAATAAACTGGCTTTTTAATTTTATTTCTCCACAAGCCTTCTGAATCATCCTCAAGTAGTTGAAAAGCAACTCAGGTCATCAGGGGTGAAATCTCGTAATGGCTGAATGTGACACCTAAAGCAATCCCCCCAAAAGGACTACCCCAAAAGGTAGTCCCTGTACACTAGGAGGAGGGCCACGTTCCTCAAAATCTTAAGTCACATGAATCATTAGGTCCTGAAATAGCCCCCAACCCTGTGTCCTACAGGAATTTCACAAAGCCAGACATTAATCTGGGGGTCTGTGCCAAAAATGGAAGGCCCAGCAGGTCGGGGGGTGGGGGATCACAAGAACTGAAACTTTTGGGATGGCAGCCAGGGAAATTCCTTTGACAATCAGTCCTATCTTCACCCTGAGGCTACCTTTCAAAGGTTGAAGTAAGTACTTTCTTTGGAAATCTTTATACATGAAAATGGTTGGAAATAATTACCTAAAGGAAGAATCCTAAGGAAGAAGTAAGAGAAATGAAAGCAAAAGCAAAGATTTTTTTTTAACCAACACTGGCCTTCCACTCTCTCACACTGTTTTTCTCTTTCACATTTGTCTCCTTTAAATTTCTATCAAACCATCCAAAAGTTGTACTTACACAATTTACATTTATTAAATAAAAACTTTCTATAAAAAAATGTCTACCAAACCAAGGCCAAGTCTCCCCCTCCCCATGTCTCCCCATGTTCTATGTGGTGTCACTCAATGAGTGAGACTGGCAGTAATCACATCTTCTGACTCAAGGCTAAGGAGACGCGTCCATCACCTGTAACTCCAGAGGTGACTCTCCGTCTGCCCCTCAGACTGCCTGAGTCACAGCGGAGGACCCAGGGAGAGCTCCATCCCATTATTTGTCTAAAGAGGCGTGGCAATGTTGGGCGTTTTGATAGATACAGCAAAAAAAAAAAAAAAGAGCTTAAAAAAATCAGAAATGTTTATAATATTCTCCAGAACATTCTCATGTGTTTTTAAATTTTTTAAATATATTCAAGTATTATATGACTCTATGACTCTAAACCATGCATTCCAGCCACAGTCTTTCCAACAAACCTCAGTCAAGAACGTCTAGTGATTCAACTTCTGACGGCAACAGATGAAACTTTTTTAATAGAGACTGGGCTTATAAAATACAAGTTACATAAATATTTACCTCCACTTCCATACAAATAGGAAGTGACAAATTCTGTCAATATATCTGGCAATTGAAACTCTAAAATACAAAGTTTGTAAAGATCTCCATTCAAGGCACCTTCCTTTAAAGGAGGTTGCTTGTTACTCTTCTGTGCTTCACGGAAACAGAACAGCAGTTAGCCATGAGGGTGGATTTTCATTTATTTGAATACATCAGTCGGTAGAAGGGGAAATGATATTGGCTGTGTGTTTATGAGCTGCATTAGAAATCTGAACAATAGCAGACCTTTACCAAAACAAAAATAAAATATGAGTCAACAAGATCTTTGCCAAACAGAGGTCTCAGGACAGCCTTGTTCAGCCTTCTGGGAATCCCACTCCAATAAGCGCAATAAAAGCAGGACGTGCCTCATTTCCTTCAGCGCTCACCATGCCTCTCTTGGAGATGTTTGTAAATTTCCTTCCTCTACGCATCAAGCTGGCAAACTGTCGTCATTTCTTCGGGGTAATAATATCCTGTTGATGTCTGGGTAGATCTGTTTTGAGTGTTCCTTCCACATACCACATATACTTTTACTATTATTTTTCAACACAATACAATAAATTATTTTCCCACATATCTGGACACAGTTCAGCAAGGTAGGATTGCAAAGGGCGAACAGTAGGACATTTTAATAAAATGCTAGGTTTTATTTTTGGATTTACAACCTAGATTTAGGTAAAAAAGTAAATTCAATAGTAGAAAAATAAATTCTCTGCTATTTCAGAAGCTAAAAATAGTTCCCTAACACTATTTGAATAATGTAAATATTGTCATTCAACTTCTGTGCTGGAGTTTGGAAATTTCATATAGCAAAAGAGGTACCTTAGCATCAAAAAACTGACTTGTGAAAATGGCAACTTTTATTTTACTGGATATACAAACTGCACCAAGTACTTTTAAGAACAGAAATCTAAATTCATTCTCAAAGTAGGCAGATAGAGCATAACTTCAGTCAAATGTACTGAATGATTAAAACTTACTCTGAATAAATGTTTTTCAAAAAACTTAAGAAGGTATTTGGGCATAAATGTGTACTTCCTGGACAAAACATATTATTACCTAAGCTAATAACTCCTAATAGATTTACATTTCTTAAGAAAGTTACATGCTCTAAAGAGAGAAAATTACAGATGGCAATTTTGAAAAATAATACAAAAAGTGAAAGGACAGACCAATAGTCCATTAATGGAACTTGCAATTGGGCAGACATTCTGGTTGTAAACACAGCAAAAGCTGATTTGTGAAATATTGGAAATAACTGAAAGTGTCTGCAAAGCACACGACTTCACACTAAACTAACTGGCATGCACCACTCACTGCAATTCCAGATAACACCTTATTGAACAGATGATTAAGCATCGTGAACGTGAAAAACGTTCAATGTCATTAATAATCCAGAAAGTACCAGTTTTAATAGGGCACAATCAAACTACTATTTTTGACTACCACATTAATAAGAGAAAAATGACTCATTGGCACAATCTTTCTGGATAGCACTTTGGCAAGGTTGTGAAGAGCCCTGCATCTAGTAATTCCCTAGGAAATTATCCTGATAATATCCTTGCAAATGTAGCCAAGTATTTAGGCACAAGAATGCAGAAGACAGTGGTCAACAAAGGGGAACTGTTTAAATAAATGAAGAAAGAACCATATGATGGAAAATTGTGCTACCTTTAAAAATCAGACTTTCAAAAAATATTCAAGGACAATGTAAAATGTTAAGTTAAAAAGCAATATACAAATTTCATACTAAGTTTCTAAAGGCAACAAAAGACTAGAATTTGCAGTCATTAAAACTTTAACATTATAATGAGGACATGTCATTTTAATCAGAAAAAAATTAAACAAAGATATATTAACTTTGAAAGAAAGGTATATATAGCTTATATAATTTCATAGATAAGTATAAACTTCATTAAATATATAAGGTAAATAAACATAGTATGCATTTTATGTATCATCCCTAACTTCAAGTATCTCAATCTATTATTAAATATTAAAATCAGAGTGAGGATTTCGCACAGCAGTTAAGACCATATTTGGGGCCGGCGCCGCGGCTCACTAGGCTAGTCCTCCGCCTTGCAGCGCCGGCACACCGGGTTCTAGTCCCGGTCGGGGCGCCGGATTCTGTCCCGGTTGCCCCTCTTCTGGGCCAGCCCTCTGCTGTGGCCAGGGAGTGCAGTGGAGGATGGCCCAGGTGCTTGGGCCCTGCATCCCATGGGAGACCAGGAAAAGCACCTGGCTCCTGGCTCCTGCCATCGGATCAGCGCAGTGCGCCGGCCGCGGCGGCCATTGGAGGGTGAACCAACGGCAAAGGGAGACCTTTCTCTCTGTCTCTCTCTCTCACTGTCCACTCTGCCTGTCCAAAAAAAAAAAAAGACCATATTTGGGATTCCCACATTCCATATCACGGTGCCTGGGTTCAAGTCCCAGCTCTGCTTTCATTTCATTTTCTGCAAATGCACTCTGGAAGGCAGCAGATAATGGCACAAATACCTGGATCCCTAACACTCACACAGGAGACCTGGATTGAGTTCCAGGCTTCTAGCTTCAGGTTGGCCCAGTCCAAGTTGTTGCAGGCATTTGGGGAAGGAACCAGTAGATGGAAGATCAATCTCTGTCTCTGCCTCTGTTTCTTTCAAATAAAAATTTTAAAATAAATAATAAATAACAGTATTTGAAAAAATTAAAGTACCTGTGGGTGGGGAATGGGATGCATAGACAATTCAAGAATAGCAGAACACTGGTTGCCATGGAAGCTGGATGACGACCACAAGTGGGGATTTATTCTACTATTCTGTTTACTTTGCACATATGTGAAACTTTTTTCAAGAGAAATCCTTAAAAGAATATCTTCAAAGCAAGGAAAATGGGGTACATGTCATAAGAGTTAAGCCAATGAATACTATAAAAGTTCAGGAGTGAGAAAAGAGCACTCCTGGAGGTGTGGGCAAGTTAAGTACTTGACAGTGGCAGTAAGCACAGTGGGCAGAGTCACACTGGGGAAAGGCAAGGGGCCGGGAACTTTAGGCCAGTGGGTGACTGGCAGCTAACTCACAGAATGTAACTGCTGCCTCCAGTATTAGATACAAGCCCCTGAAGGAAGCTAAAAGAGCAACAGCTTTCAGGTTCCCATTAGGCCACAGGAGTAAGCATCTCACCTTGGTGCAAATCTCCATCTGGCATAAAGAAAGGAAAACAGTATAACTGACCTCTGCAGACTTCAGATCCCACCCTTGCCAAACTACCGCACAGGGATTCCTGGGTAACTCCTCGGCGTTCTTTATTCTCACTGAACATCTCACTGAGATGCAGGCATGATGAAGACCACAGACTAAAAAGCTCATTTACTGAAATAGGGTGCTCATTCCTTATCCTGCAAAGCCCTCAGCTTTGTATTTTTTGTGTATCAACAGACCATCTCCATACAAATGTCCAATTTTGCAACACTTAAGGTACCACAGCGTCTGTCTGAATGAGTCAGAATATATATCACCAAATAGTTTTTTCTAACCAATATTTATTTTTGAAAGTTTTTTTTAAAAGCCCATTGCTTCTTCCAATTTTTCCATAAATATCTAACTACTCTCAAAGCTACCATTAAGATTACAACTGCATTCTGCAGTCATTAAAGAAAATTTCCATGACTTCCAACTACAAATTTGGAAAATGTAATAACCTTCCATAGCTACCAAGATATGACTTTGCTTTCTTCTATTTAAGAAAAGATACGTGTTCCTGAAGTAGCATTTCAGAATGCAAATAGCAATTTTTAAAACAAATTTTCAATAGATCTACATCATCACATAAATCTCTTTCTTCTTTTCTCCATACAATAGTCCCTAAAATCTTTTCATTTTGCTTGAAAATATTTACACATAGAAGTTTGAGGCTACACAGCCAGCATGACTGGTATCCCCTGTTCATGCTGAGTTAGCATAAACATATAAATCTTGTTGTGTAGAAGCCTGGCTTCTCCTTCCTCTCTAAGACCAAACTATAATCTACAAAGATAAGTAAAACCTACTTCATCACTTGCTTTCCATGTAAATTCTTTCACATAGATAAGCTCTTGATCGGCATTACTCTTCAGAAAGATCAAAGATCATTCTCTAAACACCAGGTTGCTCTCCTATCTTCTGTCTCTTCTCAGAGTTCCACTGTGTCTTCTTCCCTTTGCTAATGTTCTCTGAGTAGCATTAAATTAAGGAATAATGATATTCTTCGTAACTATTCCATGGTATCCTATGTTGACAATGCAACAACAGGAGCGTAACGGCACCAAGCAACATGGTCTCCATGTTTACTTCCTGATAGAGACTCAACTACTCTCTATGTATTTATAAATATTACACATGCTTGCATGCTCATGTGTGCACACACAGAGAAAAAATGCACTCACCACCATGCTGGTCCATACTCACAGCTAATCAGAAACAAAAACCTGAACATTAGTCTACTAAAAAAGTGAAAAAGTAGTGACAGCTAATCCAAATAAACCATTAAACAGAAAACTTACAAAGAAATGTATACTTTCTACCAACTGAACTCTTAAACATTCATTTCAGAAAAAGCCTCTTCCAGGGTAAACTCTGCCCCAGGCAGCCTCAGCACTGAATTTTTCAAAGAAGCTTTTTAAAGTAAAAAGCAGCAAATGAACAGAAGAAAGTATGATTCTGTGAAAGGGATCCATGTAAGACTGTACTGATATACAAAGCAAGTAATGTGTACTGCTTTTGTTTTATTGATAATATTTGTAGAAAAGCACAATTTTTTTACTATGTACTCATACATTATCTGGGATATAAAACTATGTTAAATACAGTTTATTACTATGGCATTAACATAAAATGGTAACTGGGTATTGATTATGAACTGAATATTCATTATGATTATAATGCCAATCCATTATTAAACTTGTTCAGATGACTCCTCCCATCCTACCATACATATTACCTTTTTTTAAAAAATATTTATTTATTTATTTGAAAGGCAGAGTTACAGAGAGAGACAGAGATCTTCCATCTATTGGTTCACTCCCCAAATGGCCCCATCAGCTAGAGCTGGGCCAATTCAAAGGCATGAGCCAGGAGCCTCGCCCAAGTCTCTCACGTGGGTGCAGGGGTCCAAGCACTAGAACCATCCTCCATGACATCCCAAGATATTAGCAGGGAACTGGGTCAGAATTGGAGCAGCCAGGATATAAATCAGTGCCCATATGGGATACCTGCTACTCCACAGTGCTGGTCCCTAAATATCACTTTTTTAAGAATGAAAACAATTTCTGCAAAATAAAGCAATCTGAATTTTGAAGCCAACCCTTAAAAGCAAATCCCAAAAAGAAAGTTATCTCAGGGACAGTACTGTGGTACAGCAGGTTAAGCCATGAGGCAGCCTGTACTAGAGCACCAGTTCAAGTCGTGGCTGCTCTGCTTCTGATTCAGCTTCCTACTAATGGGGCAGAAGATGACCCAAGTTCTTGGATGCTTGACACCATATGGGAGACCCAGATGATGTTCACAGCTCCTGGATTCAGCCTGGCCCAGCTCTGGCTTTTTGTAGCCATTTGGGGAGTGAACAAAAGAATGGAAGATCGATTCTCTCTCATCTCTCTCTCCTTCCACCTTTCAAATAAATCTCCCGGTTACCTCTTGTTTAGACCTACCTTACCAACTCTTAACGTAAAAACAGCAAATAATGGGAAAATGAACAAATAATAGTTAAAAAGAAAGGCAGGCAAGAAGATTGGGGGGGGAGGGGTGTTAGAATGTCCAAGGTAGAAAGAGGATACAGAGCACATGAAACTCAGGGGAAGAAATGCTTCACCAAGCTGAGTGTGGTCAGGGTCATCCATTCACTCATCAAGTCCATACTGAGTGTTTACTAGGAGGTAGGCTCTGAGCTAACTGTAGAAACATGGATGAAATACAAGCTCTGAAAACACCATCTTGACCCCTCAAAAAAACTACAGTTCAACCATGAAGACTAAGAGCCTTATCAGGCGTGAGAACTAAGAAAGGTGACAGAACAAGACGGAACAAGATGATCAATTAATAAAATTAGTCTCTAGGTTATTAAAAACTCCCCCAAAAGAGGTAGACCCTATCGGGATTTCAAAAGACAGCTGGAGTTGGGGAAGAAAGGTCTGGTCCAAAGTCTAATGCTTCAAAGATATCAAGCAACAGACAGGTCAAAGCTAATGTGATAGGCCACTGGTAACTTTAATGGAGAGTTTGGGGAGAGGGTTTTGGAAAGGAATTAGATCATGGTGCATTATACAGAGATTGTGGTATGACAAAGAAATGAGGAGGAAGTTAGTCTCAAAAATATAGGGATATGTTTAAAGCATCCTTAAATTTTACAATCTACCTTTAATTTTACGTTAGGACATATCAAACCTAAATGTTAAAAGCTGAAGAGCCATGGAGCCATGAAGAGCCTCCAACAGTGAGGTCAGGGAAGGCCTGTAGGACACTTGAGTCTAGACTAGAGGGGAATGAAAGGCCCGGCCACAGACAGGCTGAGGAAAGAGTGTCCTGCAAAGAAACAAACGCAAAGAAGTTAGCAGGGCATGCGGAGAAACACCAACAAGAAAGGTGAGGCTGGGGTGGAGTTCCAGGAAAAGCAGGTGGTATCAGAGAGGTTCCTGGGTCTTTCTGCTTGACTCTGAGTAAGGTAGGCGGTCAGGACAGTGTTCTGAGTAGAGGCCAGAGACACCCATTGTTCTCCGAATCGTTGGTATTGCATGGTTACTTTTCAGTCTGTCATCTATTGTAAGTGATTACATAAATTAATGCCTACCATCAAATGCTTGTTGAAATACTTTGAATGTTCACTTTAAGATTTAAATCTTGAAACTGACCATACTCTTTTTATGCTGAATTTCTAATGACTTCTAGAGCTAATGGAGCCATCTTTCCTACATTCCCAGTAATGTGATGATCTGTTCTCTGTCATATGAGATGTTTGAATGTTTACAGCAAATATCAATTCATCAGGTACACTTAAATACAGCAAACTCAGTCCTATGAAACTTCAGTTTCTAAAACTTGATAGAAAAAAATTAAAAGACCGTTGCAAGCAATTGGCAAACTATCAAGAGCTATAAAAACAGCACAGTTGAGATTATAAACAAAAGAGAAAGAAAACAATTTGTACAAAGATATGGAAGCAACCAAAATTATCATCAATGCAGGAGAGACTTTAATAAGTGATAGCAAATCAAACAATTAAACTCTAAAGAGTCATTAAAAATTCAGAATGCAGCCTATGGGAAAACATGGTATTTCATGTTTGAAAAAAATGATAAAGAAAATGAACACAAAAAGTATGTAAGCAATGAATAAAATTCTGTTTTAATTCCTTTTAATAATCTAACAGAATTATGGTTTTTATGTCAGTTAAAATCAAGTGAACTATGATTTTATGTCAGTTAAAATCAAGTGAAGCAAGGCAGGAATAACTCATAAAAACAAAAGTTTTGTGAATATATGTACACATAGGGACACTGACAAAAATCAAAATCTGATTTGGTAACTTAAAGTTCAATAGTCATTGGTGGTCGTGAAAATGAAGACTCAGTTCCCAAAGAACAAACATCTGACCTAAATTCACAACATTATTGTTTGATCAGAGCTCTTTATTTACTAATTTTCAGCACAAAGGAAGAGAAAGGTGGTAAGGACAACCAGGACAGTGTGCAAATAAATTCCATTAGCGACAGAGCAACAACCTGGGACTCACAACAGCATCCTCAATCTTAAAGAAATGAAGACTTAGTCTAACGGTCCCTTGAGAAACGACTACAGCAATTGTCTCAACTGCCTCAGTCTGAAGACAGATGGAATTTGAAACCTGCTCTGAGGTTCTTAGACAACTTTGAGAAATATGATAAAAAAAATTAGTATTTCAGAGCCTAAAGGAGAAGATCGTTTCAGTAAGAGCACTGACATGCCAGCCATAAGACAGAATGGTGCTACCACACCCATGTTTCACTTACATGCTAAACAGAAACACTCAATGGCCTTCATATTACCCCTGAATGTGCCTACATTGTCCCCACTATAATTAATTAACAAGCTTCCACTGATGTAATAGATGAAAAACCCAGGAATGGAACTTAGGCCTAGCAGATATGCCTGAGTCCCATATCGAAGTGCCTGGCTTCAGCGCCCACCTTTGGCTTCTGATTACAGTTGCCTGCTGATGCAAACTCTGGTTCAGGTAGCTGCGCTCCTTGTCACTCACGTGGGGCACTTGGATTGGGTTCCTGGCCCCTAGCTTGTCCCTGGCCCTTCCCTGCCGTCGAGTGCATTTGGGGAATGAACCAGCAGATGGGAGCCCTAAGTGTTCCCCTCCTCAAGTAAATGATAACAACTCAAAGAAGGAAGAAAAGAAAGCAACAAGGGGAGGTGGGAAAGAACGAGGGAAGAAAGGAAGTTGAGAAAATACACGTGAATGTCATTGCTCAATTTCAAAGGCACACTATTAAAAATATTACATAGCAAACACAATATAAACAGTGACTACTAAAAGACTCTGAAAAGAAAGAAATTAAGGGCTTCAATTTCTTCCTGGATACTTTATTGGAGAATTTAAAATTTGATTTAGTGCTTAAAAAAAAAGAATCTTCACATCTCTTCATCTTTCCCCCCTCACACACATACACACACACACACACACACACACACTGATAAACAATTGAAAGCAATGCCACAGAAGAATAATTCAAATCTATTAAGCTACCTATGGTAAAATGTTACTCATGTCAAGGAATAATTTTCTTAGAGCTTCTCTATCCAATGGAAAGGCAATGATTTCGTGGAAATGTCTCGAAGGCTCAGTTCACACTACCAGACTTGGACCTTCTGGACACCAGATCACCACCAGGGTCTAATCGTCCAAGCATTGATAAAGAACTATAAAATAAAGCTTGTCTGTAAATGCATTGAGTCACTTAAATAAAGAGCAATATGTTTCACTTCTTCAGCTATATAAATATAGATATGTATATATAAAAACAAGCATCATCCCACATGCACATATATATGGCATGTGCACATGGGCAGAATCGATGATGTTTATAGATGTCTATATGTATTTATATAGAGATATACATAGGCTCCCAAGCAAAATGTTCCTTGTTTTTAAATTCCCTGATTTTTGTTGGTAACAGTTATTTCTTGTTAACCACATAGTAAATACGAGACTATCACATTATGTAAACCATGCAAAGCTGATTGAGTTACATTTTACATTTTTTTCCCCTGAAAAAACATAGTCTGTGGATTTATAAATGAAGACACAACTTTTGCACAGCAACACACAGCTTTAGTTATGAGCGAAGAACTGGTTAAAGAAAACATGATCAGACAGAAAGAGCAATGAGTAGGTTAAGGAGATTACTATGGGAGAGCCTGCCATTCATTAAGTATGAATCATAACATAATTTTCTGATACTGCGCCAGAGTTTTATTCCTATTACTAGTTAGGCATAAAATTTATGTAAAAAGATTCCACTCTGAAATCACTGTGTTCCTTAAGCCACTATAGATTTGTGACATTTCTTCATTCAGGCTTTTCTTCACATTCAAGAGTCTAATTATCCGGTTTGTGAAATACTTAGGCCTCTTCTCAAATTTCTTATTTGGCTTCTGCACTATGTCTTAGTGACAAGGCAGAGGAGGGTCAGAAACATTGTGACACTCCTATCAATCAGCAGTGCTACTTACTAAAAATTCTGGGAGCGAGTTTATTTGGAGAGATTGAAACAGCTGGTTAACAATTTTCCCCATGAAACAAAAATAAATGGAATTATCGTTTCCTAACAATAGATTTTAACGTCATGCAAAAATTATGACAAATCCGATTCAAGTAGGAGAAGGAGTATTTTTAGTATGGAAATAACTTTCTTGAAACAGTTACAGTAATAAAAAAAATGAACTTAACTCATTACCTTAAAAGCATGTTGTGTCGATGTTATCGTCTAGCTTCTAGTAAAGAATAGCACTTTGCTTTACATCTCGTGCACTGCAATGACCTTAAATATGGATGTCAATAAGCCTCTTCCCTGCTCTGCAGCACCAAAAGGGAACTGTAGGGAGGTTTCCTAATGCAAATCCTCCTTTCCCCTGCATGCCTCCTGCCTACCTTATCCCCCTACGGAAACCACGGCACACTGTTGGCTCACACCTCTGCTTCGCTTCTCCGGCTTCCCTACTGCAAGCCGACTGATGAAGGCCATGTGTTTTTGGCTAGGCCATCCAATACCACCCAAAAAGATGTAAGTTATTTTAATAACCCTCTTACCCTTGATAAAGCATGACATCCACATCACTTACAAGACGCAATTAGGTTTATAATAATAAATAGCTAGATGCAAAGTTTTCCTAGGACATGAAGCATTTCTTTCTCAAAGTTCTGGTTTGACAGGAAATTGCTAAAAGGCTGACTCCTGGAAGGCTGCTGCCCTCCCGACTGGACTTGAGGACTGGAGGATGCTTTCAGCAACATCTATCTACGGTTCTCCAGCATTGCACCTGTCAAGAGATACCAAAGGCTCCTCCAGTGGAACCAGCTCTCCTCCCCTGGGTGGGACAAGCAAAGCAAAGCAGCTAGGCTTTGCAAAGCTGGAAGCACAGAGCAGACAGGATGGTGCTGGTATCATTAAGGAAGATTGCTAGGAACAAAATGGAAAAAAAAAAAAACCTGGAAAAACTGGAAGTCACCAGACTGATGATGACAAGAACAGGAGAGGCCACGTCCTCTTCCTCCTGCAGCCGTTGTCCTTCTAGTGCTTCCTGCTGCAGAGGCCAACATGAGCACAAGCTTCACAGAACAAAGAGGAGGCAGGTTTGGAGCCTGCTACACTTCTTTGCTAAATATCACATCATAAAAAACAAGATGCACAGGAAAAAGTATGAGAGTGTGTACTCGGGATTCAGATGAGTGCCAGAGGTTTTTACCCTACCAACATAAAAGTAGATTTGAGAAAACATCACATTTGAGAAATATATTGATAAAAAAGAATCTCTCGGTGGAACAGGTGCCAAAACAAATGATTTGGGAACAGATGTAAAGGCAGACAGATGCATATAATAGAAAATAAGGCAAGTAATATTTAATTAACAAAATTAAAATTATAATTTAAACTATAGAAAATGTTAGTATTATACATGACAAATCAAGACAACGGAAATAATAAAGAGGGGGTTTGAAAGAGAAAATGGAAAAATATAATGCAGTCATCACAAATCATTCATTAATGAGAAATAACAGAATTACCATTATTTGGAAATGTGTAACTTATCTTTCCAGGTCCTAAAGGAATACAGTGAAGGAAAAAAATTTCTAGATAAAAAGCAAGTTCAAATGCATACTAAAAATATAAACCTCACTTTCAAATATTCTTGAAAAATTCCCTAAAAAACATTTTTAAAGACATGACGAGTGTAAGAAATTTTAAGATGCAGAAACTACACTATGTCACCACTCACCACACTGCAATACAATTGAAAATCAGTTATGAAAATATTAAAAGGGAAAGCTGATGTCTAGGAAATTTAAAAGGGAGTCCATATTAGCTAATATATTAAGAGAAAAAAACAAATGTAAGTATTCAAAAATCAGTAACAAAGAGAAAATGCACATATCAACAAACTGTACAGCGGGCACACAAATGTACAGCCTGAAACAAATTCCTAGTCTAGAAAACAAAGAGTGAAATTATTAAGATAGTCAATTCAAGGAGAATAATTTCTATAAAACACACCTCCAAAAAGCAAAAGAATAGGTTTTTTCAATGAATCAGAAAACAGAAAAACTATAATAACTAAGTAACACCAAGATCTTAACAACTTTACATGCAAATATAAAAATAGAAAAAGAAAAATGTTACCTGACAATCAACACAAGTTCACCTATATAATTCAAAATTGCACACATATTTTAAATTGTGCATACAGGTACGCGTGCATATACACATAAAGACTCCCAGGCAACACAGCCGCCTGCTCTGGGGGGAAGTATCATGAGGTAACTTCTGTTTTCACCTTTTTCTTTTTTAGTGTTCACAAAACGTTCCACAATATATATGTCTCTCCTTCCAAAAATTTACTTTTGAAAAACAGCTCGAACCAAAGGATTCTTCTGTGATGTTCATGCCAAATAACAAAAATTTAGGTCACAGACATTCAAAATGACAAATACTATCAACGGTCCTCCCACTGCAGGACCATGAGTAAGGGTCAATTATTTTCGTGAAGCTATCTGAAAATTTACACTTTAATATTCATTGAAAATTTAAAAAACATTATGGAAATCAATCTTCCTAACATCCAGATTTAATAATTTTTAATGTTTACATAGAAAAGGTCAGGCACGTTATTTTGCTGCAGCTATAGTGCAAAGAGATGTGAGATTCTGTAATATCAAATTGAGTATACAGAAGAAAACTGATTAGTTCTCTTTGTGAAACACGTAGAAAAGGCATCTGTTCTGTTGGATCAAGTCCTATTGGTCAAGAGTATTTTTCTGCAAGATTCCTAAGTATATTACTATGACATAGTACTTATCAGTTAACTACCCTAGTAATCAGATCTTACATTGGTACTTCAAGGTGCTTTCATATGGATTATCTAGTTTATTTTTTAAAAATAATGGTGAGTTTCAAGGGGGGAGAAATATAGAAATAACATTCTTTAAGCATTATGTTTGCAATTGTTTTTCATGAGAAACTAAAGATGCCCTGCTAATCATTTATGGATATTATTTCAAAGGATCTTCCCTTCAAATGAGCTTGCTGGCCAGTAAGACTCACTATTGATTAAAGTAAATCTGATTAATCTGCATAAAAATACAAAGGCAGTTTCCTTCACCATTACTAACTAAAAATCTATTGATGAAGGACAATCACAAGAGGTATGCTAACCACCCCCTAGGCCAGCTCCTGCTCTCAGCTGAATTCCAGATACCCAAGCACCACTGGGGTGGTCATTTGCCAAGGAGGAACCATAGAATAATTTCCCATCTGGTGCGCTGCTCCCAGTATCCCATTCAAGGACTAGTCTCTAAAAGTTTAAGAATAAAAAGTAGCCAAAGAACTGTGAACAATGGTCAATTATCTAATTAGCATTTCAAAAGACAGTGATAAAAAGGAATAAAGCTCTGAGGCCCACAACTCAAATGAACAGCTGTGTGTGACAAGATCAGTTAATTAAGGCTTCAGACCTTCGCAGGGCCACCTCCCTTCACCTCTCTCAGTCCCTTCTTTTTTGCTGGGTCTTCCTCCACCTCTCCCTTCATACTATTAAGAATGGGTATGCCCCTCTTCTAGTACCTCACAAAGCCCTGTTCCTCTCCTCTCTGCTACTCTAACCTCCTCCTTCTGATGTGCTACCCAGTCAGATTTATTAACCAGTCCAGATTTAGATTCAGTTTTAAATCTATTTTTTTTTCCTTTTTGAATTTGAGAGAGCTCCCACTCACTGATTCACTCCCCAAATATCCTCTGTGGCAGGGGCTGAATGGGGAAGGGAGCCAGGAGCCAGGAGCCAGATCTCCTATGTGGGTGACAGGAATGCCATCACTTGAGCCATCACCCCTGTCTCCCAGGGTCTCCATCAGCAAAACGTCAGTCAGGAGCCAGAGAAAGGCACTGAACCCAGGCACTCCGATACGGGACACAGACGTCTTAACCACCAAGCTAAATGCCCACTCCTTTTGCACGTTCTAAACAAAAATTTTTACATTTTCTGATCAGTTCTAAGCCGAGTTTACATTTTTAATCTTTAACTTTCCCAAAAACTTAATTAAATCACACTGCAATTTTACTTGCATGTAATCTTTAACTGGTTGTTCTCTGAAGATCAATGACTCTATAAAGAAAATATTCTTCTATCCACATGGAGAAATATAACATTTAAATCAAAGACCAGGTAAGATAACTCTTGATTCCTCAATTTTACTGTGCCATCTAGTAGTTTTTTTTTTTTTTTTTTTTTTAAAGTAACTGGCCGGCACTGCGGCTCACTTGACTAATCCTCCTCCTGAAGCGCCGGCACCCCAGGCTCTAGTCCCAGTTGGGGTGCCGGATTCTATCCTGGTTGCTCCTCTTCCAGCCAAGCTCTGTGCTGGACTGGAAGTACTGGCTCCTGGCTTTGGATTGGCGCAGCACGCCGGTCGTAGCGGCCATTTGGGGGGTGAACCAACAGAAAGGAAGACCTTTCTCTCTGTCTCTCTCTCTTTCACTGTCTAACTCCGCCTGTCAAAAAAAAAAAAAAAAAAGGAGGAACTTTAAGGGCCTTATTTGTGGTAGAAATCTAAAATGCTATCTCAATCAACAGTAGAACCTTACAGAAAACATATAACTCCATATTATAAATATGAAAATGAGGCACAGTGACATTAAGTAAATCACAAAGAAATGAGTTTCAAAATAAGTTATCTTTGGCACCAGAGGCCAAATTGGTCAGTACTAGACAACCTCATGTTTAATAAAAAACATGATTTTTTTTTAAAGATTTATTTATTTATTTGAAAGGCAGAAATAGAGACAGAGAAAAAGAGAGAGAGAGATCTTCTATCAGCTAGTTCATTCCCCAAATAGCTGCAATGGTCACAGGTGGGCCAGGCCAAAGTCAGGAGCCAGGAGCTTCTTCTGGGTCTCCCATGTGGGTAAAGGGGCCCAAGCACTTGGGCCATCTTCTGCTACTTTCCCAGGCGCATTAGGAGGGAGCTGGATCAGAAGTGGAGCGCCTGGGATTCAAATCGGCACCCACATGGAATGCCAGCATTGCAAATGGCAGCTTAACCTTCCATGCCACAGCATGGCCCCAAAATACATGATTTAAAAGCTAAACTAGTTAGGTTAACAATGACCCTAATTCCCAAGCCACAGGCCAAAACTTGTAGATACTGTAAATGACCCTCATGCAGAAATGGAATAACTCAGTCCATTTCTGCTGTGCCCTGAGCTTGGACCTAGGTGCTGGAAAGCCCTGTGACCTTCTCTACGATAAGGCTGATTCCATGCCATGGAGGAGAAAGAGGAGTGAGGGAGAGAAAACAAGCTAATGGTCATTAGGATTGCTTATCCTGATGTGAAAACTCACTTCGTTGAAAGCAGAGTGAAGCCACTACACTCCTGGACCACAAGCTCTGTTCTGGAATGCTGGCATCTTTTTCAAATATTAGCACTGACACCACACAGCCATTCAAACCGCTACCCAGCTGTGCACTACTTCTGTGTGTCAGCACTAGCTTTGCTCTACATTTGGAGTTCCTCTGGACTCAACACTGGATCCACAGAACTATAAAGACGAATGTGCTCCCTCTTAAGGAAACGTTAAAAAAAAATCCACTTCACTGCACATAGCACACTTGTCTAACAAGGGGTCTGACTGATGCGGTAAAGGTTACTTCTGCCTTCATGCTTGCTGCTTAGTGCGCCTCCTACAGCATTTGAGGCCAGAATCTTCTTGGGTAATTCTTTGTCTATCGAAGGTCCAAGGATTGACCCCAGGAAACATCCCATTTCACAGATGGGTAGGGACTTTTAATCCAAAATTCTTGCAGCAATCCTAGGAAAAGGTGTTGTGGATTCTTTTGTTCTGAGTAGTTTTGGGGCTTTCAGATTAATTGGGAATCCCAGGCCAAGCTTAGGACCAATTCCTATTACGAACTTGGTTCCTGATCAAGTCTCTCATGCTTTAACCTTTCTTGGGTCACAGAATCCTCTTGAGTTCCTGATACAAACACCACAGATGCTCCTCCCTAAACATGAAAGTATAAATACACATTCAGGGACCCCTCATGAACCCCAAGTAAGACCCCCACTCCAAGCTCAATTCATTGCTATAACCAAAGGACCTCATGGAATCTCAACAGATAAGAAGCCCAAGCAAGTTTTCCTATAAACGGTAGAGAAAGGAGAAGTTCAGCGAAGAAGTTGGTGACGTCAGGCATCTGTCCCTCCCTCTGCCAGCCGGTTTGCAAAGTCAACTGTCACAAAGATCTCACTCTACCATTGGGTCAAATTAAAGTTCATCTAAGTCAGCTAAGAAGACCTGTCCCAGTGATGGGATCTGGAAGAGTCTCTGTCTACCAGTAAAGCAGACATTACTGCTTCCCCCCCACCCACCCCCAACCTCAGGATTGTTTTTATGAATACAAATGCCTCACTTCAAAGACCAGGAACTACTGAGGCAGCAGACAGGAAATCCCCATCTCTGGCTCCTTAGAGGCCCACAAATACCATGGATCATTGGAATTCATCATTGTGGACAGCTTCATGTAAATGCAAACAGGTGAGACTCCAAACACACAGAAAATGTATGAGATTGTTTTTTCCCTCTAGATATTCAAGGTACCAGCAATTAAAAAGCATAATAGCATGCATATGATAAGCACTCAATAAATACAGCCTAAATGAATGAAATACAGAAGTAGCAGAAGAGGAGCTCTTTTTAGGAAGCAGATGTGTAACCAACTTGAAAAATCTAAGAATTTGTTTTTAGATTGGCCTCTCCCAAGATTGCCAATTGCCAAGATAAAATTAAAACTGGTAAACAAAAAGAAAAGAGAAATCTGTGAAAAGTGGTCAAAGATGTATTTTCTGTTTTTTTTTTTTTTTTTTTTTTAAATAAATGTTAAGTATAGATACACCCTCAGTATAAACCGACGGCAATGAGCCTGAACTAATTAAGCTCCTGCAGACTGTGGCCAATTTGGGAGAAAGCATGAAGAAGCAAGAGCTAAGATATTTGTACCTGCTACAAGGTAACCTTGAAACAATTTTTGCTGAATCTTTAGAAATCTGTTTCACAAAGAAAACAAAAGCATATGACCATATGATTCAAATTAGCGGAGAGCATGAGGGTAAAAGTTGAAAAATCTCACACAAGGCTGCTGTTTCTCCTACCACTGCAATTCCAAGAACAGAAAAATGCTTTCTCTATGGTCTGCATCACACATGATATTCTGTCCACTCGTAAAGAATAAATGCTTTTGGAGGATGGTTATTACTAAGATATTAGGTACCTAATGCTTGGTAAGTAATTCGGTGTGGGTAAGAAAATCAATTTCATTGAATAAAAATGAAGTTTAGAACTATACCCTTCTCTACTCACAGATAGTTAAAAACATCCCCATAAGCCAATCCATTCCTATGTAGTGCATGGCCCAGAAATTATCTGTTACACACTGTAACTTGTACAGTCCCCAAATCTGGAAATCTTCTTCAATTACAACTTTATTCATAATCAATCAGGTTCTTAAATTATTGGAGATTTTTAAATCTTCCTGAGTCCAACACGTACTAAGAGCACACTTTTGACAAGACATAAAAGTGAAAACATACTTAAGCCACAAATTTGGATCCGTGCACAACCAAAAATCAGAATTCACTGAAACTCATGCAAAGCAAAAATATTACATATAAATGGCTGTAGTATCACTGTAATTAAAGGAAAACTTCTGACCCTATGCTAACTTTCTCAAGAAATGTATGGCACCTCATTATTAATTGACAGTAAATCCCAAAAGAACCTGAATCAGTTGTTGCTCTCAACATACCTTGTATTTCTCTTTTTTGGATTCTGATGCCTTTGTTTCAGTAAAACCTCTTTTTTGAATAAGAACCAAAAAAAATTCTTTTTAGAAAGTATGAGACATTTAAAACTACCCTATTGCATAACGAATTTTGATTTTTGACACTGGTAAAATATTTAGCTCTTTTAAGCTCTCGAACAGCTACAGAATTTAGATTTTCTCCGCATCTCAGGAGTTAATAAATAATTCCATCTTTCACTTTAAGTGTGACCTTTCACCTCCAATAAAATATTGTGTGAATCATTTTAATCCCTGACAGAGAGAGACAGAAAGAGAAATGACTGGGGTTCCAGCCATGGCAAAGCTGGTTATTGGTCCTCTCCAGTTATACTACATAATCAAGCTGGTTATACCTCAGATTTATTTTTAAAATAAAAAGAATAAAATACTTAGCATTTATTGTTTTAGATCAATTTTCAAGGCAATCTTACCTAGATTTATTTCCTGCTGAGCTAAATCTCTGCAGGGATTCTGTGAGTAAAATTATCCCTGACACTGGGAATGGAAAAACACTAACAACTCTGCGATGGCTACAGTAACGCGTTTCTAATGGTAAGTAAATTGTTTAGTATTTACTCTTCGACAGGGGGACTGTCCCTAGCAGGTAATACTGAGGGGGACAGGCAACACTGTAACCACCTAGAACATTACACAGCCCTCACCACTGCCATCTCGGCAGGTTATTCTATGACACTCCTTTTGTAGCACATATCCTAGAACTCAGACTTAGAAAAAACAATCTATGCACAGAGTGTCGGGTTGCCAAGCACCCAGGCAGAGAGCCTGCTGTTTCTGAGATATTACATTAATTTCCGAAGAACAAAAGGTTCAAGCCAGACTGCTCCAAGAATAGCAGCCACTAGGCAGCACAAGGCTTAGTACTGTTAGGTCAAAATGGTTTGCCAGGAAGCGGCTGAAACTATGTCATTAAGATATTAAATAATTTGGCAAAAATTGGGCAGAGGGCAGACACTTTGGTTAATCTACAGCTTTGGGAAACACGCTTCCCATATCAGAACGCTGGTTGGAGCCCTGGTTACTTGGCTTCTGATCCAGCTTCCTGCTTATGCACCTGGGAGGCAGCAGATGATGGCACAAGTACTTTGGGTCCCTGCCACGCACGTGGGAGGCTTCCTGAATAGAGTTCCTGGCTCCTGGTTTCAGCCTGACCTCACCCTGGCTGTTGCAGACATTTGGGGAGTGAACCAGAGAGTGGAAGCACCATCTCTCTCTCTCTCTGCGCCCTCTTTCTCTCCCTCTCTCTCCCTCCTCCACCACCTCCCCGTCTCCCTCACTCCCTCCCTTCTTCTTTCTCTGCCTCTGTCACTCTTTCAAATAAACAAATCTTTTAAAAACAAATCACGTGGAAAATGTGGAGATCTGGACAAAGGCAGCAAGCAACAATAACCAAAAAAATAAAAAGGGAATAAAACAGGTGATAGAAGGAGAGAGTCTATTCTCAATCAAGCTATGCCGTGCTTCTTGGCTCCCTGCACTTGAGGTTTATTTGCACACTCTTTTTAGAAAAAGTGGGGGATGGGGACCCAGAGCGGATGAAAGAGTTATTTATGAACAGACGGGACACCAGGATGGGGTGGTAAGAAAGCTATGGAGGAGTGTCTGGACTTGTGGATAAAGGAGGAAGCAGACATATGGGGAAATCTATATAGAAGAAACAGAGAGAGTGAAGAAGAGGCTAAAACAGGCAGATGGCTGGACTGTAAAGGAATAGCATTATGCGGGGGCTCTGAAGAAGGGGGGTGGCCCTGGGAGGAGGGGAAATAGCTAAGAGGGAAAAGGGGTCAGGAGGGGTGTGCTTGAAAAATTTTTCAGTTTTTGAGAAGTTGCAAAAATGATATATGGATAAAAACAATTTTTAAAATATATTGAGAAAGCCAGGCAGAAACTGAAACAAAATGAAAAGGACATAGTCTTTTAAAAAGTATTCCTGTGAAAAACAGTGTTCAAAATTAACAGCAAACACTTTTGACAGAAGTGTGAAGAAATTAGAACTAATAAAATCTAAGGATGCAGGGAAGGGTCTTCTTGAAACACAGATTCCATAAAACTACCATGGCACTGCAAATGATACACCCTGGGAAACCTTGCGAATTGCATTCCTGGGGCAGGCTGGACATTCTCTGGACTGACAGAGCATCTTCTATGTGAGTCTCTCACAGCACTCACCAGGACGGGTAACAAGTGTTTGCTATCCAGCCCAGGGCAAGAACTTGTCTCTTTAATCTTTATATTCCCAGTATCTGTCACTGTGATTATTCTAGAGAAAGAAGTCAGTAAGTACCGACTGGAAGAAGGAGGAAAATGAAAAGTTACTGTATAAGTCCTAATAAAAGTAACAAAATGGAAGGAAGCTTTCAAAGCCACCACCTATTAAGACACACAGAGATGAAAATACAGACATTCATACATTTGCACGCATATAAATCATGCATGAACATATTAGGGCAATTTTTCTATTACAATGGCCACTCCAGTTCTATACAGTAGTACTACATCATTGCTAATATTCACAAGCTCACTAATTACAAACAAATGATAAATGACATCTATGCTCTCCAATCTATCACGTGAGCATCTTGTCTCTTATGACTCTAGTTCTCTTTGGCTGGTTCAGGATATCAACAAATCCTAGAAAAACTGTACATTCTGCTTAGGTGCATCTCATTTTCCAATATTTATTATGGAATTCATTACTATTTAAGGAAAAAATGCCCTTGAGAAAACTAATAGAGACACACTTTGCTTAGTCTGATCTACATTAGCCATGACCAGTCAATACTGCAATCAAACACCAGGAACATGATATGGCATTTCTGTTTAGAAAAGAAAGTCTTATTTCTATCCACTGATTAAATATAAAAACAGCTGTCAAAAATGTAAAACTTGCTTAGGATTCAAATATGCTAAATTTACATTTCATTGAAAAGTTAGGGTTTGCCACCAATGAATGACTTAAAAGTTGAATGTACTTCCACTGGTGAAGTCAAACAAACAAGTCAACAGGAGTAAGCACAGGAAAGAGGTTCACTTTCAGCTACATCAAGTCCAAATGCTTCAGATCCACAGTATTGTTTTCAAAATGGCATAGCCTAGCTTGTACTTGACAAAGTGAGCCTTCAATAAACAACAGTCAACTCTGATGATGTGCATACACATGGATTAAGGAGTTAATAATCTCATCATCCTCATCCTCATCTTCAACATGCCCTGCCTGGTCTCCAATTCAAAACCGCAAGAGCTATCTATCAGCCAAGTCACACCAGCTTCTAAGGGACTGTTTATGGGGACCTTTCCTTCTCCATCAAAGTGAGGACACAAAGGAGTTAATTTCTTTTGGAGAACTGGTGGCCGAAGAAAGCTGGAAAAACAGCAAAGGAAGATAAACAACCACAACCTCTGACAAGTGCTGCCAGACCTAAGCATATGGATCCTCACTCAATTCTCTCCTTCGTTTGTTACATTTAGAATATAAACAATGGAAAGGGTCAAACATTGCCAGATCATGTACACCACAAGTTGCAGAAGAGGCCATTTCAGTGTAGAATACTTCCCGTCAGAGGCCCCTCCAATCATAAGGTTCTATGACTCCATTTACATGCATTGGGTTCTACTCTGAAAGGCAAACAACCACCCTCCCCTTACTCTCTGAGAGTCAACAAAAATGCCTTTCTTACCTAACTCATGGAAAGAACTCTGAATTCTAATTTGGAATTCCATCTACACTAACCAGTGAGCATGTCTCCATATCCCCATGCCTTAACTTCCATATCTTTAAAATGGGAACATAATAACTGCCTTCTTACAGAATATAGGTAAAGATATGGAAAAGATATGAGAAATCACAGACAGCATTTAGTTATACAAATACTGCGATTTGCATTCCTTGTGCATTCCCAGCCTGCCCTCCTTTCTATCAAGTGGCACAATGGAACAAAATGTGGTTATGAACAAAACAAAACACCAGCGGGACCACATGTCCAACTATCCTTAATATACTTCATGTTCAAAAATAAAACAAGAAACACCCTGATTAAAGCCTGCCAATCAACAGCCCCAATAAAAGCTGCAAATGAAACCAGCCTCCTGGGGAGGGTACTGCTGCAGGGCATGCGACCCCCCATCATTATTAAACCCAGGCACAGGTAAAGCACTCTGGCTTCTATCAAAGGGCACATCAAAGAGTGAATATGTACCCTCACATGTTTAGAATTGCTATAAAACCTGAAAATGCAAGATCAATGCCACAGACCACGGGGACCCATAAAGCCCAGAGGAAACCAGGCAGGGCCGGGTCTACCTGGCTAATGTTAATCTGAGTGGGTGCGTGCTCTGGAGGCACAGCTGGACCCCATTAGAGCCTCTCCAGCTGCTCCCAGGATCACCTAGCAGCCTTGGCCCCCAAAAGCTGCAGGTCTGCGTTGCAAATTCATGAGAAAGCATCTTCAAAGACAAGTCTCCTAGACCTTCCCCAGCCTTTATTTGGCACAAGGAAACATTTACCAAAAATGTAAATGTATGAATTTCCACCTAATTATGTCTAACTCCTACCAACACAGGACAGGCATACTTTTTAAAATAACCTCATTAATAAAATCCCTTAGGTACTGATCATTTTCTGATAGCCCAAGTGAAAAAGAGGACACGTTCCATCAGCAGGTTCCTGAGTTTACTTCTGCCAAGTTCCTGCACTTCTCTGTCTCGTCTCTCCTTCCTTCTCTCTCTCGTCTCTCCTTCCTTCTCTCTCCTTCCTTCTCTCTGTGCAGGCACGGAGGAGGCAGTGATGCTAGAGCCAGCCCTTACAGTACTTCTCCAGGGCATGGAAGGGAAAGGAGGGCAGAGCCACACAACACACATTACAAACAGCTCGGACAGGTGAGGAAGCACGTGAAGAAAAAATAAGCCACTAAGAGGGCACCGTGATGCTTTACTGGAGAGGGGACAGACAGTCAAGGACAGGACGTGGCAGTGTGTGGATGGAAGGGGTGGGAGAGTAGGCAAAGGCCTCTGAGCCCCTCCATTTCCTGGTCAGGTGATCCTCCCCCACATCCTCAGTCAAGGAAAAAGTTTAGGTATCTGACTAGGAGACTGTCCAGACTTGTTCTACCCAGTCAGCCACAGCACAGTAGGAGCTGGACATGTAAGTCGGGAGTTGTCTTATTTCCTGGTCAGCAACACTTCTGCCCTTCGCACAAACAAATCAAGACTCTTCTCAAACAAAATGTAAATATCAGCTTAGAAAACTGTCCTACCTAGCGCTTTTAAAACATGAGGATTCAGGGGACCAACACTGTGTCACAGAGGGTAAAGTTGCCACCCATGACATCAGCATCCCGTATGGGCACCAGTTCGTATTCTGGCTGCTCAACTACCGATCCAGCTCCCTAAGGGTCTGAGAAAAAGCAGGGAAAGACGGCAGATGTGTTTCAGCCCCTGACACCCAAGGGCAACCTGCCAGGTGCAATATCTGGAAGAAGCTCCTGGCTTCCACTGGACTATTACAGCCACCTGGGGAGTGAACCAGCAGATAGTCGCTCTCTCTTTCCCTCTCTCTGTAACTCTGACTTTCAAATGAACAAACAAATCATTTTTTTTTAAGAAATGAGGATTTTACTTTATATGTCACTCCATTCCTGAGAACTTGTAAACATAGTAACACAGTGGTGAATGAATGGAAAAAAGAGTGAACACCTACTGTATATCCTATACAGTGTATCTCACCCATTTGCGCAACAACAAACATGCCCAAGGAAACTCTTATCATCACCCCATAGATAAGACAACAGAAGCCGGTGGCGCCTTGCTCCTGTCCCTTCACAGTCCCTCAAGCTGTGACCTCACTATAGGGAACGTAATGTGGATAAGCAACAGGTTACAGTCTGCACTGAGGATACATACGACACAACATCAGAAACTGTGTTCCTCCAGGTCAGTAGCTAAGAATAGTCCCAACATAAGTCTTTTCAGGGCTGTTGCTCTTTTTGTTTTTACCTTTAGTGTGATCTCTGTGGCTGTGAAGTCAGAAGTCAGCACACTCTCAAAACGTGGCCTCAGCACACTTAGACACAAGGCTTTGCCATAAATTGTCAAGGTGCAAAAACCTTGGTATCTGGGAGGAATTCAAGCACTGCACCAAACGGGGAAAACTGGAGAGGCCATTCTTGTTTTAGTTAAGTGTAAACAGCAGTTGGGAGAGGCAGTAGGAGAAGGGATGGTTTGCAGGTGGGAGGGTGGTTACGAGGGAACAATTACTATAATCCAAAAGTTGTACTCTGAAAATTTATATTTATTAAATAAAAGTTTTCTATTAAAAAAGTGTAAAAGCAGAAAAGTGAAGGTAACTACATAAGTATACATTTTTAGAACTGCCCTATTAGAAACAAGAGTAGTACAAATTTCGGATTCATATATGCAAGGAAGAAAATTATAATACTCCCAAGCCTTAAAAATTAGCTTTCTTATTCATTTTATTGTCTGTGAACCCAACTAGATCAATTCAGAAAAGTGGCAATAAAATATATTTTTTTCTTGGAGGCAAATCCAAAACCAGAGAGCAAAATCATCTCCATTTTGCCAAAGGCACACACTAATTGAAGCAGAAATAAAATGTGGAATAGAAAAGAGATAAAAATATAAAAGTTATGCCTTGGTCCAATTAGAAGGTAGAGAGTTAAACAAATTATCAGTTGGAGGCAGTCTATGAGTTTCAGCATTAAAAATCAGAAGTAAAATGGCTGTAAAACACATGCACCTGGTCTTGATAGTAGAATCTACAGCAATTTCAAGAAAGTAATATTTTACATCTGGAAGCAGTCCAATGACAAATGAGAACTAACCAGTAAATCCATAAAAGGATCTTAGTAGAGCTTTTATTTTTTTAAAATGTGTTTCCACTTTCTCAACCTCAGATATATTTCACATACAACTAACTGTAGTTCATACTTCTGGCAGACTAATCTGGTCCCAATATAAAATAATTAAACTTACATTATTTTTCACCGTGGATGTTTTGATCACTCCCCAGACATCAAAGTTACACAGCCCTCATTAGTAAATAAATAGAGAGAATATCAATACCAATACTTTAAGTTTTTTGTATCATGGTCTTTAAGAACTTCAGAGAACACTGAAACTATTAATAAGTCAACTTTTCCCTACTGTGAAGTACACAAAATAAATCACTCTTGAAAGTTCGAGAAACGCAATTCCTCCAATATTCAAATATGTGTTCATATTAACTAGAGTAAGGGTGGGGGAGGAAAGAACAGAGAGCTCTTAAACTCTCAGCTTTGTACCATAAAACCATAGATCAGGTTAATAAAATGGCAATAACCTAATGTCGCCACATGTAAGAACTTTCAAAAACCAGGGTACTTTACAAAAGCATAACTGCAAAATACAAAGAATTACCCAGAAGTAAAATCAGAAAATACAAAAGTTAAAGTTATTCGAATGTCCCCCAACATATAAGAATCCCTTAAAAAGTTCATAGAAAATATAATTAAAAGGTTTTATGATTCCAAAAATTTGAAGTCAGTGGCTATGATATGCCAAAGTTCATGAACTATATGTATTATGAAAAAATGAGAATGAACTTTAAAAGTTTCTGCACTGGAATAAACATCCTTGAATCCCAATTTCCATGAACTTTCTGAAGAACTCTTTCTAAAGTGCCCTCATTGAAGATACCATGAAAATGTCCTATACTCACACCACATTACTGATACTATGACAAGACAGACTGCCGAACACTGAGGCTATGAACAATAAATAAATAAACAATAAATATTTAAAATTTTCTGAGAAGTCTACATTATATATTTTAACCAGTACAACTGAATAAACTTGAATGAAAAATATGCTTTGTGTCTCCTGTCATACTTTCAGGTTCCAATTAGAAAAACTTTAAGAAAAAGCAAATTATTAGGCTGTCAATATTTGCAAAAACTCTCAAAGTGTTGTAGCATTCTCGCCACACTACCTTCCCTTCTCAACAGTTTCCTTCCTCTTTTGCCTAGCTTTCTGAATTATGGACTGTGACTAGGAGATTCTTATTCCCATAAAATCAAGGGCATGTATGGACGTAGGTGTGTGTGTTGAGAAGCTGATCTTTATGTTAGCTGCCGTCAAGGTCAAGGACCTGAAGGGTTAAAAAGGGTTTTGATAACTTAGAAGCTGTGGAAGAGCTGGTGAGCAGGGTCACCACAGGACAAGTTACTGCGGGGTGGATGCAGAGTAACCCTTCCGCCCTTCCTGGACTGCTGTGGGTCTCGTGACAGACGCTAAGAGAGATCAATAGATTTTCATTCACAAGAATCCACTGTTCCTATGGTCCGTGGTGAGTAGCCAGGTAGGATGGTTATCCTGGTAGTCAGCCATCACTTGCTACCCTGGATTTAGCTCACATTCAGACGTTTTTAGTTCAAGTCAGAGAAAAACGGGCAAAGGTCTTAGGAGTGATTATGTTGCCACTAGCTCACGTGATTTGCATTACTGGTAAATGAGTGTGCTATCATTTGCCTCTGCTTTGTGTCACAAATGTCCACAATAAAATCAATGTGAAATACATTCCTGTGGGTTGTTCAGTTCTACCACAGTAATAATGAATGTAGCTCAAAAGATATAATCCACTAAGTCCTTCCTAAAAAACTAACAAAATATCTCTTGATCATGCTCCTAGACTTTCTCAGTGGTTTGGAAGATTCTTCCTATCCAATACAACTGTGATCCTTTACCAGTCCTGCTTTGTAAATAAATATTCATCTTTATTATTTGAATCTATTGAAACCATGTTCTTGGCCAGCGCCTTGGCTCACTTTGCTAATTCCCTGCCTGCAGCGCCAGCACCCCAGGTTCTAGTTCTGGTTGGGGCACCAGTTCTGTCCCGGTTGCTCCTCTTCCAGTCCAGCTCTCTGCTGTGGCCCGAGAGTGCAGTGGAGGATGGCCCAAGTGCTTGGGCCCTGCACCCGCATGGGAGACCAAGGGGAGGCACCTGGCTCCTGGCTTCGGATCGGCGTAGCGGCCATTTGAGGGGTGAACCAACGGAAAAGGAAGACCTTTCTCTCTGTCTCTCTCTCATTGTCTAACTCTGCCTGTCCTAAATAAATAAATAAACAAACAAACCATGTTCTAACAAAGAAATCCAAATACAACAACCTAGTTGCGGCCTGAGCCATGAGACTATACAGTAGGAAAAGTTTCAAGGATTTCTTCAGTCTCTAGTAGAAATTTAAGATTAGCATGACAAGCCATCGAAGCCCATCCAAGACTGCAAGATTTCCCAGGATATGAAACTTCTGCGTAAGCCATCCTACTGCTGTACCAGTACCTTTCCCTAAACACTGAATTCAAGGGTAAGCCACAGAACAATGATGGCAACGGCAGCCACAGCTTATGTAGTGATCTTCAGCAAACATCAGGTACTTCCTAAGAAAACTGTAGGAAGATTTTACAGACCAAACCAAAAGAATAAAGTCTTGGTATTTCTACCAGAAAAACTCCAGGTACAGGAGCCCAATTCATATTACTTTCTGGGAGAGAAAAAAAAAAGCATATATCCACATAATTGAGCTTAAAAATGACAAAGGACTTCTCGTTTCAGCAATATAGTGACCAGAGATAGAACAATTCTCCAAAATGCACACACACATACACACACACACATACACAAAAACCCTTGGAAAAATACAACATGAAAAATATTAAGTATATAACTGTGGGGAGCAACTCGGACTAGACTGAGTTACTGGAATTAAGACTTATTCTATGCATCTGCTCTCCCACAATATGGCGCTGAGAAGGGAGAAACAGCTTCTACACAGCTGCCTCCAGTTCAACCAATAAACTGTAGGACCTGCTCCTGATTGGAGGAGAGCAGCGTACTCGGCGTGTGGATAGCAGAGTTGGGATTGGTGGAAGAGGATTATAAAGGAGGAGAGAGACAACATGAACCAGGAACATCTAAGGGGAACACCTGTGCAGCCCCCGAGAGAGCCGGCTGGCGGTATGCCGCTCCCCCGCGGAAGTGGGGAATGTGGCAGGGGGAACTGCCCTTCCACGGAGGTGGAAGGGACGGTAGCCAACCCGGGAAGAACCAGCAGCAAACCCGGGGAGGGCCGAGCAGACGAAAGAACAGCGCAGGGTCCTGTGTCGTTCCTCCATGAAGACGGGGAGCGACAATAACAAATACCCCCAAAAATTAAATTCCCAGAAAGAATGCACAGCCAGTGTAGAAAACACCAAAGTGGAAACCTTAGCAGACCTATGGGCTCTAAGGGATAGAGACTGGAGTTTTAACGCCCACAGAGAGGCAGTTCCCAAAGCACCCTACACAGAGCCAAGGATTTGGAAATCCTAGTGACTTCATGTCATTGATTCAGGGAACTGGCCAGGAAATACAGTCTGGCAAGGGCTCTGGGGAGCAAAGACAGAATTGCCCATGAGTAATCCAACCTCCAAAACTTTTCCACATGTAGTTGCAGAATCTAAATTTATACTATTTGCATAGTTTGGGATCCTCAAGCCATAAAATTAATTTAAAAACTCAGGCCAAACCAATAAAATTCCAGAGGCACTAACATAAAACCACTTTGTATGAACTGTCCCATAACCTAGAGCACATAGGACTTCCAGAAAAAAGAAACACCCCAGATGAAGATGAGCTTACAATCAAAAATTAGAAACACAAAAGATTCACGGCTGAAGTGTCCGCAGACACACTAAGGAGTATTAGCGTCCCCAAATCTTGACAAACAGAAACGCAACGGAAGAGACAACTGTGTTTAAAATGTCAGTAGAGACAAAAGATTGGAAATTCTAAGGAAAGGCCACGTTTGAAACAACCAATTAGAACATTGATAAATTAAAAAGCACTAGCCATTGAAATCAGGAACACAGAGCTTGTGTTAAACAACAAATTAGACACAAAGAAAGCTAATTTAAACAAAAAACAGATCACTAGGAAGTATACAGGGATCACTCATTCATATAATTTCTTTGTGTATTGTACATCTGCTCTGAGTCATTCTTCCACATACTTGGTATATATTATTGCCGAAAACAAAAAATAAATTGATCCTCACAGACTTTATATTCTAGTGGGTAAAATAAAGAGGAAAGAAAGAAAACATAAAATAAATATAAAGCAGCATAATACAGAATAAAAAGTTCAAAAGCTTAACAGGAGTTTCATAAAGTAAAGGCAGAGGTTTTTAGAACTATTGAAAGATAGGAAGTCAGCACATTGAAAAAACAAAATAGATAAATTGTAAAATAGATACAGATACATCAAAAGAAATCTGCAGAACCTCTCACCAAAAGAGAACATCTTAAAAACAGAACAGAATTTTTTTTCCTCATTATGTCTGATGATAATTTGGGGTAAATGAATGTGCAATGTTACAATTAAATTTAACAAGTGAAATTGATGACATCTATTTTGACTGTTTATACACATCTCTACTTTTTTTAAGATTCATTTTATTATTTATTTGACATGCACAGTTACAGAGAGAGAGAGAGAGAGAGAGAGAGAGAGAGAGAGATTCCGTCCACTGGTTCACTCTCAAAATGGTTATAATGGCCAGGGTTGGGCTTTGCTGAAGCCAGGAGCCAGGAGCTTCTTCCAGGTCTCCCACATGTATAGCAGGGACCCAAGCACCTGGGCCATCTTCACCTGCTTTTCCAGGCCATTAGCAGGGAGCTGTATCAGAAATGGAGCAGCCAGAACTTCAATGGCCGCCCATATGAGATGCCAGCTTTGCAGGTGACAGCTTTACCCATCATGCCACCATGCTGGCCCCAGGTATTTATTTTCATGATTGAAAATGTTAACACTATTTTTGACATTTTGTAAAATCTGATATCACTCCCATAGTGTGCCTAATCAAGGGTTAACCATAATTTCTAAGGGATTATAAAATCATTATATTTTATAATTGTATTAAGTTGCATGAGTTTACTATTTTCGATAGTCAACAAATATGATGTTCCTATTCCACAAGCATTAAGAGTAAGACACATAAAAATCCACAATTCAGAAAACAAAAGCACGTAACTTCTCTTTCACTGTCTGTGTTGTCAAGAAAGCAATACTTCTGTTCAGTGAAGATTTTTCTTTGGGCCGGCGCCGCGGCTCACTAGGCTAATCCTCTGCCTTGCGGCGCCGGCACACCGGGTTCTAGTCCCGGTTGGGGCACCGGATTCTGTCCCGGTTGCCCCTCTTCCAGGCCAGCTCTCTGCTGTGGCCAGGGAGTGCAGTGGAGGATGGCCCAAGTGCTTGGGCCCTGCACCCCATGGGAGACCAGGAGAAGTACCTGGCTCCTGCCATCGGATCAGCGCGGTGCGCTGGCCGCAGCGCGCCAGCCGCGGTGGCCACTGGAGGGTGAACCAACGGCAAAGGAAGACCTTTCTCTCTGTCTCTCTCTCTCACTGTCCACTCTGCCTGTCAAAAAAAAAAAAAAAAAGTATGTCCCATTTTGATTTTGCTAAAATTATTTTATTTTACTGAAAAATATAATACAGCAAAGAATAAGACCTCCACCACTAAGGTAATTATGTGCTGGTGCACATGTGTGAGAAATGTGTCTCTTTCCTTTAGCGAATTCTAAGATACACTGTTTGAAGACCACTGAATCAGGAAAAAAAAAAGTGCCATATAAAGAATTTTAAAGTTTTACTTATTTAAAAGGCAGGATGACAAGGCATGGGTAGGATGAGCTCTTCCATTTTCTAGGTCACTACCCAGATGCCTGCAATAGCAGGGGCCGAGCCAGGCTGCAGTTGGTAACCTGGAACTCCATGCAGATCTCTTGCATGGGTGGCAGGGAAGCCAAGGACTCAGCCCATCAACTGCGGCCTCCAGGCAAATGAGCAGGACTGGGTGGAGGTGGAGCAGCAGGACTGGGACCAGCTTTCCGATACATGGCATGCCAGCATCGCAACTGGCAGCTTAACCCACTGAACCACAATACCCACCCCAGAGTAGTAGTAGTAATAATAATAATAATTCAAAGATCTTCCCCCAAGATCCTTCTCAAGGATCTAGAAAAACTGCAGCAAACCAGACCCAAAACTAGTAGGAGAAGAGAAATAATTAAAATCAGAGAAAAAATCAACAGAATTGAATCCAAAAAAAAATTACAGAAAATCAGCCAAATGAAGAGCTGGTTTTTTGAAAAAGTAAACAAAATTGACACGCCACTGGCCCAACTAACTAAAAAAAGAAAAGGCCCAAATCAATAAAATCAGAGAAATAACCACAGAAATAAAAAGAATCATCAGAAATTACTACAAAGAGTTGTATGCCAGCAAACAGGGAAATCTATCAATACCCAATATCTAAGGAGTATCCACCATGAGTAAGGTACTTGAATAGCTACTATGGAGAATTTAAAGACAAAGTGCCACCCTCAAATAACTTCTACTTTATCAGGAGAGATCAACATGGATATTAATAACCACAGCTCAGGGAGATGAATATAGAGAATGGACTGTTCATGGAAGAAGAAGCCTTTTATAAAGACCGAAAGGACTTCAATGAGGAGAACTGGCTACCTCTTATGTCTTAAATAGAAAAACATATAAAAATACAATGCTATAATGAGCAAACACAGTAAAATTGCATTTATGTAGTATTGTTAAGTGCATAAAAGTATACATAGGGGCCAATGTTAAAATGTAACAGGTTAAGCCACCACCTACAACACTGGTGTCCCATATAGGCATCAGTTCAAGTCCCATTTACTCCACTTCTGATCCAACTCTCTGCTAAGGCACCTGGAAAAGCAGCAGATGATGGCCTAAGGGTTTGGGCCCCTGCACCCACGTGAGAGACCCAGATGGGGCTCCTGGTTCTTGGCTTCAGCCTGGCCCAGCTCCAGCTCTTGTGGCCATTTGGGAAGTGAATCAGTGAATGAAATCTCTCTCTCTCTGTATCTCCGCCTCTCTGTAAATCTGCCTTTCAAGGGCCGGCACCGTGGCTCACTAGGCTAATCCTCCGCCTAGCGGCGCCGGCACACCAGGTTCTAGTCCCGGTTGGGGCACCGGATTCTGTCCCGGTTGCCCCTCTTCCAGGCCAGCTCTCTGATGTGGCCAGGGAGTGCAGTGGAGGATGGCCCAGGTGCTTGGGCCCTGCACCCCATGGGAGACCAGGAAAAGCACCTGGCTCCTGCCTCTTGCCATCGGATCAGTGCGGTGGGCCGGCCGCAGCGCGCAGGCCGCGCTGGCCATTGGAGGGTGAACCAACGGCAAAAGGAAGACCTTTCTGTCTCTCTCTCTCACTGTCCACTCTGCCTGTCAAAAAAAAAAAAAAAAAAAATCTGCCTTTCAAATAAATAAAACTTCAAAAACAAAAAAGTATACATGAAAAAACATGAACTGAGAAGGAAGAAGGAACCAGTAAAAACTGATTTTCATGTTGTAAAATTAATTTAGCGTTTCTATATTTTGTTAATATTATTATTTTGTAATTTTTCTTGCATAAGTGTGGCTGGACTATAGTAGATGACAGAACCAGAACTGAAGCAAAATCAAAAATCAAACCTTTCAATTGGTCTTGAAAACAAGAGAGGATAGTTAGGAATTATGGGTATAGGATTTTAAGTTTGTTTCTAAATATACTTGGTAGTCTTGGTTTCTATCTTATACCTTTGCACCAATGGAATTTGGGCTTTGTTATGATCTTCTTTGGTGGGCAATCGAGACAGAAGCTATGTCCTAAGTAAACAAAACCATACGCGAATCCCATCTCATACAATACTGTCTCCATTCAGATAAATTCACAGAAAGTCATGTCCCATTTATGTAGCAGATTTCAAAACATTTTGCAAAAAAATTTTTTTAATTTCCTTCTTTAAAACTGTTGAGCAAACAGAATAACAAAATCACCCCATATGATAACATTTGTAAATTGGAGGTAATTAAAAAAAATAATTCAAAGATCTTCCCCCACTTTCCATGACCATACAGAAGTTCCAGTTAAATATTATTTTCTCAAGTTCACTATATATGTTATCTTTAATTTCATATGGCATTTCACATTGCAAATTGCATTTTTAATTTAGTAATCACAATTTTAGAAGGATTCCTTTTTTACATCATTCATACTATCAGGTAATTTGATCAAAACCACTACATGTGAGAATTCATGACCATTCTATTATAGCAACCACAAGATATTAAAAAGCATGGGTATTTATAAGTATGCTTTATAGGGTAAAGATACCTGAATTCTGTCTCTGAATTGAAAATAACAACATTAAATTCCCTTTTCTTAATTAAAACAACTCTAATAGCCCCACATTAGACATTGGCCCTTTGTTAAATCTGTCCTTTAAACAGTTACACAACCTCATTTTCCATACTCATATATAAACCATCTATAAAGTACAATTTTCAGAGTAAGCAGCTATTAAAATAAAAAATGTATTTACAAAAGGTCAAAAGAGACAAGCTTCTCAGCACATCTGCTACAAACCTAAAGGTACCTCATTTATAAATAATGCAACTGTGAAGTAGTCATCTGCTTACTGGGTCAATATGGATCTTAGCGTGATCATCCCTGATTACAGAGCCACATTCATCCCTTTTGCACTTATCACTTCAGCTAATGCAGGACGCCAATGGAAAAGTGAAGATGCCATTATTCAGCATCATAGAGAAAACACGGGTAAGGACACGCCTAGATCTTTCCGTGTGTGCTTGACTAAGAATTAAGGACTACTGTTAATCTGGATTTACAGGGCCAATTTGAAAAAAACTTTGATTAAAACGGAACTCACTGTCGATAGCAGGAGATTCTGTAAGATTTTAGATCTGAATATGAGGAAAAAATAAATCCAGTCGTGCATTTCTCTAAATATGAATATGTGAACATTAATTTTAAAATATAAATACCAGAATACATGATTTTATAGCATTCTTTACTTCAAAGGGGATTTAGGAAAGACTAAAAGTTTGTGAATAAGGTAACAAAGTAGAGCTTCTTTGTTTCTAGTAGTTTCCATGAGTATAGTTTCCATAAATGCCATCAATGGAAGTCTGAGTATAAAGAGAGTCACAAATCCACACATCTTAAACATTAATTTGCTCAACACTTGCTTAAACCATATCTTCACCATGGGCAAGGGGACTTCAGAATGAGAATCCGTACTTCACGTACGTACGTAGAATTAACTTCCTTGGGGTTCATTTGTATATTTAAGGAAAAGAATCTACGAACTATTATCTCAAATGTCCTGGGAAAGAAATGTGCATAGTACATGGATTAAAAGTGCTTATCAGAGAGCCAGTGTTTGTGGCATAGCAGGTTGGGCTACCGTCTGCAATGTCGGCATCCCATATGGGCACTGGTTCAAGTCCCAGCTTATCCACTTCTGATCCAGCTTCCTGTTATGGCACTTGGGAGAGCAGCGGAAGATGGGCCAAGTGTTTGGGCCCCTGCACCCACATGGGAGACCTGGATGAGGCTCCTGGCTCCTGGCTTTGGCCTGGCCTAGCCATGGCCATTGCAGTCATCTGGGGAATGAACCAGCTGATTGAAGACATCTCTCTCTCTCTCTCCCTCTCTCCCTCCCTCCCTCCCTCCCTCCCTCTTTTTGTGGCTCTGCCTTTCAAGTAAATAAAATAAATCTTTTTAAAAAAAGGACTTATCCATAATATTATTTTATGGAGACAATATAACCTAAAAATAAAAAATTTGTTTCTGATTTAATTTTCCCACATTTACCTTTCTACAAACACAGCAATGACCAACACACACACACACACACACACACACACACAATCTGCCATGACAGCACTGCTATCAAGTCCACAATATCTACATAAGTTTTCATACATTTATGAAAGCAATTCCAAAGGAAAATTCTTATTTTTAGCAACTCTATCACCATTGTAATTTGCAAAATACACTCAGACAAACCCAACAGACATATTTATGAACTTATAGGCACAATTAGAGACTTCAATAATTAAACATTACACCTAAAACTCATTATAGTATGTTGGGAACACATCCTTTGTCAGTTGGTGATTCCCAGGTACTCAGTGCCAAATGCCGAGCAAAGAGGTTTGCACAAATTTCTTCCGTTTATGCTTAGAGCGACCTGATTATTCCCATTTTACAGAGGCTCAAAGATGTTAAGCTCTTTGGAACACATTCCTTCTAAATTAGTGCCTCTCTGACCATGGGGACAATCACGTTTATGTAACAGTACATATTTATGTGGTACCGTGTGGCATTTCAATACTGTGCACAATGTGTAATGATTGGATCAGGGTGAGTGGCATATCTATCACCTCAGACCTCTATCATTTCTTGCGACAATGACATTTACCTTGGTATAACAATGACAATTACACTGAGGGTAATGTAATAAGGAAAGGGCACAGGCACCATGTCAGAGAGCCTATTAGTTTGTGCTCCAGCTCCTACTTAGTAGCTGTGCACCTGCAGGCAAGTTATTTAAATTCCCTGAGCCTCATTCTTCTTAGATGTAAAATGGGGATAATGTTATCTATAAGGTTGGGGCGGATTAAATGAGATTAAATGAGATAATGCACTGCCTTGGCTAATGCCTAGTATAAGGCAAGTGCTCAACAAAGATAAGGCTCTTCCTTATCTTCCCTAACAAAAAGTCCCTCTGACAGTTTACCAGGAAAGGAAAAAGCTCTCCTTTCCCATTAGAAAGCAGCAGAAATCAGCTGCAGTCGGCATTCATCAAACTTGTCAAGCTGTTCAACGTCCATTATTCTTTTTTATTATATTTAAGGCACTTAAAATAATCTCCCAGTGATTTATTCTCCTTTTAACTAGATGCAGTAATTAGAATATCTTTTATGATACGGCAGAGTTTTCATTTCAGTCAAGGTGTGACTGTTTTAGAAAGCCACCGTTCACTGAAGATATTACAACCCAGAAACTAACTGCTTTTATTCTCATCTTGAATAGAAGCACAAACACAAAACGAGGAGGATACATAGAGTATTTCTATAGCTGAAAGACGAAAATGCTCAAGCAGGCACGAGCCAATAATTCCCAAAATACCTTTCATGAACTGAAAAACAGATATGTATGTTGCCATGGCATTCGGCAAAATTAATACATTTGAAATTTGGATTATGTATGGAGGAAAGTCTGGTAAGTTTTTTTTTTCCTTTTCCATAATGCTGGCATGTAACCATTTTCTTAAAAATCACCCAATATGTATTCCCCAGAGGAAAAACAGGAAGGACGGCAGAAAGTTGAGTGTGTGAGTGTGTGTGTGTGTGTGTGTGTTCAGACTCACATTTTAAATGCAAGGATTATGTCTTATAATTGGTTAGATGGAGGCTTGCGTTCCAACAATGCTGTCAGATATACTAAGAGCACTGACCACATGTGTGTCATGACTCCAGCCCTGGCACAGTCATTAGCTAGCTGGGGTAACCTTCGGTAAGAAATTTAATTTCTCTAGAATTTAATTTCCTCAACTGTAAAGTGCTGACTTCTATGACAATATTTCTTATGATTTCACAATGTGTTAGGAAATGTACCTTGCGTATGTTTATTTCCTCATTAGACTCACAACATACTAGAGACCTGACTAGTAGTATTATTGTTGTTATTTGTAGGGAAAGGCAAACAAGTCACAGAGGGGTTAAATAATCCACTCCAGAGCTGGACTCTCCTAATCCTGATGATTTTACTGATCTGTACCTTTCTCTCACTCCCCAAATACTTAGATGAGATCATTTCTAAAATTCCTCACAAAGGTAAAATTCCCAGATTCCAAGTTTTCTCTTTTGGGGATCTTTTTTCACTCTTGTATAAATTACCTGTTCATCTTCCTGGCCTCATTGCAAGATTCTGAGGGTCAGATTCCAGTTATTACACATTTATATGCATGACTACCACAAATAAGGTGAAGCTCTGTAAGAGCAAAGCAAACAGGCTTGATGGTGCGTTAGTAAATTCCTAAAAGGCAGGAACTGAGGCTTCATGAATAAGTTCATCACCTGTTGCCCAGGGTCCATAATCTCACTCGTTACAGAAAACCCAGCACAGCCATCTATCAACCAACTCAGAAGACTGACGTAATGAAGCCAAAACCTGGCAAGTTCAGCACTCAGAACAGATAGAAGAGTTTTTCTGATATCACTGTAACTGAGGAATATTTCCAGGGTCCATCACAGCAAGTCGGCACAGTACCTGACTGTGGGTATGCATCACACATAGCCAGGTGTCACAGTGATACGCTGTTAGCTGGCGCACGAAGTCCTGATTGCAAGCAGGGAATCATTAAGAACTCGCTCATATTAAAATCCTGACTCAGTTAAATAAAAGCCCCAAGAGTTCGAAAAAAATGACTTAGCTACTGTGTCTTGGCTTCCTTGTCTGCAAATCAGGTAACTGCTACCCCGACAAAGGGCTGTGAAGGTTGGGGGTCACTTTATGGAAAGTACATGAACAGAACCTGGCACCTAATAAATGGCCCCAAGTACTACCATTCATCCAATCCTCCACATTCACACAGGTACATACTTTTGGATCATTTACGGCAAAACGGCTTTGTCTCCCAGTCAAGCGACAGGTCCCACAAAGAGATGAACCTCTTCTTAGACGCAGCTCTGAGTTATTCCAATCATTGTTTAATTCACCCATTCAATGGGTAATAATGAAATAACTTCTCTGTGTCAGACAATGTGCCAAGAACAAGTGAACGAGCAATGATTAAGTTAGACAAAATTCCTATCTCTAAGATCTCTATAATATTTTTTTTTATTTTTTATTTTTTGACAGGCAGAGTGGACAGTGAGAGAGAGAGACAGAGAGAAAGGTCTTCCTTTGCCGTTGGTTCACCCTCCAATGGCCGCCGCGGCCAGCGCGCTGCGGCCGGCGCACCGCGCTGATCCGATGGCAGGAGCCAGGAGCCAGGTGCTTTTCCTGGTCTCCCATGGGGTGCAGGGCCCAAGCACCTGGGCCATCCTCCACTGCACTCCCTGGCCACAGCAGAGAGCTGGCCTGGAAGAGGGGCAACCGGGACAGAATCCGGCGCCCCAACCGGGACTAGAACCCGGTGTGCCGGCGCCGCTAGGCGGAGGATTAGCCTAGTGAGCTGCGGCGCCGGCCCGATCTCTATAATATTTACAAATCTATAAAAAACCACCTCACTTCCAGGCTGGGGCAGCGTTCTATTCAGGACTGCCCATCACTAAATATCAATTCCTGCAGCCTTCTCACATCCAGCCTGGCCTCCCAGAGGGAACTTCATAAAGTCCATGGAAAATGAAATGAGAATAAGATAAGCTTATTTTGATTTAAAAAACAATTTTTTGAGGGGCTGGTGCTGTGGTGCAGCAGGTTAAGCCACTCGTGATGCCAGTATCCCACATCGGAGCACTGGTTTGAGGTCTGGCTGCTCCGCTTCTGCTCCACCTTCCTGCAAATGTGCCTGAGAAGGCAGTAGAAGATCAAAGTAACTGGGCCCTGGCCACCCATGTGAGAGGCCCAAATGGAGTTCTAGGTTCCTGGCTTCAGCCTGGTCCAGTCCTGGCAGTTGTGGCCATTTGAGGAGTGAACCAGAACATTCTCTCAGTCTCACTCTCTGTCACTTTGGCTTTCAAATAAATAAAGCAAATCCTTAAAGAAATGAAATCCACGCATACAAGAGGTTCTCAAAAAGTTTGTGGAAAATCTGTATTATTAAAAAACCATTGATAGATTTCAAAATTTTGTGCATCAAAATAAATATTTAATTCTATTTTCCCATGAATTTCTTAAAGTCCTGCCCTATGAAAACTTTTAACATTCAAAAGTGCATATGTAGAAACAAGAATAACTATGAATGAGTTGTTTAAAAGTCTGGATGGGAGGCAGACATTGGGCACAGCAGTTGAAGTGCAGCTCAGAACACTTGCTGACCTTAGTCTCACATCTTCAGGCCCAGATCCCCTCCAGATTCCAGTTTCTTGCTATGTCCACCGTGGGATGCAGCAAGTGGTGATTCAAGTAACTGAATTCCTGCCACACATGTGGGAGACCCAAATTGAGTTCCTGGCTCCCGGCTTTGCCTGGCCTAGCCTGGCCTGTCTGTTGTGGGGCATTTATGGAGTACACCACAGAGGGTGGGAAAATCTCTCTTTGTGTCTGTCTCTTTCTCTGTCTCTCTGATTTTCAAATAAGTAAAATAACTCTTCTTTTAATTCTTGATGGGTAGCTCTAACAGACAATACGACTTTTACTATATTTGCAAAATCAATCATAAATCAAAGTTTCCAAAAAATACCTCCATCATGAGCATTCACAGGAACAGTGAGAGAGATTAGATAACAAACAGCAGCCAGGTGAGTGCTGGGGGACCCTATTTCTCTATGTTTCCCAATAATTGGGTACAGGGCTCCTGGAGAAGGTGAAAAAAAGGATAAATTTTAACTTCTGATGGTCTACAAATAAATCCCCCCAAATTAACCAGATGCACAGCATGTTCCTATGATCATGTATCAGCAACCAAGAGTAGGTGAGAAAAATAATAAATTTTCAGCTTTGAAGGCTGTAATAATATCACCATTATAATTCATCCCAATATATCAACACAGGCTTTACGTTAACAGCCTTACTTTCAAAAATAGACATAGCACCACCATAGCATTTCATACTTCCAGTGTTGGGAAAGAATGTCAGGGAAAGCTCCCAGCACGTGTTTCCATCAATCAGAGCAAGTGAAGGGGGAAGACAGAGGAAAAGAAAGAAGCCGGGGGGGAAAGCCCCCCAGATCCCACATGGGGTGGGTGAGCCCAGCTCCATAGCTCCCTGTGACTCCAGACAGATCCCAACAGCTGTTGAGTCACCCCCAGTGCTCTCAGACAGGCAGAGCTTGACTACAAATCCACTTTTACAGTTCGGAAACTCCAAATATCGGATTTGTTGGAGCAATTCAGTCCTCCCTCCCCCACCTAAAAATGCACTTCGGTTTCACTGTGTGATTCCAGTCAATGTCATCGCTGAGTGTTTTTAAAACGTGACGGCATAAAATAACATTCGATGACAGGACTCCTCAATGACTGTGGCTTGGTGCATTTTGAAATCACTCTATAAATTATTCTGTGAATATAATTCTGTCAAACCAACATCCATGCTTCTTTTTACAATAAAAACACTGATGGGTTAGACTGAACTGATCACCTGGCTGACAAAATCTATTAAAATTTCTGGTTCTTTTTGACATCCTGTAGCTCTACGTAATTTATGGCGACACAGCTTGCTTCTGCAACTATCACTGGCACCTACACATACCCACTGTGTGACGGACTGAAGCGTTAGAGAAGCTCCTTTTAAGGGAATAATCAAAGGAATAAATAAACAAACAGGTGCAAGCTTCCCTAACAAAGCTTTGTCTACACTTCAATTTTCTTCTCAGATATTTAAGATTTCCTGGGCCATCTTTTGGACACAACATCTGAAAGAACTGTGAAAAAACTCTTGTGTGGGGATATTCAGCCTCCACCAGCAAGGGCTGACCACGCAGGCTGCCAAAGGCTGGCTGCTCTGCACCCAGCTCTTCTGTAGAAAACCCAGGGCCACCATGCAGTGACTCAGTGGTATTTACAAACAAAGATGAAGACGTAACATAATAACGAGGTTTCATCAATTCAGACCAGACTTTAAATCGCCATCAAGTCTGTGGGGCTCACATTCTTCGCCATGCAACTAGGGAACTGAGGAGGGTTTTGTGATCTCACCAGCCCCACCCTCCCCTTCTCCAGAACCAGGCGAGATTCTAGTGTGTTCTGATGAGCCCCTGGCTCTGCTCAGTAATCTGCACAAGTCTGAGTGACGCTTAAAAATGTGAATATGTAAAATTTAGGTTAGGATTTGAATCGCAATTTCTTGAAATAGAAAATGTGTGAAATCATTTGCTGGGCATATTGCATTTAGTTTATTTTAATGATTAACATGTGGAATTATTACTTTGTTTTCTTAAGATTTTGAAAGGGAATCCCAGGGAGGACTCACACTCTGTCTAGGCAGTAATCTTCATTTAGGTGGTAATCTCCTAGTTGTGGTCAGCAACTTAAATGATTTGCAAAATAATTAGATTCTGTAGCCACACAGACCTTGCCAAGAATAGAGTCAGAATAATTTATTCTTTCTGGTTCCTGGTGGCATGCTAGCACATGCTGAACAAATTCTGACCCCAAAGCCTACACTGTCCCCTGATTCTGATTCCTTGTGCCAATCTCATGGGTATCTCCTTTTACTCTGTCTAAAGCTATTAAGCCAATTTTGAAACTACTTCTGTCCTCTGCAATAGATTATTAGCTTATTCCTAGCCCAGATGACTCATTCAAAAATCAAGAACTATGATGAGACAATGATCAAGTCCAATAAATCATTCTCTTTTCTAGCATGAATCCACAATAACTGTAAATACAATTCTTGGATTCCAGAAGTAAATAAGACTCACTGAGAGGAACACTGATATCAAAACTTTTAACTTGATGCACCTAAAGAGGCCTACAGATTCTCCCAGTGAGAAATCCTGAATTTTCTAGAAATCTTACTCCTATTAGACACATATTTTCTAGTAGACACATATTACTCCTATTAGACACACTATTTCCTGATGTATGTTTCTGAAGTGGACAAAAGAGGTTAAATGCTATTAGGGAAAAGCTACTTTAATAATTATTTTTTTTAATAATTATTTTAATATTTTCCAAAGGGGTTGTTATTTTACCTCATGTCAGTATTTACAAACTTGTTTTTCCAGACTCTTCAAAGATGTGAACTCATACTTGATATAACATGATATAACATACTTGATATAACATACTTGATATAACCATCCCAGCACTATCTTTGCTAGTATTTGATCTCTTCTTTACCACCAACAATACGCTCACCCTGAATCCCCCTGGCTCATTAGATCACATGACTCGCTGGTGTTGCATCCCCCGCACTGCAGTTAATCTAGCAGGTACAAATATTTCTGTTACAGCATCTTCTTTGGTGAAATTACACAGGCCAGAAACGTGGTCTTGTGTGTGCAGAGTGAAGCGCCACGTATACTGACTGTGTTATATAAATAATGAAAATTAAATTACAGGATTTTAGGGACACATTCCAAACAATCTATTTTACTGCCAACTACACTGGGCGCATGACCAGCTGTGGAGAAAAGAATGTCCCCCTCCTCTTAAATCTTTATGTATCCCTTTTCATTGATTGCAATAAAAATGGATTGAGTTGGGTATCTGTGTCACACGCAACCTTCTAAAATATCTGGATCTCAATCATCATGCATTTTCCCAGAAAACCTTCTTTGTTTCATGGTTAATGCTGCAGGATTCTCAACAAAATGTCTATCCTGCCCCCCCTTCAATGTGGTTAAAATGCCAATGCCAAAAACACCTCCTTTGTATGTTTTTCTTTCAAACACCTCAAATATCATTCTTCTGCCCCACAATGTAGCTTATTCAAGGGTTCTTCAAAAAGTTCATGGAAATGTGTATTGTGAGAAAGCTATGCATAATTTCAAACTTTTCTGCATGAAAATAAACATATCCTTTAATCCTGTATTCCATGAACTTTCAGAGTACCTTCAAATAAACAATCATATTAATATTTTTAGTGCTTTCTGGATGCAACCCTGCAATCACCGTTTTATAAGGATTGGCTTATTTACGTCTGTGAAGCACACACTGTTACTCCTGCCATTTTACAGATGAGCCAACTGAGACTTGGGAGAGGCAGATCAAGACAGGTCATGCAGCTGGTGAACAGCAGAGCCAGGTTATATACTGCACAGTCCGACTCCAGACCAGGGCCTCGTCACCGCCCCCTGTGACTCCCCGAAGCCCTTTTAAGCACAGTCATGGCTCTCCACCTCCACAAGACACTGCCAAGGACCCGGCTCCGGCAGCACTCGTTGCTCTTCAGCGTCCCTCCTGCGTGAGGACTGACCCTACTCCCCACACTGCCAAATCACTCTCCTCAACCTAAGTGAAATATCCTTCATTTATCTCCTCCTCCTCAAAAGCCTGGGAAGTCACACCTAAAAGGAAAGGTACAAAGGGAAGAAACAGGCAAACAAACAAAACTCCTGGTTCTACTTTTTCTGATAAAACAGATGGGGAAAAAACTAGGAAAAAAAAACCAGTCCCAGAGTATCCCACCAATCAATGTCAAACAGCAACCAGTCTGGTCTCTGGGATCCACGATGGCATACAAATAAGTGAAATCCAAAGGTGATTCTTTAACACACTTAAACAGTTATTTACTGAGGACTACTTAAGTGCAAAGCAATCCACTACTCAGCTTTTTCAACTACCTTATCCCAGTCCATTTAATATCACTACTTGTATTTACTTATGTCTCCCGCCACACTGCAAGCCTCATGAAGTCAGCTAAATTGTGTCTGTCTTTTCATTCCTTAAAGAAACCAGTGGAGTGCTTTGCACTGACGCTCACACTCAGAAATGAAGGTTAAAATGGAACTAAATTGAATTTCTGTCATACTTAATGTTGCTTATGAATAAATTCAAAATCACTAATACAGTAGAAAATATTTAGAATTAATCCTAACATTCATGACATAGAAAAGACATTATACTTACCTTAGAAAATTAGTTACTACACTTCTTTGTCAGCCCCAAGATAAATATACCTTAAGATACATTAATTATGGCTTGTGTCCAATTTTTCAAACCTTAAAAAGACATTTCTTGAGTGATTTCAGTCAAACTAGCAATATTACCTTGAAGCATCAAGTTTTATTGTTTTGTTGTTGTTTAATCTCTAAGAAGATAAAAGACCAGGCCAAAAACCTGTTGGTGCTAAACCTGAAAATAATGAGAAATGAAACACACCCGACCAGTAATACTGTAATGTTGATTAAACAGTAACACTGTTTTTATACATCGCTTAATGGGCAAAATTCCCCTGGATGGATGGCTGCGGCTGAACTAACATGTTGCACCACTGTCGCAAACAGCTGCAGAACCCCGGGACTGAAAAGCAGCCTCCCCACTTAAGCTCGTTTCATCCATTGTTACTCATAACATGATCTATGGGAACACTGACAGGATCTCATAGAAAGTTTAAATGCTGTTTGATGAGAATTGTTAGATATTTAAATCAGAAATGAATGGCATGGCAAGAAAAGCAATCACAGTGCACCTCAAGCACAAAACTTCCAAGCTACTCTCTCGACGCATTCGCTGCTCGTATTTGTACCCGTGGGTATCTTACTGAGAACATAGCCACAGAGGAAGAAAACCCCTTCAGAGTCAAATGCCCATTCAGGTGTGTATTTCCACCATTTAGTAGCTCAACGCATACCCGTCCTATGAAAAGGCACGGGCCATTTGTACAAGAGTGACTCCTGAGGACAAAAGCAAAAGCATTTCAGTAATTTAAGAAAGTGATACCATACACGGGGACAGTTAACATCCTCCTTTGGTGGTTTGGTTTGCTAGATTTCATCAGGTAACAAAGTCTATTTCCAATAAATCCCTAAGATCAAGACTCTCAAGGCACTTTAACAGGAGAGAAGACAAGGCCACACAGAATGAATAAAGGAAGGAATGACATCATGACTTATGCACACATACCCTTCAAAGAGCACTGCTTTAAAACTGCATTCCATCCAGGTACATGGAAGGGGAACCCTGGAATCTATGACACAGCCACATATCAAACATTGTACCTCTTCCTGAGCTTCAGCTTCACAGACATGCTTTGTACCAGCCTACAAATAAATTTCAGGCTTTGGGTGGCAATTTTCAGCCAAGTCCCCAAGCTCCTTGTGTTTACGTATTTACTTTCAGAAGGGAAAGGTTTACGAAGCTCTACAGACTACCGTGTACACAGCGGATCAGTAAATATCAAGAATGAGTATAAGGGTCTATGATAATATTCAAGGCTTTTGGTGTGGCGAAGCGAGTGGCTGCTCTGGGCATATTTAGGATATCAAAGACTTAAAAACTGTATTAAATATGCAAGTCTGAAAGTAAGCCTCACAGAACTTCAGTATATTTATAATTCTAGGTAGGTAATATCAAGGCCAATCCAGTGGAATCCAATTTTTCCATTTACTTTATTTCAAGAGGAAAAGATAAAGATGAGTTCCCAAAGAAGCTGCAACATAACAACCATCTAGTTCAATCCCAAAGCATATTAGTATCATATTCATTATTAAGCTAATTTTTAAAAATACATAAGCAAAAATTATAATCAGTTGGTAAATAGTTTTAAAATTACTTAAATACAAAAGTATCTCAGAACTTTTTGAAAGATTCATAGAACAGCTTTAATGAGTAAAAGAAAACCCAAAGTCAGCACAGCATATTGAAAAGATAGAACACTAATTCCACTTTAAAGGACTGTAAACGTTACATACTAGTCTCTTGTGGGTAATGCCATCCCATCCTGTGCTTAACTATCTCAGTAAAACTCAGATATCTATTTTTATATGAATTTTAGTGTAGAATAAGGTTGAGGGGAGGAAGGAGAACATTTATTTGGAGAAGTAGGAAAAATATTAAGGAATATAACACCAGTTATGTTCATAAATGGTACAAACTGAATTCTAACTTCCCTATAAATTGTTTCCTGGTTATACTCAATGGAAGTAGTCGTTTCTTTTGCCATATTCCTACGGCGCTTGAAATTTTGTCTTCTTTATGTTCTGTAATACATTCATGTGTACTCTGCCTTAAATTAGGCAAGTCACTTATAAGACCTCTCTGAACATGGTTTCTCATGTTTAAAATTGAAATAATCAAACTGTTTTTAAGCATTCAAATTACTAAGAATGTATTTGTGAAAATATCCTGGAAGCTCAACCAAAAAAAAAAAAGAGGCTATCATCACATCCTTCTTTGTAGGAAGCAAGCAAGATGGCCACACGCCATGCACAACACGGGCCCTACCTGAAACTTCCCAGGCCCAGAACAGACCTTCACATGTCATTTAGTTCTCGATAAAGATTTATCAAACCAAAGTGCATTACATAATTTCACAGATTTTTAAAAAAGGAAACTAAACCAAAATGTTCTTATGAAACAGTTTAGCCAACAAACAGCACAGGCTGCCTATTAATACAGAAATCTGATGAGTGACAGGGATCAACAGCAGGGTTTCCTTCCCTTCTTTATTCAATTCAGAAGTACTTTGGCTCCATATCCTAACCACAGGTAATTTTGTTTCCTGACGCATACTCATACTTTGACCATGTTTAAGCCATTCACCAGGAAAAGACCTTTTGAAGAGCCTGCTTCTCCTTTATTATTTCCTTTCCAAAAATGTTTTGCCCTTCCACTGAACTTCAGAGGCAAGCACGCAATTGACTCAATCTATCTGTGTATGTTCTTGGGTTAACAATAATTTGTTAAACCAACTCAACTCACAAAAACACAACCTGTAAAAACATGAAAACCTCAACTACAAATGCAAACAATGTGAAATACTTAAAGGAAAGCTGTCCAGCCAGTCAGTGAAAGCCATCAGTAGGACGACCTGTAATTCTCCAACAGACTGCAAAATTTTCAACTTAATTTGGTCACTAGTGGTTGTATATAAGCAGTGCGCAAAACATTGTAATTCAGCTTAGCTGAGTACAAATCATAAACAGGTAACATTTCCAGAAATTTGACTTCTATTTAATGGAAAAATAATTCAGGTGGAGAGTTCATTTGATAGCATTATTGTTGCAGATTTGCAAAGAACTATGAAGACAAATACACCGCAAATGATGCATTCCCTAAACAACCTGGCCCCTGAATATTTTATGTGTATTGTGTGCATTCTCATAAAAATTGTTGTTATCCAATTCCTACAACTGCCAGAATGAAAGCTATAAAAACTCTCAGTTAAGACTGAGAGGTAAAGTCCCTAATCCTTCCTTCTCAATATGTTATATCAAATGTCTCTTAGTAACTGCATTAGAAAGCAATTACAGCTTAATAGCTGTCTAAATCCATTATCAGTGTACATTTAACCTTTCAATATTTAAAGATAATATTTAATTTGAGCAAATTAATGGACTGCCTGTGAGACCAAATACATCTATTTAGTCTTTCTGGTTTCCCATCAACGATATTTCTCTTTAGAGACTGGCTTCTGTAACAAGAAGTCTGGCAAAAATGGAGTTCTTTCTATTTGTAGTTTAAACAGATATTAATAAATGAGAGGCCAACCTAACCCCAAATGAGAAGTAATGTCCTTATTAACTTCATGTGTCTTCTGCCATTAACAAAGCTGCTTTTAATTCTTTGCAGATTAATTTGTATCATTAAGTTAAGTGAGCTTATATACTTTATCTTTCAATGTAATTTTTTTTCAAATTCCAAATTGTTTAATCTCTTTCACTTTAAAAGGATTGAGTGCTTTTCCAGAATAGAGGGTTTTTTTCCCCACAAATGCTGTATTTCACATCCCTGTTCAAGAGCAATAACGGTTAAGAACTATGAGAATGGCTTTAGCGTCTCAGTTTTTCTTTAAGAGATCACATCAGTCAGCAAAATGTCACTACTTTTTAAAATAGCATAATTTCCCAAGAGTAATATATTAATAAATACAAATAATATTTTTAAATTAGTGATAGTAGATATTCCCCTATCAACAGGAAAATCAGTTCTCCAACTGATCAGTTTCCTACATGACATAAGGCCCATTGCTCTGAGAATTTCTGAGGGAAATTTGCCCATAGTATAATAAATACACATATGTTTCTGTTCTCAAATAAAGTTTAAAACTAATCACATTTTTCCTTAGAAGAAAATAATGAATCATCTCATTTCATTACTCTGACTCAATTCAGTACAAGTGCATTAGTATCTATATACCTGTAAAATTAAAGATTTTCATTGACATCTTAGTCACATTATCAAGTTAACATAAATCTAGTGTGAATAAAGTACCTTAAAACTAACCAAAAATTTAGATTTTATGTAAGTTTCTGGGTCTCAGGATAAAGAAAACCTTCGTACCCACTGCTCATCATCTGAAAGCATCTCTGCTCTCATCATACCCTAATACTTCACAGTGAATCCTCCATCCCAAAGGACCACTGAATCAATCAGGTCATAAATAGATGTATAATTCCTGTTAGTCCAATAATTGCCTTTCCTAGAGCTTATAAGTCTGAATTTTAATGCTGTCCCAATACCTAAACTTAAGCTTCAGAGCATGCAATGTGTTTTAGTTGCCCCAAAACTAACATAGAAAAATGGCCACACTAATAGAAATATAATGATGATGACTCTACTCTTAATTGCATTTGTTTATTTATATTTGATGACTAAAATTCAACAAAACCCAAAATATTCCAAATGTTTTGTTTTATTGTCCCCCCCCCAAAAAAAACTAAATATACTTAAAGAAAATATACTCACATGGTTCAAATCAAAATATTATAAAAACGTACACATTTGGAACTCATATTCCCACTCCCCCTTCTTGATTCTCTCCCCACTCCTACTCAGGTAACAACTTTTGTCTTTTACAGTTTTAAAAACCCAGACACAACAAAATCAAGAAATTATATGAGCTGGTGGAAACTTGTATTTCAAACCAAAATGCAGAGGTTCTATTTCAATCTCTTTTTATTACTGCTTTGTATCTGCAAATCTGAATATGTAGGAAAATCTTCACTAATCTCACAAAAAGTAAGCCAATTTCTTCAGGAGTTCTAGCTATATTATTTTAATTATAGTTTTTCACATAGAATTTATTAATTTCAACTAGAGATTATGAAACTGGAAGATGAGTAATGACCATAAAAAAACCAGATCTCCTTAGTTATGCCTACACAATCAACAAAACAGTCTAAAATTACTAAGCCTCATACAGTATCCCAGTATTTCTCAAAGACAAAATTAACAAACTAGAGTCACACATTCTGAGGTTACAAAACAATATGGATATGGTTGAAGGATGTCCTTTGTCTTTATAAATTATTTTAGAACAACCAAAACAAAAATTAAATATTAACTCTTAAAAGCCAGATTCTATTACTGTTACTGTTTTTAATAGATTTCCCCAGGGCATTTCTCTTTAAAAGGATGTAATATCTTATTTAGGTCACTCCTAAGTGGCACAACAAGGCTTTAATCTAATTATCAAAAAAAGTAACACAAATGCATTCTAGAATTCACATTGATAAAAAGACAGCTAAAGCTAAAGCTTTGTTGTTGTTTTTTAAAGATGGAGGTAAATTCATTGAATAGAGATTTCTGGATAAATAAAAATTCTGTATTATTTATTTTTCCTCCCTTTAAAAAATATATTAATGCTATAACTACTACTCAAACAGTATTTTTCACTTTATGTTTCTGTGTGGGAGCAAACTGTTGAAATCTTTACTTAATGTATGCTAAACTGATCTTCTGTATATAAAGAGAATCGAAAATGAATCTGGATGCAAATAGAAGGGGAGAGGGAGTGGGAAAGGGGAGGGTTGCGGGTGGGAGGGACGTTATGGGGGGAAGCCATTGTAACCCATAAGCTGTACTTTGGAAATTTATATTCATTAAATAAAAGTTAAAAAAATATATATTAGCAATGATCAAAGTCAACACATGCCAATCACCAGGCATTTAACTATGAGACTATCAACATCAAAGCCACATAGGATGAGTTCCCCAAAGCAAAAGAAAAAAGTAATTGTTAGACTTCCGCGTATGGCCATCAGAAATGTTACCTTAATTTGGCCTTAATGACCTATAATCACTTTTAGCATATGGCTTTTAAGTCTGCTATTATTCAGCTTGATCTATGGATATAATGGAGCAAAACAGAACTGTGGGTATCATTAAAAATAAGTTCCTGCAAAAGTGGAATATGTAGTACGTTGCTAATGTGTAAATGACTAAATAACTTAATTAGGTGAAATGAAGTGCACTTATAAACATAGATACTTAAACCGAATCATGATAGCGTTGTGTACATGAATATATTCTTTTTAAAATGTTGATTAACCAAACGGTAGGACAAAGAAATACAAAGGGAATAGAACCTATAAAATTAACACTGGTTAACACTGGCTTTTAAATAAAAACAAATAAAACACATTTCTATTTCCAGATGTCAAAAATATAAGAAATTATTATAGCATTTTTAAGGTTATTTTAATATAAACTTAAGTAAAAGAATGATCTAGTGCTTTGACTTAAGCTCCTAAGTTTTATTTTTGATAATACACTCTTTTATATTTGTAATTAAGAAAAGAGGGTGGCAAGGGATAGATGAAGGCTAACCTCTCCACCCACATCCTAACTTAAAATTATGATAAGGGGAGTTTGATAAATTAATTAATTTAAAAAATCAATTTTGTATTTAACTCCTGGTTTTGGCTTTTCATCTACATAAATAAACTCAGCATACAATTACACAGAAGCACCTTTGTGGCGGTACCAGGAAAAACATGGATGTTAACATTCACCCAAAAAGGCTGCTGCTCCCTGAAGCAAGATAAAGTAGCAGACAAGCACAGCAGGCAAAAGAGTGTGAGGCGCACATGTGGGGCCTTGATTCAAAACACAGCTGCTGGATCTAATTTTAGGCCAACTGGCCTTGTCAGTGTCTCTTAACAAGAAAAATTTCCCCACTGAATATTAGAAGCTGTAAAAAAAAAAAGACATAATAATAATATTCATTAGTTAACTTATCTACACCACTGCTGCTTTCCACAAAAAAAAAAAAAAAAAAAAATATATATATATATATATATATATATATGTAATGCCACCCATTGCAGAGAAGAGCTCTACCAGTGCTGGGAAGCGTACTTCAGTTAAGGAAGTTTTATTCCAAACAAATGACCCATGAAGATCCAGAAGTACATGGCCCCACCGTGACACTTAGACAGCCAATAAGAATGCCGCAAGACCAATCAGAGGCTCAATACAGGAAGTCAAGTATTTGTGAGCACTCCACATATGGACGTAGGTTTTTCACAATGCTAACAATGCTATTCACTGCTAGCATTTTATGGAGCCCTTACAGTAGCATGCTAAACCAAGGCTCAGCTGGATAGCTGGCTGAGTTCCCTAAACCCTCACAACTCTAGGTGGTATGGCCCGTGAGAAGCAAGGTTTACAAGTGAGCAAAATCTGCCCAAAGCCGTCTCTCCCGCATTTAAGGTGACTGAGGTGTGTAGGCATCTACCAGTGAAACAAGCTTCTCTGACTGCTCAATCGTGTCCCCAAGGAAATTGTAAATCTCACAGTTCTGTCACAATCTCATGTATTCCCGAGCCCTGAAGTCAGTGAAGGAATGAACTTTATTTTTTTAAAAGATGTTTGTATTTATTTGAAAGGAAGAGTTACAGAGAGAGAGGAAGAGACAAGCTTCATCACGTCGGTGGCAGGGGCCCAAGGACTTGGGCCATCTTCTGCTGTTTTTCCTAGGTGCTTTAGAAAGGAGCTGGAGCAGAAGTGTTAACAGCCAGGACACTAACTGGTGCCCACATGGGATGCCGGCATTGCTGTGGCCACCACACCACAGTGCCGGCCCCCAGGAATAAACTTTATTCATGCCCATCACTTGCTGCTGCCATCAAGCAGGGCAACAAGGCACTTGTCCACACAGGTATCTGTTAACTCTTTTTTATCCCTCCAGAAGGAAGCATACAGAAAATCTGTAATGTTCATAAAGTGATCTTTAGATTTTATTCCCAAAATTGTAAGCAAAACATTAAATCTTCATGTTAAATGAATTCTCCTATGGAAAAATGTTTTTTATCTTTCATTAGATTCACAAAATATTTTATGGTTCCAAAAATGTGCAAATTCCCTGACCTTCTTCATTCCTTAGCCCTGGTCAAGGTTTGAGTATTGCAGCCCCCAGGACTCCCATAATTCTATCCTGCAGAACAACCTGGGATTTGCAAAGTTCACAATTGCACTCACATGTCCCTCAGCTCAACCTGCCTTTCTACCTTTTGGCTAGAGACTACTCACTCATCCTTCAAGACTCAACTGCAGGTCCCCTTGGCACTTACCTCTCCTCCAACAATTTGGATTTCCTAGTGGTACCCAATTCATCTACGCTCTTATTAGAGAACTTATCAGACAGCAGGCTAATATTTTATATGGGTGTTCATCTTTCTCAAAGAAAGCGCCTTAAGATCAAGAAATACCTTCTGGGACAAGCATTGTTATACAGTGGTTTTAAACCATGGGCATTCCATATCAGAGTGCCAGTTGGAATGTCAGCTGCTCTGCTTCCCATCCAGCTCCCTGCTGATGCACCTGCTGCCACATACATGGGAGACCAGGATGGAGTTTTAGGCTCCTGGCTTCGATCTAACCCTGCCTTGGCTGTCATGGGTATTTGGGGACTGAACCAGCAGTTGGAAAACAAACTCTCTCTCTCTACCTTTCTCTGTCAATCAGTCTTTCAAATAAATTAATAGTAAAATAAAATGAAATAAAATAAAAATAACTATCTTATTTATAATTTTTCTACCTTGAGATTCAACACAGCCTTCATAAGTAGTAAAGGCTCAATGAATTTTATAACTTAATTGTTAATGAATGTAAAAACAAATGCTATAAAAATTAATTTGCTATTTACTAACGGGCTATATAACACAAAATTGCTAAGAAATAACCTTTCTCCATAATAATCTTCATATCTAGTACCCATTTATTGACTTATTTATATCTGTCAAGTTCCACAAAATATGATTTACTGTGTTGCATAAATTGTATTTTCCACATTTCTTCTATTTTTAGATTATATTTTAACCACTTGGATTACAAAAGAAACACACAGTCATTTTAGTATAGTAAGTATATTTTAAAAATAAAGAAAACAGAAACTTCCCACTTAGGAAAACTGCCCCACTTTTGAAATGAGCAAATTCAGTGTCTGTGATTTAAAGTGAGTTGTCCAAGATTACACAGCTAATAATGCAGAAGGCTGGACAGAGATGCCATCTCCTCTAACTCCCAGGTCTAAGATACATTTCACTAATCTGCAGGTTGGTGAGCTAAAGCCCCTTTGGCCAAAAAACAGCTGATGTTTTTGTCAAGAAAGTTTTATTGAGATACATATGCTCATCGGTTTACTTATTGTCTACAGCTACTGCCACGCTACAACAGCAGAATTTAGTAGTTTCAATAGAGGCTGTGTGGCCCACAAAGCCAAAAATACTTCTTATCTGGCTCCTTTCAGAGGACATTTGCTGACCACTGCTCTAGTTTCAGGAACATGCATTTATTCTCTAGTTCTGAAGTAGGAAGTGTTGTTTTAAAGAAAATTTTCTTTATAAATGCCTACACAGATACAACATAAAATCTATAACATAATGGATGGAAAATTACCATGTACTTTTAAAAAATGTTTAGTCTTACAAAATCAAAACATCACAATGTGTTTTTGAACCTGGGTGCCCTGCCAATAACGAGACACTGCATTTAATAAAGGCAGTAAGGGCCACAAACAGCCCTGGGAAAGCTCTGCACAGGCAAGGTAGTTCCCCAGCAGACGTGCCGCTCCCTCCCATGTCCCTGGGCGGACCCACTGCCTGGCACCAAATAAACCAATTCACCCAAATACATTTTCCTTATCGGCATCCCCCTCTTGACTTCTGCCATAACTATTACATGGACTTTTATTTAGACTTCTTCTTTATAAAGAATTAACCTTAAAAAAAAGTTGCTGTGTTTTCTCCTTCTCCAACTAATAAAAACTACTCATCAATAATATTCCTTAGTGTCACTTAACACAGAGCTTAATCACGCACTGTTTAATTTTTCTCATTTCTAAACTCATGAACCTAAAAATGAAGGCTAAAGAGCAATGAAAAGGAAGTGAATGAAAGTCTGATCCTAATAAAATATCAGACATGCTTTGAACACTCTAAAATCTCATGTACATATTGCATGAGGAGATATAAATGGGAAAATATTATGAACTGTAGACACTATGGTAATATGTTAGCAGTTTGCCCAGAGTGGGGAAGTGCAGAAGGTATGGAGAGTCTCCCCTTAGAGTGCAAATGGCTGCACTGAACTTAGGCCCTTCCCGCAGTAAATGTGTGGCACTGGACAAGTCAGGCAACTCTCCAAGTCTTGGTTCCTCTTCAATGACAGGATAACCAGACATGAGGGCTTATCACAAAATAATGACTTAGGGACTCTGAAATACAGTCCTCAGTAAATGTAAATTCTCCAACCACAGATTCGGGTCAATTATTTTACCTGATAATAAAGACTACAGGCAGAAAGCTATTTTCAAATTCAATAATTATAGTAAGATCATTAGAAATTTTTCTGACTTAAAATGCACTAAATAAACACAAAAGTCTAGTAGTTTCCACTGAATTATGACTCTAAACTTTAAATGACCATGCCATCACTGTCATTCCAGTGAATCAGACTTTTTAAAATATGCATCTATCTACTGAATCATTTATTAAACAAAATCAGTATTTATTGAATTGAAGTTTTAACTTGACTGGGAGGGACCGGTGCTGTGGCACATCAGGTAAAGCCTCCATCTGCTGTGCCAGCAACCCATATAGGTGATGCTTAGAATCCCAGCTGCTCCACTTCCGATCCAGCTCTCTCCTATGGCCTGGGAAGCAGTAGGAGATGGCCCAAGTGGGAGACCTGCACCCACGTGGGAGACCCAGAAGAACCTCCTGGCTCCTGGCTTCGGGTCACCACAGCTCCAACCATTGTGGCCATCTGGGGAGTGAACCAGCGATAGAAGACCTCTCTCTCCGTCTTTGCCTCTCTGCAACTCTACTCTTCAAATAAATAAATAAAATCTTTAAAAGAAAAAAAAAAACTTGACTGGGGGATCAAACAAGTATATCTGAGAAAATGGCATTTCAGATGAGCTCTGAATGGAGTTAGCGAGGCATAACAGTGAGGAGACAGGTACTCTACAGCATGTGCAGAGGCCTGGAAGTAAGGAAAAGTTTGGCAAAGTCCAAGACCTACAGGAAGAAAAACATAACCAGGTCATAGAAAGAAGAGAACCAAACAAGATTGAGGAGATCTCGCAAGAACATGTGAAGGAGTACAGAAGTTACTCTAAGCACCACGAACAAAACACTGAAGCTGGGAGACAACATGCTCTGTTTGACATTAAAAAAAAAAAAAAAAATCGCTTGGTTGCTTTGGAATACAAATTCAATAGGGAAGGAGTGGGAATGTGGCAAGTCGGTAGAAGGATACTACAGAACAGCAGGCGAGAAATCATGGTACCTTGTTCTCAACAAGCAAAAGCACAGTGGAAAGCATAACTCCACGATCATTAGATGGGCTGAGTTGTCTAGATCCTAGTCCAAACAACTAGGCGCATGGCAGCGTCATTCCTTATAGGCAGAAACCTAAGGTAGGCCTATATGAAGGGAGCAGCAGGAAATCAAATATAATAGACAGCTGGTTCTTCTTTTTTTTTTTTTTTTTTTTTTTTTTTTTTTTTTTTTTTTGACAGGCAGAGTGAACAGTGAGAGAGACAGAGAAAGGTCTTCCTTTGCCGTTGGTTCACCCTCCAATGGCCGCCGCAGCCGGCGCACCGCGCTGATCCGATGGCAGGAGCCAGGTACTTCTCCTGGTCTCCCATGGGGTGCAGGGCCCAAGCACTTGGGCCATCCTCCACTGCACTCCCTGGGCACAGCAGAGAGCTGGCCTGGAAGAGGGGCAACCGGAACAGAATCCGGCACCCCGACTGGGACTAGAACCCGGTGTAATGGCGCCGCAGGCAGAGGATTAGCCTATTGAGCCGTGGCACCAGCTGACAGCTGGTTCTACAAACTGACACTGAGAACTTGGAGGTTGCCAGAACAATGGATGTGAAGTGGACAACTGGGAATAGAGATAACTAGAAAGAAAACAGCCATGAGAATAGAAGTAGACATGTAGACATGTACTGAGTGCCGCCCATGTGTAGTACATGGACTAAGTACAAGGCAAGTACTATGTTACTGAATTCTCCCAACAACCTTGTTTTTAACCACTTTACAAGACCACACTATTAATAACCAGCTATTAACTCAATCTGATTCCAGATCGAGGCCCTGCACCACACTGCCCCTTGCCAAAAGAGGAAAAGCAAGGATAGATCCCTGAGGTACTCAGATATTGTCAGTTCAGGCAGAAGGACAGCCAGCCAAGGAGAGGCAGAATGAAGACCAGCAGAGGGTGATGACAAAAAATCAGATGCATAGAATCTTCAAAGTTTCTGGGAAGGATGAAAATTGTTAGTAATCTTAATAAAGGGAATAACAGTAGATTAAGTGAGGCCAGAAACCGTTTAAAAGGTTTAAAGAATACAGAGAGGGGAGAGTGCTCGGCACAGGGATTAGACATTGCCTGGGATGTCCACGTCCCACACTGAACAGCCTGCGTTAGAGTCCTGACTCTATTTCAGATTCCAGCTTCCTGATAATCTACGTGCACCTTGGAAAGCAGCAGATGATAGCACACAAGGAATTTGGGTCCTTGCTACCACCTAGGAAACCTGGGTTGAGTTGCAGGCTCCTGGTTTGGGCCCTGGCCCAGATTCAGCTGTTTAAGTGTGAAAAGTGAAGCAGCGGATGGAAAATCTCTCCCTTTGTTTTCTCTGCCTTGCAACTAGATAGAAACTTTAAACAACATACACTGAAGACCTCTTGCAGTAAAAAAAAAAAAAAAAAAAAAAAAAAAAAAAAACACACACCACAACAACCAAGGCTATTCATTTGGAAAATTTCTGCAAAAGCATAAATTCAGGAAGTAAGGAAACGCTGGAGCCAGTGTTGTGGTGCATCAGGTTAAGCTGCTGCTTGCGATGCTGACATCCCTTCTCAGATTGCTAGTTCAAGTCCCAGCTGCTCTGCTTCCAATCCAGCTCCCTGCTAACGGCACTGGGAAGGTAGGACAGGGCAGCCCAAGTACTTGGGTCCCTGTACCCACGTGGGAGAACCAGATGGAATTCTAGGCTTCCATCTTACCATGACCTGGCCACTGCACCCGTGTGGGGAATGAACCAGAAAATGGGAAGATTTTGCTTACACACACAGTCTCTTTCTCTCTATTACTCTTTCAAATAACTAAATGAATGAATGAATGAAAGAAAGAAAGAAAGAAAGAAAGAAAGAAAGAAAGAAAGAAAGAAAGAGAAAAAGAGAGAGAGAGAGGGGGGGGGGAGGGAGGAAGGAAGGAAATGTTGATAGTATCAAGAATAAAAACAAAAGTTGGGTTTCCAGCACAGAGAGGTAGGCACAAAAAGATGCTGGCATCCCACTTGGGTGCTGATTCAAGTCTCAGTTGCTCCACTTCTGATCCAGCTCCCTACTAATGGCCTGGGAAAGCAGCAGAACATGGCCCAGGTGCTTAGGCCCAAAATTCATGTGGGAGATTAGGATGAAGCTCCTGGCTCCTGGTCTTACTCTGCCCTAGCCACAACCATTGCAGTCATTTGAGGAGTAAGCCAGAAATGGAAGTGCTCTCTAGGTCTCTTGTCTCTCTGTAAATCTGACTTTTAAATAAAAAAATCTTAAAAAAAAAAAAAAAAAGAGGGGCCAGCACTGTGGTACAGTAGGTAAAAGTCACTGCCTTCGATGCCAGCATCCCAAGTAGGTACCAATTTCTAACCTGACTACTCCACTTCCAATCCAGCTCCCTTCTAATGGCCTAGGAAAAGGACTTGAAAGATGGTCCAAGTATTTGGACCCCTGACACCCAAATGGGAGACTAGAAAGAAGCTCCTGGGCTCCTGGCTTTGGCCTCGTCCAGCAACGCTGACCACTGCAGCCATCTGAGGAGTGAACCAGCACATAGAAGATCTCTGTCTCTGTTTGTCTGTCTCTCTGTGTAACTGACTTAAAAAAAAAGTCAGAGATGCTATAAGGGCAAATGCCAATATCAGCACTATGAACACAAGACTAACCACTGTGTCACTGGAGAGCTAAACAGGTGACTCCCAGATTAGGAAAGAGACCTTGAAGTTAAGGCAAATACTCTAGAGGAAAATATTTTCACTTCATATTCCTAGACTTTCAGATTTAATACCCACCAAACATGAATTAATAAGCATCACATACAACGAAAACAAAGAAACATTAATGAGGGTCAGCTGAAACAACACTTCTCCAACACACTGAACTAAATACCCTGCAATGCATGGACTGTAGATACTGGAATTATCTGAAAATATACATAAAACCTTAGATTGTGTTTAAAATAATTAAAGATACAATCTTAAGGATGAACAAGGATTAAGCAAGTATTTTTAAAAATTAGCAGGCGTATGTTAAAAACAACCAAATGGAACTTCTGGAAATTAAAAAAAAAAAAAAACTGGAATAAAGAAAAAGCATTAAACATTTCTGACAAAGGTAAAGAGAGAATTAGTGAACTGGAAGATGATCAAAAGAAATTATGGAGAGTGAAATAGATAAAAATAGGCAGAAAGTAAAAAAAGATGTTAAAAGAAATGAAGTAGGTAGATGTTTAGTGTAGCAATTAAGATACATCTAGAGATGCACACATCCCATATCAAAGTGTCTGACTTCAAGTGCTGACTCTACCCTAGATTCCAGCATTCCTGCTAACGCACACCCTAGCAGGTAGCTGTACTTGCATTCCTGCTACCTATATGGGAGACCTGGATTAAGTTCCCAGCTCCTGGTTTTGGCCTGGCCCAGTCCTAGCTGTAGATCTATTTCCTGTTATAGGCATTCAGGAATAAACAAATAGATGGAGATATCTCTCTCTCTCTCTCACTCCCTCTCCCTCTCTCTTTTTTTCTCTCCCTCTCTGCCTTTCAGATACAAAAAACTTCTTTTAAAAGGAGAAATGGAGGATAGAAGAAAAGGTCTAATACACATTTAATCAGAATGCCCAAAGTAGATAACTGAACACATGAAGAAGTCATAATATCTAAACAGATAAAACTTGAAATTTTTTCTCAATAAGAAGAGGAAATAATGCCACACAGGAATGTGTACCAAGAAAAATTAAGAAAGTAACACAATGATCGTAAAACTGCTAATATTCTAGAAGGGCATGGCAACTGCACAGGCATTGTGGAATTGAGAAGACAGTACAATCCAATTTTCAGAGTAGTGATAGAAAACAAATATCAACCTGTAATTCTGAGTCCCAAAAAAATTATCTATCAAGAACAAGAATAAGGACATTTGGGGTAAATAAAAACACAAAGGTTGCCGGCGCCGCGGCTCACTAGGCTAATCCTCCGCCTAGCGGCGCTGGCACACCGGGTTCTAGTCCCGGTCGGGGCGCCGGATTCTGTCCCGGTTGCCCCTCTTCCAGGCCAGCCCTCTGCTGTGGCCAGGGAGTGCAGTGGAGGATGGCCCAGGTGCTTGGGCCCTGCACCCCATGGGAGACCAGGAAAAGCACCTGGCTCCTGGCTCCTGCCATCGGATCAGCGCGGTGTGCCGGCCGCAGCGCGCCGGCCGCGGCGGCCATTGGAGGGTGAACCAACGGCAAAGGAAGACCTTTCTCTCTGTCTCTCTCTCTCACTGTCCAGTCTGCCTGTCAAAAAAAAAAAAAAAAAAAAAAAAAAACACAAAGGTTGACCTCTACGGACTTCTAAAGGATATACTTAACCAAATATGAAAACAACCCCATAAGAAAGGTCAGGGAGGCAAAGAAATGTTAAACAAAGAAATTGGTGAACTGGTCAACTGAAACTATCAATAAAATAGTGATACATAATCTATAGAAATCATGTTAAAGGGCAAAACAAAAATGATTCTAAGTAGTGAGTGAGTAGGGGAGTGAGCAGTGGTGAGTAGGGGAGTGATGGGAGAAATACTATTCTCTAGTCCTAAAAATTATTTGAAAGAGAATTGAGAGTAGAAATTAGACTCTGTCAGACAACTACAAATACTAAAAGCTCAATGATGACCATTAAAAGAACAAAAATAAGTTCCAAACAATGAAAAGGGGAAATGAAATAAGAAACAAACAAAATTTTATGATTTGTTTAAAGAAAGGAGAAAATAAAGGATTAGAAGGAGCAATACAAATGCAAAGTTAGTTTATATGACAGCAACCTCAGAGCCACCCAGCTACACAGCTCCAAGGGTGCTGTTTTTCTTGTAGTCTATAAGAGTAATCCAATCTGAACTACAAAAAAGGTACATGTAAATAATTTTATATCATCTGTTGAAATTAAAATGAAGATGCAGCTGTAGCTGGTAGACATAAAACATAACATGGCATGGGTGAAAATCAAGGGTTAAAGAATATATACATTGGGGGTGGGCAGTACTGTGGAATAGCAGGTTAAGCCAATGCCTGCAACACCAGCATCCTATAAGAGAGCCTGTTTTAGCCCCGACTGCTCCACTTCCAATCCAGCTCTCCACTAAAACACCTAGGAAAACAGCAGAAGATGGTGTCAAGTGTTTGAGCTCCTGATACCCATATGGGACATCTGGCTAGAGTTTTAGACTCCTGAATTTGACTTGATACACCATAGTCACTGGGGCCATTTGAAGAGGGAACTAGCAGATGCCAAGATCTCTCTCTCTCTCTCTCTCTGTCTGCTTCTCCCTCTCCCTCTAACTGTGCCTTCTAAATAAATAAATAAATTTTTTTAAAAAAAGAATACATTAGGGGCCAGCACTATGGCATAGCAGGTAAAGGCGCAATCTGTGACACCAACATACCATCTGGGCGCCAGTCAAGTTCCGACTGCTCCACTTCCAATCCAGTGCACTGCTAATGCACCTGGGAAAACAGTGGTGAATGGCCCAAGTGCTTTGGTCCCTGCACCCACATGGGTGATCGCTTGAAGCTCCTTGCTCCTGGCTTCAGATAAGCCCAGCTGTGGCCTTTGCAGCCATTTAGAGACTAATCCAGAGGATGGAAGCGCTCTCTCTCTTTCTCTCTCTAACTCTGCATTCAAATAAATAAATAAATCTTTTAAAAATATAGAAATTAGGAAAATATGAACAAAGACAAATACAATGATATGATAAATACAATGATATGAAAACACAATAGACCTTAAGACAAAAGAGCAGAAACAGGGTGACCATATACCAGAGGCCTTCAAAACATCATGGGAAACTGAATTAAAACATAAATTTATTCTTGAAGACTTCCATATAAACTAGATACAGGATTAATTAACCGGAAGACATTCTAAGTGAGAAATATGTAATAACATAATTTCAGTATGTATGGAGTTAGGACAAAAACACAAGGAGAAATTCACAAATTCACCATCACAGCAAATAAACAAAAGTACGGATGATTTTAAGGTACAATTAATAAGCTTGAATCTATAGGCACATATAGATCCGTGAATTCAATAAGAGAATATACATTCTTCCCCAGTACAAAATGGAACACTTATGAAAACCAATTAACAGGCCAGCGCCGCAGCTCACTAAGCTAACCCTCCGCCTGCGGCACCGGCAACCTGGGTTCTAGTCCCGGTTGGGGCGCCGGGTTCTGTCCCAGTGCTCCTCTTCCAGTCTAGCTCTCTGCTGTGGCCCTGTACCCGCATGGGAGAGCAGGAGGAAGCGCGCCAGCCATAGCAGCCATTTTGGGGGTGAACAAACAGAAGGAAGACCTTTCTCTCTGTCTCTCTCTCTCTCATTGTCTAACTCTGCCTGTCAAAAAAAAAAAAAAAAAAGAAAGAAACGAAAAAAAAGAAAACCAATTAACAAAATTGACAATAAAAGAAGTCTTAACAAGTATCAAAGAATTATAACAGCATAGAAGAATTCTCTAACAAGTTACAATAAAAGCCAATTATAAAAAGACAAGACACACATTTATAAAATTTCCCAGATACCAACAAATATTGCAAGAGTAAGAGAAGAAAACATTGAAAATTTTAAAATGCAAGATGAAAATATTAAAAATTGAAACCAAGGAAAGCAGGCCTTAGAGGACACCCTATAGCCTTATATTCTAATGTTATAAAAAGAAATGATAGTAACTTAATGTACTAAGCAATAGATGCTTAGTTTTAAAAAAAATTAGAATAAACCAAAATAAATAGAAAGCATGAAACAACAAAGATAAGAAATTAACAAAATAGGAAACAAACAACAAATACAAACAGTCCAAAGGCCAAATATTGAATATCTGAAAAGACTAATAAGTGAAAAAAATGTCTAGTTAGCTTGACCAAGGATGAAGTAGATACAAATAAAAGGAGGAGTGAAAAATGAAAATTATAGAGTCAACAGAAATTAAATAGTTACAGAATACTACATAAACATTTTGGTACTACATTTAAAAATGGAGCTGAAAGAGAAAAGACTGGCATACATATTCACATAAATATATTCATATGCACAAATACACAAATGTTTATTTATTTGGAAATTTTTAAAGCATCTGCAAAAAAAGTAAAAATCAATTAACAGTATTAGAAAATGTAAAAAGTTTATCGTGCCTTAAAATCATTCCCATCGGCATGCAGAGTTACACAGATAATATTTAAACATGAGGAACAAATTGTTTCAGCCTTGTAGACTCTTCCAGAGAGGAAAGAGTTAAAACACCACCCTATGTGGTCAGTTATAACCTTGTGGCCCAAACCAGACCACAAGAGAAAAAAAAAAATAAAAAGTTATACAGTAACCCTAGTTACAAACATAGATGTAAATGTGTTAAGGAAAATATTACAAAACTTACATCTAGGATATTATTTCTAAAGAAAAATAAAAACGAATCCTTGTTTTTATCCCAGAGAAGCAAAGGTAGTTTACCACAGGAAAATACTTAATAAATTTCATTCAATGTTAATACGTTAAAGGAGACAAATTCAGTATCTGTTAAATATTTTTTTTTTCAAAATCTTGGCAAAATATGTATAGAAAGAACTTTCTCAATGAATTTTCTACCAATATCACTAGTACCAATCAAGACATAAAAGGATACCCTCCTTTCTCCTTTCTTTTAGCATACACTTGAAAACCTAAATAACACAATAAGACAAGTAAGGGAAAAAAGCCAGGTGTAGGGATGTGAAAGGACAAAAATCCCACTGGCTTTAGCCACATGCCATGAGACAATCTACAGAGAAAACTCTAAAGGAGACAAAAAGACATTTTAGAATTAATAAGACAACATTGCAAGCTGGATGAAATGAAAATCAATATATAAAAATCAACTGGATTCCTACAGACCAGCAACACATAATACCAGTTAAACAAAATAAATATAAATTTATTTTATTTATTAAAATATTAGATTATTAAAATACCAATAAAACAAGATATTCAAGAATAAATCATTAAAAGAAAGGTACAAGCTCATGAAGAATATGATAAAACTATAATTACAATCAAAAGATTATTGTGAGAAATCAAAGATCTAAAAACGATACACAAAAGTAAAGATAATCATTGCTAGAAATATAACAATGCTCCCCAAATTGATCTGTAGTTTCCACTTAACATTCACAATGCCAAAAAGGCTTATCACAGACCTTGACAGAATGAATTTTAAACTCATATGGAAAAACACAGGCTCTAAACAGGCAAAAGTAAAATATATATACTTGGGACAGGAGAAAGGAAGAAGAACTCAATCTATCTTTATCAAAACATAATATTAGATGTATAATATGATTCTAAGGCAAAGGTAAAAAAGCTGACCAACACACTGGAATAAAGGACCCAGAAATGAAAGATCCTGATAAATATGGAAACCTCAAATATTACAGAAGCAGCATTGTACATGCCTGGGAAAAGGATGACCCTCTCAATACATGACTGCAGCACAAATGCGCATCTAGACATGTATGGAAAATCACACTGGAGCCTTACTTCCCACTACACACAAAATCAATCACAATTGTGATTAAAAAAATGTGAAAGCAAAACCATGAAACGCTTTTCAGAAGAAAAAGAGTTTTAAAATATGTACAACATTGGGGTAAAGAAAAAGTTTTCAACCATGATAGGAGGGAAAAAGTAACCTGGCAACTTTAAATGTAAGGTCTTCTCTAACCAACATGTAGTGCAGGGAGAAGGCATTCAGCCTAGTAGTTAGGATGCCTCACACATGGAAGAGCCTGCTTTGACTCCCAGCGCCAGCTCCTGATCAGCTTTCTATCAGTGCAGATCCTAGGAAGCAACTGGCTCCCTGTCCCTCGTGTGGGAGAACTGGATTATGTTTCCAGCCTCTCGCTCTGGCCCTGGCCCAGCCTGGCCACTGTGAGCATTTAGAGAGTAAAGCAGTGAATGGGAGCACTCTCTCCCTTTCCCTCTCTCTCTGTTTCTCAAATAAATAAAATAAATGTTAAAAAAAAAAAAAAAAAAGGTACCATAGGGGCCAGCCTTGTGGCACAATGGGTTAACGCTTTGGCCTAAAGCGCTGGAATCCCATATGGGCGCAGGTTCTAGTCCTGGCTGCTCCACTTCCGATCCAGCTCTCTGCTATGGCCTGGGAAAGCAGTAGCGGACGGCCCAAGTCCTTGGGCCCCTGCACCCACATGGGAGAACCGGAAGAAGCTCCAGGCTCCTGGCTTCAGATCGGCACAGTTCCGGCCGTTGCAGCCAATTTGGGAGTGAACCATCAGATGGAAGACCTCTCTCTGCCTCTCCTCTCTCTGTGTGTAACTCTGACTTTCAAATAATTAAATAAATCTTAAAAACAAAAAGGGGGTGGGGGGTGCTTGCCTCTGGCAGTGAAGATGAGGACTGTGCACAGGGAAAGCCTGTTCTAGTCATGCTGAGTGGTGAGTGCACAAGTCCTCACTCCATTACTAAGCTTTGTAATTTACACATGCTACATATACTATTCTGCAAGTATCAAATGTTATATTTGATTTTTCATACTATATGTTGAGTATCCCTCCTCCCAAATGCTTGGGACCCTAGTGTTTCAGATTTCGCATTTTTTTCAGATTTGGGAATATTTGCATATGCATAAGGAGACACCCTGAGGATGACACAGTAGTCGAAACACAGTGTTCAGGGACAGGCAAGGGGCACAGCAGGTTAAGTGAATGCTTGAGACATCCACATTCCATGTTGAAACGCAGGTTCAAGCCTGGCACCTCCACTACCCTGTTCACTTCCTGCTAACACATCGTGGGAGGCGGTGGATGAGGGAATTCCGGATGGAGTTCTGGAATCCTGGTGTTAGCCTGGCCCTAGTCCTGGCTGTTGGGAGCATTTGGGGAGAACCAGTGGATAAGAAAACTCTTTCTCTCCCTCTCATTGTCTCTCTATAAAGCACTCTGCCTCTCACGTAGAGAAAAATAAATATTTAAAAATAAAATATTTATTAATTAATGTTTCATATATACCTTATGTACAACAGCATGAAGGCAACTGTATATACTATTATTTAGTGTGTTTACATAATGACTATGACCAGCACACACAGTCAGGTATGGCATTTCCTATTTGTGATGTCATAATGGTTCCCAAAAATTTCAGATTTTGGAGCAGTTCAGATTATAGATAATCAGATTAGGAATGCTCAACTTGTATGTGGTTGTGGTTAAATTTAAGATGGTAAGTGGAGCAGGCATTTGGCCTTGCAGTTAAGAAACCCACACCCCACATCAGAGTACCTAAGTTCAAATTCTGGCTCCACTCCTGATTCCAACTTCCTGCAATTGCAGACAATGGAAAGCAGCAATGATGGCTCAAGTAGGTGGGTCCCTGCGACCCACTTTAGAAATCTGGATTGAATTTCCAGCTCCAGCTTCACCCTGGTGCAGCCCTGGCCACTGCAAGCAATGGTGGATTAAACCAGCAGGAGATTCATTCTCTCTCTCTCTCTCTCTCTCTCTCTCTCTCTCTCTCTCTCTCCCAGAAATAAAAAAGCATGTGGGGGAAGGCAAACAGAGGCAATCTGTGTAGAAAACACTTAACAGAAGTCCTGCTGTGAAGAAGAGCAAGAAAAAGAGCTGTGGCCAGAGGGGAATGTGAGCGCCTGGAAGAGTTTTCACATTGTTATATACTGTTTTGTTTTCAATTATGAAATACTCCAAGTACAAAGAAAAGGAAACAATACTGCAGCAAACGGCTAAGTCAACCTCAACATTCTATCACACAAATGGCTTCAAAACCAACAGCACCGCAAATAGTATGGAAGCTCGCCACATGTCACGTGTCTCCCCAGAAGAAAGGGAATTCCACTTAATTTTCCAAGAATTATTAAAGCATGCCTGGATGTTGACAGGAATTCTTCAGGAGGCAGACACAGCATCCAAGCAATGCCCATTTACATCAATACTATGTTATTAATTCACCAGCTGTGAGCACACACCTGGAGGAGATTTTTGCTAGGTGCAGATGGTCCTAGGTGCCTCTCTAGCACTTGGTGATGAAGGATTCAAGGAGCTCCTCTAGGGTCATGGAGCCAAGTGTCCCCAACTGGCACAGACAGGAGGACTCTACCCATCGCTGGTGCAGTATCCTCATTGCTCTAAGTAGCTGGCAAAGCCCAGGAAGGAAAAATGGTATTAAAATAGGGGGAGGGGTGAGAGGGACAATATTTTTTCTTTTCTTCTTCAACTTGAACAGTAAATATACTGAAAGAATGACAAAAATCTCCCTAACTAAAATGTAGTAACAAGCATCCCGGTTTAAGAGATGACTTCCAATAGCAAGCAATATGTGAGAAAATGGAGTGGAGAAGAGGCAGAGACGGTCACAGGAAAAGAGGAGGTGGTCAGGAGGAAAAAGCAAGGTGAGTATTTGTGGGGATCAATAAAAAGAGGAAGCTTCATTTTTTATCTTAATCAGGCCGCCAACAGACAGAAGCGGGTGTTGTGACAACGGGGTTAAATTGCAGCTTGCAACAGCAGAATCAGAGTGCTGGTTCCTTCCAATCTGGTTGCTCTGCTTCCCATCCAGTGCGTTGCCAATGCATCTCGGAAGGCAACAGAAGATGGCCCGAAACCCAGAGCCCTGTCACCCACATAGCAGACCCTGATGGCGTTTGGAGCAACTGGCTTCAATATGGACCAGCCCAGTTGTAGCAGGCATTTGGGAAAGTAAATCAACATATGAAAAATCAATCAATCTCTTTCTCTCTCACCCTCCTCCCCTGCCTCTCAAGTAAATAGGTAAATCAAGAAAGGAAGGGAGGATGGGAGGAAGGGAGGAAGGGAAGGAGGGAAGGAGGGAAGGAGGGAAGGAGGGAGGGAGGGAAGGAGGGAAGGAGGGAAGGAAGGAAAGAAGGAAGGAAGGAATTCAAATAGTGCTGTGATCCCAGGTAAAATATCACATCAATCAAACCACCCTCCCAAGGTTCACCAAAAAAGATGCTCACTACCATCTTGTGGCTGTGCTATCTGGTACCTGACCATAGGACGCAGCGAATTCAACTGAGCAGGTCTATCTAAACCACCATGTCTACTGGTAATGACAACATAAGAAATGTACATAGTGCATAATATCTGAGGCCCTTAAATAATTCCCACTTCACCCCTGTACCCTCCCAGAACAGGACTGCTAAATCAATCTAACACTTGTCAGAAAAGGGAAAGCACCTCTGTAGTGCTTGGTTACTATCAAGACAGAGAGTATCACACAACAGCTGAAGCTCATGGTTATTACTAGGGGATATAAAGTACGGCAGATTTTCAAGTGTTAAAAAGTTACAGGAAAAGTAAGTGCCTACTATGAATGCTACACAAGGGGCTGGAGGCAGAGAGTACAAATAAGGTCTGAAGTTCATTCAACTTCACCACCCACACAGGAGAGCCAGTCCATCTCTCTCAGGGATTTCTGCAGAAGAAGCCTCAGAAATGGTGTGGGCCCCCACACTGACTACCCGTTGAGTCTGGGCCCAGTTGCTAGCAGGGGCCCAGGTAAAACCTGACCATCAGCACAGTACAAAGGTTCCCATCATGGCACACTCTGCACTGTAGCAGTTGGCCCCATCCCACCTCTGCAAACTCAGCTGGGTTCACACCCTGTTCTCCTCCTCCAACAACCAGGCCCTGCTCTCTCTGCACCAAAACTCTTCACCCACCTAACTCTTCCCTCATCCTCAGACCACATTCCAAGTGTGCACATCTCCAAGACACTGGGTCTGATATACCTGCCACAAACTCTTAGGCCACACACCTCCCAAAGGTAGACTCTGACATTCCTTAAGTTGACTATTTCATTAATGTGTGTCTCCCACTTTTAGCCAACCAGGAACTTATCTGCCTTGTTCATCATTTTATTTCCAGGTAGCAGTATATTAACCTGACACATGGTAAATGCTCAATACTGAATTTTAAAAGACAAGAATAGGGTCGAGTACTGTGATGCAATAGGTTAAGCCTCTGCCTACAGCGCCAGCATCCCATATGGGTACTGGTTCTAGTCCCAGCTGCTCCTCTTCTGATCCAGCTACCTGCTAACGGCCTAGGAAAGCAGCAGAAGATGGCCCGGGAGGGTCTGGGCCCCTGCACCCATGTAGGAGACCTGGAGGAAGCTCCTGGCTGCTGCCTTTAGATCGGCTCAACTCTGGCAATTGCAGCCATTTGGGGAGTGAACAAGCAGGTGGAAGACCTCTCTCTTTGTGTCTCCCTCTCTCTGTCTGTAACTCTGCCTCTCAAATAAATAAATAAATCTTTAAAAAAAAAAAAAAAGATGCAAACATTAAGCATCTATCACTAAGTTAATATGAAATAGCTACTGAGAATGACAGATGGTAGAACAGGGAGGGAGCTTACTGCTCTACTCTAGGGGAAGATAGTTTAAAAAAAACAGAGAGAGTGCAAGCTCATGGAAGAGTCAGGGACAAAACTGCAGAGGAAGCTCCATGCAAATTAGAGGAACACTGTGGATCTTCATGGAGGGTGTGGATGCACACAACACAGGGACCCCAGCAAACGAGAAACTCAGCACCAATTTTGGAGTGAGGTGAAACCATACTGCAGCAGCCCAAGTCACTGGTGATAAAGCTGCAGGAAGAGACTGGCAGGAGTCCGGCTTGGAGCCCTGTGGGGGACAGTGTACCTGCCAAGCAAGAGGGGAAAAAAGGGGGCACATTTCTCTCTCTGCGACCATCTGGCTCCGGCATCCTATAACTAGCCAACAGAGGGTGGGCACCATTTTGGACAGAGGTAACAGCTATGCCTGCTCGTGTCCACAAGTCTAGCAACCAGCCAAGAGGAGACACCAGAGTATGACTGGGAGAACTGACAGAGGGCTAGGTGCTCCCAATTGTTGCCAGCCTGGTGTGCTAGGGCTGTGAAAACCCTGTGGCTGCGCGGGAGGATGCAGGGTGGGGCAGTCACTGTGGGTGGGTCCACAAGCTCAGGGCTCCCTGTCTCCCTGCTGAGGGTCACTGCTGTGGGATGTGTGCTCACACCAAGGACTGCATGGATCCTTTCTGTGGGTCTTGTGGCAGCACAGATGAACACAGTATCCACTGGGGCTAGTGCCCAGGCATTGGACTCCTTGGAGGAGAGGAGGTGAGCATGAGACTATGCCAACAGAGCTGATAAAACCTCCCTTCTGATTTAAAAAAAAAAAAAAAAAAGAAAGAAAGAAAATATTTACCACACCCAACTTGAGTGTGACCTTGGATACTCCCCTCACCCTGGAGCACTAAACAGAACTCCCTGGCAACACCCAGAACATGCTTCTGGGTATTCACTGAAAGAGCAGACACTCCACTAAACCACAGAGACTTAGCCCAAAGATAAAAGACATCACAGGTACAAAAAAAAAAAAAAAGTATCTCCATAAATGCCGAAAAATAAATGCAGCCATTCAAGAAACAAGAAAACAGAACACAACATGTTGTACTTCAATACTAGAATGTGAAGATGAAGATATTGAAGAAATGTTGGAAACAGAATTCAAAAAATTGATTGTAGGATTACTTAGAAGTAATCAGAAGCAAATTCATAAATTAAAGAAATGCATACATGTTATGAATGAAAATTATTATCATGAAATTGAGATTTTAAAGGGAAATCAAAAGGAAATACTGAAAATGAATAATTCAATAAATCAAATAAAACATGAAGTGAAAAGCCTTAGCAATACATTTGGTAAAGCAGAATAAAGAATATCTGAGTTAGAAGACAATCTCTGGAAATTTTACAGCCAAAGAAAAAGAAATTATAAAACCAAAAAACAGTGCTGGAGATTTATGGGATACTATCAAATGACCCAACACATGGGTCTTAGGAGTTCCTGAAGGTGTGCAAAGAGAATGGACTAGAATGCCTTTTTAGTCAAATAATTACAGAAAACTTCCCTAATTTGGAGAAAAAAAAAGGTATGTCCAAGTACAGGAAGCAAACAGAACTACTAATAGACATGACCAGAAAAAAATGAACAGTGGGTCATAGGAGAAACCAAAAAAATTCTGCAAATGAATGAAGATGACAATACAACATATCAAAATTTATGGGATACAGCAAAAGCAGTGTTAAGAGCAAAGTTTACAGCAGTTGGTACCTACATTAAGAAATTGGAAAAGCATCAAATAAATGAGCTATCAATGCATCTCAAGGATGCAGAAAAACAATAGCAAACCAAACCCAAAATTAGTAGGAGAAAATAAATAATTAAAATTAGAATATAAACAAAAAAATGGAAACAAAAAAAAAACAAAATACAAAAGATCAGTGATATGAATAGCTGTTTTTTTGAAAAATAAGCAAAACTTACACAACAACTGGCCCAAATGTTCCTTCTATATCCAATTTGCTTAAAGTTTGCATCATGAAAGGATGTTGTACTTTATCAAATGCTTTCTCTTCATCTATTGAGATAATCACATGGTTTTTGTTCTTCAGTTTGTAACGTGATGTATCTCATTTATTGATTTGCAAATGTTGTACCATCTCCCCATAACAGGGATAAATCCCACTTGGTCGGGGTGAATGATCTTTCTGATGTGTTGTTGGATTTGACTGGCTAGTATTTTGTTGAGTTTTTTGCGTCTATGTTCATCAGGGAAATTTGTCTGTAGTTATCTTTCTCTGCTGTATCATTTTCAGGTTTAGGAATTATGGTGATGCTGGCTTTATAAAAAAAATTTGAGAGGATTCCCACCCTTTCAATTGTTTTAAACAGCTTGAGAAGAATTTGAGTTAGTTCTTCTTTAAATGTCTGGTAGATTTCAGCAATGAAGCCATCCAGTCATGGGCTTTTCTTTGTTGTGAGGACCTTCATTTCTGACTCAATTTTCATCTTGGTTATTGATCTTTTTAGGTTTTCTATGTCTTCATGGCTCAATTTAAGTAGGTTGTATATGTCCAAGAATCTACCCATTTCTTCTAGGTTTCCCGATTTGTTGGCATTCAGATCTTTGTAGTAACTTCTGATGATTATCTTTATTTCTGTGGTATCTATTGTTATCTTTCCTTTTTTATCTCTAATTTTATTGATTTGGGTCTTCTCCCACAATCAAGGCAACTTATAACAAACCCACAGCCAGCATCCTATTGAATAGGGAAAAGTTTGGAAGCATTCCCACTAAGATACAAAACCAGACAAGGATACCTACCCTTACCACTGCTATTCAATATAGTCCTGGAAGTTTTAACCAGAGCCATTAGGCAAGAAAAAGAAATCAAAAGGATACAAATTGGGAAGGAGGAAGTCAAATTATTCCTATTTACAGATGACATGATTCTATATATAAAGGATCCAAAAAGACTCTACTAAGAGGCTACTGGAACTCATAGAAGAGTTTGATAAAGTGGCAGGAAATGAAATCAACATACAAAATCCAAAGCCTTTGTATACACAGACAATGCCACAGCTGAGACAGAAGTTCTAAGATCAATCCCATTCACAATAGCTACAAAAAAAAGTCAAATACAGGAGTTGGTGTTGTGACACAATAGGTAAGGCCACCACCCTCAGTGACAGTGTCCCATATGGGCACTGATTATATCCGTGTTGCTCCATTTCCAATCCAGCTCTCTGCTATGGCCTGGGAAAGCAGTAGAAGACAGCCCAAGTCCTTGGAGTCCTGCTTCTACATGAGAGACCCAGAAGAAGCTCTTTGCTCCCAGCTTCTGACTGGCCCAGCTCTAGCCGTTGTGGCCATTTGGGAAGTAAACCAGCAGATGGAAGACCTCTCTCTCTCTCTCTCTCTGCCTGTCTGAAACTCTGCCTTTCAAATAAATAAATAAATGTTTCAAAAATCAAATAGATTGGAATAAATTCAACAAAGGATATCAAAGATCTCTACAATGAGAATTACAAAACATTGAAGAAAATAAGACACAAAAAAATGAAAAAAACTTCCGTGTTCATGGATCTGAAGAATCAGTATCATCAAAATGTCCATACTACTAAAAGCAATGTACAGATTCAAAATACCAAGGACATTCCTATCTGATATGAAAAAAAAAGATGCTGAAATTCATATGGAAACACAGGAGAGTCCCAGTAGCTAAAGCAATCCTGTTTTATTTTTATTTTTGCTTTCTTTAAAGTTTATTTATTTGAAAGCTAGAGTTATAGAGAGGCAGGGATAGAGAGAGGGAGAGAGGTCTTCCATCCACTGGTTTACTCCCCAGATGGCTGCAATGGCCTGAGCTGGGCCAGCCATGCAGGTGCAGGGGCCCAAGGACTTGGGTCATTTTCTACTGTTTTCCCAGGCCACAGGATAGAGCAGGATCAGAAGTGGAGCAGCCAGGACTTGAACTGGTGCCCACATGGGATGCTAGCACTGCAGGCACCAGCTTTACTGCTATGCCTCAGTGCCAGTCCCACTAAAGCAAACTTATACAATAAAATCAAAGCCAGAGGCATCACAATACCTGATTTCAACATACTACAGGGCAGTTATAATCAAAACAGCCTGGTACTGTTTAGGACAGACCAGTGGAACAGAAGAGAAATGCCAGAATCAACCTACGCATCTATAACCACCTTATCTTCACAAAGGAGCTAAAGTCAATCCCTGGAGCAAGGACAGTCTCTTCAATAAATGGTGCCAGGAAAACTGGATCTCACATGCAGAAGTATGAAGCAAGACCCCTCCCTACCTTACACCTTACACAAAAATCCACTCAAAATGGATCAAAGACCTAAATCCATGACCTGATACCATCAAATTATTGGGGAAACTCTGCAAGACATTGGCACAGGCAAAGAGTTCTTAGAAAAGACCCCAGAGACAAAGGCAGTCAAAGCCAAAATTGACAACTGGGATTAAATCAAATTGAGAAGCTTCTGCACTGCCAAAGAAACATTCAGCAAAGTGAAGAGGCAAACAACAAAATGGGAGAAATTATTTGCAAACTATGCAACTGATAAAGGAATGATAACAAGAATATATGACGAGCTCAAGAAACTCAACAACATGGTCAGCGCCGCAGCTCACTAGGCTAATCCTCCGCCTGTGGCGCCGGCACCCCAGGTTCTAGTCCCGGTTGCTCCTCTTCGAGTCCAGCTCCTCTTCCAGTCCAGCTCTCTGCTGTGGCCCACGAAGGCAGTGGAGGATGGCCCAGGTCCTTGGGCCCTGCACCCGCATGGAAGACCAGGAGGAAGTACCTGGCTCCTGGTTTCGGATCAACGCAGCGCACTGGCCGCAACACGCCTGCCGTAGCGGCCACTTGGGGGGTGAACCAACGGAAAAAGGAAGACCTTTCTCTCTGTCTCTCACTGTCTAACTCTGCCTGTCAAAAAAAAAAAAAAAACCACACAAAAAATCTCAACAACAGCAAAACAACCAACACAGTTATGAAGGACTTAAAACAGGCATTTTTTCCAAAGAGGAAATCCAAATGGCCAAAAGACACATGAAAAAATGCTCAGCATCACTAGCAATCAAGCAAATGCAAATAAAAACCACAATGAGATTTCACTTCACCCCTGTTAGAATGGCTTTCATACAGAAATTAACAAATAACAAATGCTGGAAAGGATGTGGGGGAAAGGTATCCTAATCCACTGTTGGTGGGAATGTAAACTAGTATGGCTACTGTGGAAGACAGTATGAAGATACCTCAGATATCTGAATATAGACCTACCACATGACCCAGCCATCCCATTCATGGAAATTTACCCAAGAGAAATAAAATTAGCATATGAAAAAGTTATCTGTACCTCCATGTTTACTGCAGCTCAGTTCACAATAACTAAGATATGGAATCAACCCAAATGTCCCTCAACCAAAGACTAGAAAAAGAATAATTTATAGGATATGTACACCATGGAATAACACAGCAGTTCAAAAAAAAATGCAATCCAGTCATTTGCAACAAAATGGATGCAACTAGAAAATATTATACTTAGTGAAATAAGCCAGTCCCAAAAGGACTAACACCATATGCTCTTCCTGATCTGTAGTAACTAACAGAGCACCTAAAAGGTAATCTATAGAAGGGAAACTGACACTTTGACATGAGGTGACTTTGAACAGTTTTCTTTATTCAAACCATTTAACTCTTTCCTTGGGATAGCATTAACCTTATGTGTATAAAGTTAATTGAAAATATAGCTAGGCTGGGTGTTGGCACTGTGGCACAGTGGGTTAAAGCCCTGGCCTGAAGTGCTGGCATCCCTTATGGGCGCCAGTTCTAGTCCTGGCTGCTCCTCTTCCAATCCAGCTCTCTGCTATGACCTTGGATAGCAGTAGAAGATGAGCCAAGTTCATGGGCTCCCAGGCCCCTGCACACACATGGGAGACCCAGAAGAAGCTCCTGGCTCCTGGCTTCGCATCGGCACAGCTCCGGCCACTGCAGCCATCTGGGGGGTTAACCAGTGGATGGAAGACCCATCTCTCTGTCTCTCTCTCTCTCTCTCTCTGAACTCTGTCTTTCAAATAAATAAAATAAATCTTAAAAAAAAAAGAAAATATAGAGAGGTAAAAAATTAGAATAGGAATAGGAGAGGGAGGAGGAAGAAGAATGGGAGTGCAGGTGGGAGGGTGCTTACAGTGGGAACAATCACTATGTTCCTAAAGTTGTATTTATGATATGCATAAAATTTGTATACCTTACATAAAAGGTTTCTGGGGTGGGGGAAAATAGCTACTTAGCAGCAAACACAGCAGAAGAATACATATTTCTAGACTTTCAGTAAATAAACAATATTTCTAAAAAGCTGTCATTTTGGCTTAATCAATTTCCCTGCTGTATCACATTACCATTAAAAACATATACAAGTGGACTTCAAAACAAAGTTCTTGGAACATTGTAAATTTTTTTTGCCTTTTTTTTTTTTTAATTTGAAAGGTAGAAACTGAGAAGCAAGTACACAGAAATCTTCCATCCACTAGTCCACATCTCAAATGCCCATGCTGGCATCTAGGACTGGTTCAAGCTGAAGCCAGGAGACAAGAACTCCATCAGGGTCTCCCAATGGCTGGCAGTACTTGTACAAGTACTTGAGCCATCACCTCCAGAGTGCTCATTAGCAGGAAGCTGAAATCAGGAGCAGAGCTGGGTCTCAAAGCCAGGTTTCCCAATCAGTGGCTTAACTGCTAAGCCAAACACACACATCATAATCTTTTGATTTCATTTTTCCATGAACTTCTTGACAACTACTCATACTTCTGGAGGGAACTGGATTATAATCAATAATACCCCCAGGAAAATTCAAAATCAGGGTAGGCAAAGTGCATCCAACACAAGGATGCTTGCCTAGAAACCATGGAGTTCCTGGACCAGCGCTGGCTCCACTTCAGAGCCCGCTGGACATCTCTTTCTGGGCAGTCTCCTCAATGCAGCCTTTGCATTTCCTTTCCTAGCGCCTGTCGGTTCACGGTGTTCCTGATAAACAAGCTCAGTCAGCCGCATGTCAGAATCCTACCCCTCTCAAAGAAGGATCACAGTCAATTTGTCCATGAACCCTTCATTATTCACTTCCCCTGGCAAGAAACGCGTTTTCATTCCTCTACACTCCCACAAGATGATTGTGTCTTCTAATTGCTGCGTGTTAATTATCTATGCACTTTTCCATTCTTTCTTGTTAGAATATATGCCCTCTAAGGGCAGGAGGGTCTTTCTTGCACACAGCCATCTATGTCCTGTAATTGTTAACACAGAGATTAAGCAAAGCACATATTACAGAGAGAGAGAGAGAGAGAGAGAGAGAGAGAGGTGACCCATTCATCAGATAAACAGCAAGCTAGGCAGACACAGACGCCCTGTCTCCATTCCCAACATATTAAAACCCAAGGGGGCAAACTGAAACAAGACTATGTACGAGTCTCTGGATAGCGGTATAAAGAAATATACCTTTCCAACCATTCACTATCAAATTTTACTCATCTTAAGTGAACATAAAAGCAATTACTGGCACGGTACGCCAATTTGCATGTCTTTCATGTCTGGCTCTCCAGCATTTTACACAATATGAAAAGTAGATTGTCCAGAGCTATAATTTCAATATCCTCCATGGACACTGTGTCTTTCCCTAATTTAACAGTCTTCTAAATACCTTGTAGTTAAGTCTTGGTTTGGCAAATTTGAGATTAAAAACCTTCCATTTGGATGCCTTGCAATTCAGCTAAGTGCCCCAAAAGGGAATGTTTAAATTAATGGAAGATTAAAGCAAGGAAGAAGATTCTAAAAGGTATTCTGTAATGGGATTTTGTCACCACCTTCTCTGTTTTATTGAGAAAATAGTCAGTTCCTAAGGGGCTGAAAGTTTACATGCCAACCATCACTCTAGTTTAACTGTTGGAAGTTAAAAATGTCAGGGAAAAACAGTTTGTAATGGAAATGCTGACATGCCATGAAGTAAGGGCACAAGCAGGTGCTCCTGGAACCCACGGCCATAATTCAATCAAGCTGCATTTTGACGTCATCTGTTACAGAAAAAGCCAAATGGTTTATGAGCGGCACCAGAACCCCCAAGATTAAATTACAGCCCTGATATTTAATCATGGGTCTTACTTTGTTATTTTTAATAACACAATACATTTTAACAGTTATTCGTCAACTGCCTTACCCAAATTAGTACACGTGATGACAAGCAAGGCGGATTACAATGTCTCTCTCTCTCTCACAATCTCAATTTTTATTATTATTTTCAGAATAGCAGATTAAACAGTTTTCTTCTTCTTAAGAGACATACAGTTGGTACCAATGGATTAAGTTCAAACCTTAATTAAAAGCAGCATGAGGTCTTTGACCAGAGGGTCAGGACATGTGTATTTGTGTCCTATCACAGCCAATAACCAACTGTATGATTTGGGCAAAAGACATTTCACCCTCTCAAACCTTGGCTCATTATCTAAAAAATTCACAGGGCATCTGTAAAGTCTCTTGTATCTTTAAATTTGTATAAATTTTTTACTTGAAAAACAGATTGTGCCATGTCTTAGGAGTCCTAGAAGATCTGAATGCAAAAGTTTTATATCTCTATAAAGTTGACATTCATGAATTGGGTAATTCAATTAAAATTATTCTGATCAAAGAGGCGTTCTAACATATGAGAATTTTTAAGCTAAAGTTTCTAGAGGCAACATCAACATCAGCAAATAAAACAGGTTCTGGAAAAGTAATGTACAAATCCTACAGCACACATAAAGATTTGTTTGGGAAACAAATCAACAGAGGCACATCCAACAATGGATCATAGTTAACAAACTACCTATAGTAATTACCACCAAAGGCAGTCCAGAACTTCATTCATTAAGTGTTAACTGTCACACAAAAGTACAAAAGCATCCACTGAACACTCATGTGCACCTTTAAATAAAACACTTTCTTGCAGCCCTGAAATTCATCCACGTAAACTGATTTTAAACACACCTGGATATTTGATATGCTGATTAACTGGGCCTTTTTTATTTTTGAAATGAAAGTAAACTTGACAACCTTTTCAACACTTTTTCTACTCCTGCAAGTTTGACATAAATAAATGTGTGTCAGCATATGTGGGTGTATGTACCTATATACATATATATATTTATATACAGACATACATTACACACATATACATACACACATTACTTGTAGCAAAGTGTTAACCAGTTCTCTATGAAGGTTAAATTGCTTCCTCTTTTACATTTCTCCTAATCATTAAGAGAGTCATGGTTCCTAGGCATCCAGCTAAAACCATATGCATGCCTTATTGTTGAGTCTAAATGGGCTCATGTATTCAAAAAATGGGTAACTCACATGTCAGTTTATAAACTTGCTGGTCAAATTTGAAAATTTTACTCAAGGTAATGAGAAACCGGTAACGAAAATAACCTTAAAAAAGGAAAAAAAAAAAAAAACCTATAATGCACTTTACTTTCCCTACAACTTAGCAGTATCTAATTAACTTAGAAGAACACCTGGCCATAAAAAATAGCACATAAAATATAAAAAAAAAAAAAACATAAGGAAAGGAGGATTTTTTTTCCTTCAATTTGACACTACGTCTGTAAAAGATCTGGTTTGATCAACATACATATAGATTCTAAAGATCTGGCCAAGAACATTTTGGTTCAAGACTTGTAAACTGAAGATCATTTCAAAACACACCATGTTCCTTATTAGGCAACTTGAGATCTGTTATCTTGGCTTATGGGAACTGATCTAAATAGCATCATAATACTAAACGTTGAAAATCACAGGCCTGAGGCCACCAGGACTCAACTCTATGCCTTGGACGAGGTTGCAAACTTCCAATATAAAATGTAGTTTACCATTAGAAGTAAATGTTTGATCTGTAAAGCTTACAAAATTACTTTGTTTATCATAGCAGATGAAAGCAAAAAGGAATAATTTTAAGCTCAAAACAAAACTGTTTATATGACAGTCTTTACTGCTACATGATTCTAAGCATTTAAGACAGATTCGAGCAATTAACAGCATAAACTTTCATTACATAGTTCTATTATATATGTTTATGTGACTTAGCTGTTCATCTGTTATTTAAGTGATTTCCTCATTACAATAGTAGGGGAAGGATAATTTGCTGATGCTGTCAAAAATGTTAAGCATTTCAGTCTCAACAGTTCTTGGATCCCCATGCTTGTTTAATGCTTTTTATTTACTTAAGTCAGTGTCAAATAGAGTATTGCTTCTTCCTTCTGAATTTAGAAAACTAACATTTTAAGCACATGTCTGGTAATAGACATCTCTAAACTTCAAAACTGCCTATTTTAGTGATGCAGATAGAATTAAGATTGTTATTCTTGAATATTAAGTTTCAAAGCTCTAACAATGAACTCCAAAACTTTTAACTTTATAGATTGGAAATCCTCATTGTTTTAGATATTAATAAATCAGGCTTTGTGACCTTAAATTCTGGTCTAAATACATAAAAATAACTGAAAATGAAGTAGTTTATTAGTACCCATGTAGACTACCAACGTACAGCAGAACAACTTGTACAATATCTACTATATTTTCTTGGTTAAAAAAGTAAAATGAAAGAGACATTCTAAGTGACATACAAATCCATCATAAATGGGATGGCATATTTGGACACAAGGGCAAGAAAAATTAGTATGGTTTATATTAGTATCTTAATTTTTTTAAATGCTATCTACTATAAAGACCATGGACACTATTTCATGCCAAGCCTCAATATTATATTCCACACCTGTACCATCTCGAAACAATGAGCTGCATCAGACTGTTGTGTGTCTCTGTGTGCACGCATGCATGTGTGTGTGCATGCAAGTGTGAATGAAAGGACTTTGAGCTAGGCATGGCTGAGCTGAAAACCTAAATTTCACTGGCTGCTTTGAAAGCGAGTTTTTAATATCTCTGTATCTCAGTTTCCCCATCTATGCACTGGGCACTAGATTCTTCTGAGGATTAAAAAACACAATAAACTCAAGGTGGAGAGCAGACCACCTGGCACACTGAGAAGTACTTTCCTTATGTCTGCCACCCTCATTCACACTCTATTATTCCACCTAACACAGTGCAAACAGCCACAGAGAAGACCAGGCAAAAGAGGTCAACAATCCAAAATTCAGCTCCAAACCCCTTAAAAGAAGAAGAAAAAAAGGGGGGGGGGGCATTCTGAGGGCACAAGCACATACAGAAGCATTTATTTGCACAAATAACAGCACACAAATCCTGATACCTATTATACAGGACAAATGACGGGAAAACTGTTGAAATAAACGTTATCTCCAATAAAGGATTTGCAGAGGACCACAGAGAATTAGCAAATCAAAACTTGTTTTTTTAGAACAAATAAAAGCACAGTTGAGAAACTCTTAAACTTGGGCTTCAGTTCTCTTTGGCTGTATGAAGGAGGCACTGGGCAGCCTATTCTGCAGGGTTTCTATCCCCAAAATTCTGATTCTAACATAATGAATTTAATTCCACTATATTTATTTTTAACCTATTAAATTACTCTGCACTCTACAAAAAAAAAAAAAAAAAAAGCCAATAGGAAGACTTTTAAAACACACACATGATAGTAAGTAGCTCTCCTCAACAGACAAACTTAAGGGGAGAGCAATTTCTTTTTCATCACCATGAACTCAGAGAAATTAATTCAGGATGCTAACCACGTGAATTCTCCATCTTATAAATTTATCCAATGAATTGCTTTTTTTCCCCCCTCAACAAAATTTACTAAACTGATGCTTGTTTTGGGGTTCACATGGATACAGTTTAACAAACTCACAGGATCCTCAAATGCACTCCCTCTTCCAAAACCACCCACAACAGGGATGTGCTATGCTCTACTACTGCTCTGAATTGTTCAAACACACGTTCCTTTGGCAACCTTTCACAGCCGCCGAACACCTAAGTAAAACTAAACACTTACAGGGTGAAAAAAACTCAACTTTTAAACTAAGGGAGGAAAATGTAGAATCCATCATAGACTAGCTGTAAATACATGTACCAGATGTGGTCCGGGCTGATCTAACAAGTTCTTTAGTAGACACAATTCCAGTGGCACAACTTTAAAACCACCTTTTAAAAAGATGCCAAAGCTAGTGTGCTTAGCTTTCCTCACGAAAGACTCAAGCATAATCATCTAAACTATACTTTTGTTCTATTGGAAAATTAAACCGCCAGCTCATCAATAAATCACAGACTTTTTAGGTACATTTTCCCCCTTTGGTAACTCTGCCATCATATTTTTTAATGAGAATAATTTTCCAGTCATCCAGGCATGTGGATGCTTTTAGTGTGTTTTAAGATCAATGAAGATAGCGGATATTAAATCCCTTTGTATAAATTACCATATAGGTTATAACTATTTCTTAAAAATAATCCCAGAGCCCACCAATCCACCGTGCTAAGGTCATCTTAGCTCTGAACCATCATGGCTGAATTGTTTTAGTGCTTTCTGCTGAACACCTGCAAACATCAAACAAAAACTGCTGGTCCTTTCCAGGGTTGACAAAAGCCTTTCATGTGAAAAATGCTCCCTGGGAATGTCGGGCTGTAGCTCAGGTTACATTCCATTCTCCCCAGCAGCCTCACCATTTCTTAAGGTGGTAGGAAAAACCATGTTTGTGAAATGAAAGATTAAAGAGAATATGGCCACACTTTATTTTCATTCTCACACTGCAAACCACGATGGAGCATCCTGTATTAATGGAATCAAAAGCTATTGGAAACTTTAAGCATGAAATATTACCATGCTTCACTGTGAAAAAATACAGCTGATTTCTCAAACAGAAACAGTTTACTTATAGTTTAGATTTTTTTTTTTCTCTTCCCCCTGGATCCAAGTTTCAAAGAGACCCATGAAAGTGACATCTGAGTCCACACAGGGCAACCGGTATTAACTTGAACTAACTTTAGATTAAGATTTCTCTACCCAAAGTTTCCTAGTCCATCCTTCCAATTAAAGAGAAAAGTGAATTTTTCATTTTTTATTTTTTAATTTGTTGTGCTTTAATAGTGATTGTTTTATTTATTGAGTAAAAATATGAGCCATCTTCTTCACTAACAGCACTGAGTTCAAATATATCTTCACAGACTGGGAAAAATCAGCACTCCAATCTGTACCCTATATAATACCATCACATTTGATTGAATGAATACTCCAAATCTTCCATCAAGGCACCCAGAATCAAAGACCCATTGCACTTTGTACTCTTAAAGGTAAATATTTAGTTCTGAAAACTACACCTTTGGTACAATGTAACTTTAAGTCCAACACCTTGAAAATAATCACTACACTGTCAGGAGTTACTGTAACATGCCTCACTAAGAACTGTGTGTTTATCTGTCTATATATATGTGTGTGTGTCTATACATATGTATATAGTTCTCTTCAGAACTATGTACATCAGGATACATGATCACTTAAGCCAGGACTTCATTTAAAAGTAAACATTACAAATGGACCAGACACACACAGTTATCCTCTGAAATACAACAAAATTTTATACTTCTAATCACTTTACTTTATTAAACTGCATCTAAACTAATACACTGAAGTTCCTCCAAATGTGTCCATTTTCACAGCAGTGCAAGGAGTCTTTCACAGTGATTTTGAAAACAGTGTCTCTCTTTGCCTGCCTGACATAATCCACTTTTTGGATTTAATTGAATATGCATTCCTTAAGTAAAATCAGAAGAATCACTGTCAGGGATAAAGGTAAGCTACTGTTCCCGTTGTGTTTAACATGACAAATGAATTTGCCTACAAGAGGTACTTGTGCTCATTGTTACTTCAAAATGCCTATTAATATTTTTTATTTTCAAAGTTATATAGAGAAACTACACACAAATGTCCAAGATGTAATACTAACACAACAAAACACTTAAGGAAGTCCCCAAAGGGGGAATATGGAAGAGTCCAGGACAGCACAAACACAAATATACAGTCAATATGTACTTTTACTTTTTAATAAAAATGGACCAAAACCAAGCTAAATTGTGACTATAAGAAGCATCTCATATTTTGTAAATCAAGTGATAAAGCGACAAAAATTCCCTGACTCATGGGGGCCAGAAGAAGTAACTTATTTGGAAATGAGGAACTTTTAAAACTCATTAATTTCATGAAAATTCACCAATGACACAAATCACACTGGTCAACAATTTCTCTCATTGCTACTGTACCAAATGAAAATTAAGAGATGTGAAATTATACTCATAGTTGACAGACTAGTCCACTAGCATCTCACAACTGAAAGATGTCAACATTTACCAGTGAGACCTAAGGAAAGTGCTCTGCCTGCACTCCTATGTACCACTGCCAGAACTCCTAAGCTACTGCAGCTGTTTAACAAGCATAAATGGATGTAAGCTTGCACCTAAAGCTTAGCAGGCAACAATGCAGGATTCCTTTTATTTAAAATTCATTGGACAAAAAAAAAAACAAACCTTGTAAAAGAATATCATACTTTCACTCTTTGATTTTAATAAGAGACATTCAAATAGCCCTGTACTACAACTCCTCCTTAAATGCCAGATAATCACTGTGCACACAGATTTCCTTTGTGAATAGCGCTAACGTTGTTTTTTAAACATCACCCAAAAATCTTTCATTTATAAAGTGTTAAACATCCTTCCAAACTTACAACTTAAAATATCACAAAAATTCACTGCGCAAGTAAATGATTAGGGAAAGGAAACCGCTAAAGCAATGAAAAGCATATTTTAAATATAAATGAATTCATATTTTGCCTCTCAGATTAGCATGAGGCTCTTTTCAGGGATGGTTTCCTACACAGCATTCAACCACAAAATTAAGTACTAAACTTCTTTATATTATTTACAAGAGATTTTCCTTTTTACAAAAGTTAGATTTTTCCCCCATTTTCAAATAGGGATCACTAATTTAATTCCCTATATTAACACTGGCCTTATATTCCCATGTGTGATTACAAATGTTTTAGAAAATTGCTTTCAAATTAAGTGATGGAATTTTGAGACAGTGTCTTTGATTTAATTTTAAAAAGGCCTCATTTTAATCACAAAAGATAAAATTTTGTGTAAGTTATACCATTGATGGATGATGAAATAACCAGATCATTTCTAGGCTAAAATTCAACGCCTTTTTCAGAACCCTTCAACAGAGCCAAGAAACACACAATGTGTAAAGGAACAGCTAAGAGCATTGAACTTCACAGGAAGAAAAGAATTTACATACTTGAGCCAGTAAAATGTCCACTCGCCAAAGAAGTTGGTCCATTTTTGCCACTGCTCACAGGAGGTGAAAACATCTACAAGAAACAAAGAAATATTACAGTTGAAAAGAAGACATTTGTGCCCTTCAGAGCTCATCAAAGACCTTTCATACTCTTACCAAACAGCCTGGAGTTTACGCTAAGGGTTTATTCAGTAAGACATCACCAGCCAACTGAAAACTACAGCAGACACCACACTACAATGCCCTCCCCATCACCACGCTGCTCTTCCTTTCTCCTCAGGTCATTAGACTGCCACGCAGTCCTAGTACATGTTGAACAAACACAGTTCCCCATAATGTTAGCAAGATTCAGGCTGGAGGGCAGCAGCCTCTCTAAGAAACACTACTTTGACCAAGGAAGCAAAAAAGTTGTTTGTTTCATACAGAAAACCTGGGCCATAACCGTGGCAATGTCCATTTCCATCCTGTATAGGATCTGCTTGTCATATGTGAACCCAAATAAAAATAAAGTGCCACCTGCACTAAATTCTCATTTCGTCTCTAGAATGAGAGCAATTGGAAGCAAGACTCTCTCTCTCTCTCTCTCCACTCTCTCTCTCTCTCACTCTCTCTTTCACTCCCTCTCTCTCCAGCATTTATTTCTACCCTAATTGGTCTCCCTCTTCTTCCACGTATGTGGTGGATAATGCACACCTTCCCAGTGTCACACACTGCAAAAAGCAAAGGAATGAATGGAGAAAGTGCAGCAAGCAGAACGGGGGCTGCAAAGCTGCCTAGGGCTACGTTTCCTGGCAAAACTTCCGAAAGCCATTTCTCCAAAAGGGCTAGGAGAGGAGCAGTGGCAGTGGCAGCGGCGGCGGCAGCACCAGCGGCAGCGGCAGCACCAGCGGCAGCAGCAGCAGCAGCATGAAAGAGCCCCACTCAGAAGGCGGTGTGGACTGTATTGGTGTGTTTTGTGCATTCTCTGTATTTTGCTTCACAAATGCATCTTCCATCAAACTCATCTGGCATGAAACGTGAACTAACTCCCCTGCCGTGCTGGAGACTGGGTTTGGGAAAGGGGAGCAAAGGGATGGAGAAGGACCAGAGTCCGGTCGTGACACTCCACAAGTGTGCAGGTCCGCTTTGTGCTGACCTCCAGGCTAGGAAATTGGCAAGAACAGTCCAAAGGCTTCTACAGAAGGTCAGCTCAGCAGATCCAATGGAGTTTTCAGAATCCCAGGGAGAGGAGTTAGGAGGACTACACACAGTCCCTACTCACCCCAAGGCACCATCAGTTAAAACTTTAAACAGACAACTGAGGCTCCTGTTTTCCACTTCCAGAAAATAATAAAACAACTAGTAGTACGCAAAGTACTGGTATGCTCAGAGTTCAGATACGGCCAAGTTTTAGGGGTGTCTGGTTTTTCCTTTCCACTGGGGTGAGACTCCATTATTTTGGGCCATCAGTGGGTAGGGAATTCAAGGCAGGTAATTAAAGACTGGGGGGGGGGGGGGGAGCCTGAATCTTGAATCACACCCAAAAAATTTAGTTAAAAACTTGTCAAAAGACCTTCGTATTTACCAAGGATTCAGTCCATTAAAAATTACACTGTCCTTTAGACGACTACTGGTTTCTAGCTGAAGTGTTTGGGTGTTTTGAGTTTCCACCAATCTTTCTTACCGCACTGAAATCCAGTAAATCACTCAGCTCTTTGTCCGTCCCTAAGGCAGCCATTCGCTGTTGGTGATGCATTTTAGCAAAATCACACAAACCTAGAAACATGGAAATAACCGCAATCAGAAAATCCAGTCCCAATCCTTGGAGAAAACACAATCGGATTTTTGGAGACTGGGGTGTGGGGGGTGGGAGATGTAGGGGCGGGTGGGATTAAGGTGGTGGGAGGGGGGAGGGATGGGAGAGTTGTTGCTGGGTTTTGTTTTTGTTTTAAGATGGAACAGGCAGCAATAGCAAAAAAAAAAAAAAAAAAAAAGCGATACTGTATTTCCAAAGAGACGATCAAACTGGTAACATCCACTAGAAAACCAAATCCAGGAAGGGAAAAAAAAAAAAAAAAAAAAAGAAAGAAAGAAAGAAAAGAAAGAAAGCCGCTCGTGAGCGCATCCTTTTATGCAACAGGAGGTAGAGCGAGAAATGAATGGATCCCAGAGCAAAGAGAAACTACTCGGGACGGCCCGGGCTCAACTTTCCCCCACCCGCACCCCACCCCCCGGCACTGCTGGCGCTCGCACCCCGCGCGCCGCTCCCCTGCGCGTCTCCAAGTCGCTCCGAAGAAATTGCGGACGAGCGTCCCCGCGGGGCGAGCACGTCCCCAGGGGGAGGGGTGACAGGGCCGGCGGCGGGGGCGGGCGGAGCGCAGGCTCGGGTCCCCCCCGTCGTCCAGCACCCTCATTTGTGAAAGAAAGGGCTGTAAAAAATTAAAGTCAGGCCCTTGGCAAAGTCCTCGGCCCCCCGCGAGTGGGCACCGCCGGGGAGGGGGGCGGGGGCGGCGGCGCGGGGGCGGGAGGGGAAGGGGAGTCTCTGCCCGGCGCGCCGGGAGCCGGGCGCCCGCGGCGCGGGAGGCGCGGAGCCGCGTGGGGGCCGCCGAGCCCGCGCCCGAGCCCCGCGCCGCCCCGGGCATCCGCCCGCCGAGCCCGGCCGGCGCCCGTACCTACCGGCCGCGCGCGAGAAGGGGCTCCCGGTGCACCGCCGGCGCCGCGGCGGCGTTCATGTCTGAGCCCGCCCGGCCGCTGCGCCCGCTCGCCGGCTCCCGCGCCTCCGCCGCCGCCGCCACTACCGATCCGCGCGCGCACAGCCAAGATCCCTGACTCTTAACACCAACTCTCTTCTCCGGGGAGGGGAGGGGACGAGCGCAGGGGGGGAGGGGGAAACACGCCGAGGCGCACGGAATTGCAAGTTCAGCAAAGAAATGGGTGGGGGGGCTCCGGCGGGGCGACGCGGGCTCGCTCGGGGTCCGGACGCGGCCCCCCACCCCCGGGGCCGGGGGGCGGCTCAGCGCCTCCCCCGCCTCGCCAAAAAACACGAACGAAAATTCGCGGAGCACCTCATTTTTCGGTTACGGTCTGCAGCCTGCCCAGGTCGGCGCTGGCCCGTTCCATCCCTCGGAGCCACTTTGAAATGTGTTCGAGTTCACATCCCGCCCTCGCCCCCACTCCCGTCCCCTCGCGCTCGCACGGCCACACACGGCAAAGCAAGTTTATACCAGGCTGCGATACACGTGATGCGAAAAGACTTTGCCAAGAGCAACCGTATTTTCCCTTTCCACAGAGAAACCCAGCCGCATTTGGCCGGGGAGACCTCCGTCCGGGTAGTTCTGCGTCGGGGGCGAGCCCTGCATTGCCCACTCTATTCCCCCTCCCTTTGGACTCACAGAATAGTACGGCTAAAAACTTCGCAAGAAGAGGAAAAAAAAAAAAAGGCAATTTGGGGGGATGGATGTTGTTTTGTTTTCACACTTGAGTTCCTAGGCACGCGAAGTCCCCATTCGCCCGCGCTGTTTTTTAATTCCACATTTCACATCATAGGCCCTGCATGCTCCTAAAACATACTTTTCCACATCACTTTTCAGGATAAAAATCCAGCTTCACCGTCCTATCGTCTGGTAGTAACAAGCGTGCTTTATCCAGCCTAGGCAACATAGTTATTCCAACGTGTGCTAGCACACTCCACACACCCTGGAATCGCTAGAGGAGCGAGCACACACACAAGATGCATGCACACACTTTTTCCCACTGGCGATTATTCCATAGGTTGTTCCTTTTGTTTTCATAAAACACTGGGATCGACATTTTAAAAATTCAATTCAATTACAAACAGTTTACTCTGACAGCAAATAGTAACGTTACCTTAAGTGGCCACAAATATGTTCACAATATTCCAAGGAAAAAGACTTTAAAAAGAGAGACAAAAATCTTCTGCAAGTACTTAGTATCTCACATGTGTATCCCCCAAAAAAGTATTTTAACTGGTACTCAGTCCTGCTCCAGGGATATCCACAGATTACAGGATCATGCACCTGGCTCTGCTTTTTGCATTTTCCACCATAAAACTGCAACAAAATGCCCTCCCCAAAAAAAGAATTCATTAAAAAAAATCCAACAACTTTTTCTTATGGTTTATAAAAAAAAATCAACACTGGGTAGTTAGAATTGTTCCTCAAACAAATCTCGTTGGTGGGTGTTTTTTCTTCTCCTCTTAGAAAGTCTTAAACTTGCTCCAAGTTTAGAGGTGTCTCATCATCATCCTCCTCCTCCTCCTCATCACCATTGACTCCCCCGTGGAGTCACATTGATAATAATAGGTTTCCCTGAAAGATACATTGTAATCCATTCACATCCGGGCACTGCGGGCTTATAAAGAGAAGGCGCTGCGGCCGCGGCTGCTCCTCCAGACAATGACTGGGGAGGGGCGGGGCGGGAGCGGGCGACCATAGAGTGGTAAACAGATGGCCTAGAGAGGCCGCCAAGATGGCGGCGCGCGCCGGCCACGCCTCCTCCGGGAGCGCCGGCGGGCGACGGGGTCCGTCGCGCGTGGAGCGGCGCAGAGAGTGCTCGGTGCCGGCGTCGACGGCCGGCCTGGCCCTCCTGCGCGCGCTTCGTGCTGCTCCGGTTCCTTGGCCGTCCCTGCTCTTTGACACGAAAGTGTAGTTCCTGAATAAATACACGAATTAAACTCCACAGACTTAACGCGGGGGAATCAAATCCCCCGACCCCCCCCAACCTGAGGAAGGCTCGGAAGAGGCCGCGGCGGCCTCCCCAACCGCAAACCCGAGCCCGGGATCTTCTGCGGTGTGGAGCGGGTTCCGTGGCGAGGCTCGAGCGGCAAGGGGTCCCTCCCGGCCGCCGCCGCCCCCGCCCCCACTTTCTATAGGCGTGAGAACTTGGTCAGTCCGGGAAGTGGTCACTTGGAGAAGACATTGATTGATTGCTTTGTACACTCAGATCGACTTTATACCACAAGGCATGACTGACTCAACTGACAGTTCTGGCCAAGCAGTTACCTTCTGGAGGTTGTTTTCTGGTCAGACGCAAATAGCAAAGCCCACTTTACGAATTTTGCACAGGACGTGGATAACGCTGGAATCACTTCAGTATTTACAGGCATACCCTGCGGCGCAGTGGTTAAGCCACTGCCGGCGACGTGGACATCCCATTTCAGAGCACTTCCCAACACTGGCTGCTCCACTTCCGACCCAGCTCCCTGCTGAGGCTCCTGGGAAAGCAGCCAAGATGGTCCAGAGACCCAGATGGAGTTGCTGGTTGCTGGTTTGGGCTTGTCCTGCCCCTTCCGTTGGGGCCCTGTAGGGAGTGAACCACAGCTGGGCTCACGCTCTCTGTCGAGGAAATAAGCAAACCTTGAACACCAAAACAAAAGGCCGTGGTTGTGGGGCAGTGGGTTAAGCTACCACTTCTAATACAGCTCCTTACTAATGCTCCTGGGAAGGCAGCCACAGAAGACTCAACTACTTGGGCCCCAATAGCAATGTGGGAAACTGGGATGGAGGGCCAGGCTTCTATCTTGGGTTGTCCCAAACCCATCCTTTGAAGCCATTCGTGGAGTGAACCAGCCGGTGGAAGATATTTGTGTCTCCTTGACTTTCTAACTCTGCTTTTCAAATAAATAAATCTTTAAAAATAAAAAAATAAAACTTTAAAACTTGCCACTTACTAAAAAATAGATTTCTTTCCATCTCTAACAGTTTGATGAACTAATATCTCTAATCTAGCCAACAGAACTTTAAATGGAGGATTCCTTATTTTAATAGAACAGTCTTTACGTCTCCCAACAGGAAAAAGCCAGTGATAACAAGTAACAGAGAGTGTGTTTCATGTGTGCCAAACATTGTGCTAAGAATTTCATAAATATTGGCCATTTTAATCCTGAGAATGACTCTGTGAAGGGGGTAACTACTCTCTTAACATTAAGAAAAACAGAACCAAGTAAAATGGAGTAGCTTGACCCAAGGCAGCAGTTTAGTAACTGAGACAAACTTGCTGAAGTCACAACCATCACTATTATGAAGGAGCCCATCTCTGAAACCAGGCAGTCTGTCATCAGAGTCCACTTTAACTTCCACGTTCCTTCATGCCATCTGTCAATGGGAACATCCTAATCTCCAATTATGTCAAAAATGTGTGGCAATAACAGTTGAGATCAATTTTCAGGATCTTTTCTTTATGTGTAAGTTTTTACAGAAAAAGAATTAGGGCATTTGCAGATTGTTTTCCTCTCCATTCACACGTTGTGAAGATTCCATGTTCTCATCTTAAAATAGTATTTTACATTTAGGTACCACTTGACTCCGTGTTATCACAAGCATTATCTGTGGTTCTCCACATAAAACCTCTCTGCAGACCCTACTAAAATGATGTGATGAAAAGATCACAAATGTTGGCTTGAGAGAAAAGTTCCCTTGGCTCTACCTCTAATCAGCTCTGTGACCTAAGGCTCAATGTCAATGACTTTTGCTGTAAAATGCAGAGTATAGATTAGATAATCCCATGAAGTCCCTTTTCACTTTTAGGTTTTTAAGATTCCCCCTTCCTCTGAATTTCAAAGGCAATAAATGATTCTACAGAGAAATCAGTGGTAGGATCAGGTTTTGGGTCTAAGGATTCCCAATTACCAGTCTAGTAACTTTTTACTCAATGACTGATTTTTTGACCCCACAATCAGCCATGTAACTACACTTCTCTTTTAAATTAAGGAATAAATGTGGGCTTTGTTCTTTTCTTGAGCTGTCAGAGAATAGATACTTTCTAATATACATGTGGGGACTGGAGGCTTTTTAGAGAGCCTTAAAAGGACCCTGTGAAATTTAAATTAAAAAAAAAAAGTACCAGATATGTTTTGGAGTGCCTTGTTTCATCTACAGATTCCCCTGCCTTGTAACCTGCCTGGATGCTGACAGAGAGGTATGCCCCAGTCAGCTGGGGCTGCTGTAACAGAACACCATACACTGGGTGACTGAAAGAGCAGACATTTGTTTTCATAGTCCTGGAGGCTGGGGAGTCTGAGATCAAAGGCTGGTGTGGTTGGGTTCTGGGAAGTACTCTCTTCTTGACTTGCATTTGACTGACTTCTCACTTTATCTTCACATGGGAGAAACAGAGAGCACTCAGGTCTCTCATCTTGTAAGAATATTAATGTCATCATGGGGGCTTCACCCTCATGACTTCATCTCAAACCAACTTCCTCCCAGAGACCCCATTTCCTGCTACCAGGAAGTTAGGGCTTCAGCATATGAATGGGGGCACGGAGGAGGGCCCTAACACTTAGTCCATAGCAAGGTAGAACTTGATGTGTTGCCGCACATCTCCTTCCTATCCTGCCTTCCAGCCCCAGCAGATTGGACCACAGGAGTGATAAGAGGAAGAGATGGACATTGGTCTATGGTGAGTGATGGATTGGACATGTCTTGGAATCAGGTGGCCGATGCCAGTGCCAGGAAGCCACACCATGTGACAGCCACGGCTATTAGGGAAACAAGAACTATGAGTAAGCAGAGGAAACTGCTCTTCAGATAAGAGAGAAGGTCTTGGGAGTTGGAGAACAGCAAGCAAACAAGTTCTAGGAAGAAATGCCTGCAGATATTTTCCCAATTACTGTGAGCCAGCTAGCTCCTGCAGTGTTCCCCTTCCCCAGCTGAGCTCACCTGAGTACATTTCTGATTCTACAGCTCAAGTATTTAACAAGAAAAAAGTACTTTAAAAATTTCAATGTTGCCAAAACCATTGCTAATATATATATATATATATACATATGTATGTATATAGACGCTGTTCTAGAGGAGAAACAATCGATTTCCTTCCTACATGGCAGAGAGCCTATCTAATTCATTCTGCCACCTACAGTCAGTAAGGTGCACACAAATGTTACTTTCTTTTCTTGATTTTGGGCAAGTTTCACATCTCAGATGTTAAAAATATATATACATTTCTTACACACCTTTTATGACTGGTTAAAACCAAATGAGAAAGTGTATGAAAGAGCTTTGAAAATGAAAAACCTATCAAGGAAGGCATCATTATTGCATACACTGAGTTCATGGGATTACAGAAGGGGTAGCAAAGAGTGATACCCGGTGAATCCTTAAGGGGAAAAAAGTCATTGAAACATATTAGTACCAAAACCTGCATTCTCAGTTGAGGATGTCAAGGCTCAAATGGATGACTTATGCAAAATCATGTCACCAATGAGTGGTATAGCCAGAAGCAGCCCTTCTGCAACTGAGTGCCAATCCAGGCACCACACCATTCTCCTCAAAAGCCCATCCAGTTTCCTCTCCCCGAGTCCTGCCTAGGTTAAATCCAAAAGCAAGCCACAAACAAAAAATCAGCTCTCTGATGCTCTAAAGAAATTCATCCAAAAAGTCATCAAGTAATTTTTGAACATCTATTTTATGTCAGCATCTCTTCACTAAGGACCTGAGGCCAAAAATAAAAAAGTAGGCAAAGAAATCAGAATGATATAAATGTCAAGGTCAGTGTTGATTGAATGGCTAAGTCACAGCAAGTAAGATGCAGTCTGTGGCAGACGTGTGCAAAAGGGAGGGCTGTCCCAGCATCTTTTTAGGCTGCAATATCAAGTGAATATAACTATACAGGGCCTCAATCTGGAGCCCTACTCATACTATAAGACTAAGTCAGAAAGGCAGCAGCCAGCAAAACACAAGAGGAGGGACTCCAGCCAGTGTAGGTGGAAGAAATTCAGAGCTTTGTGACCCATGAGCAGTCCTACCTGCACCAGGACCTCTCTGGTTTTGTTTTTTTGTTTGTTTGTTTGTTTTTTGTTTTTTGGTTTTTTTTGTTTGTTTTTTGTTTTTTTAAGATTTATTTATTTGAAAGGCAGAGTTACAGAGAGGCAGAGAGAGGTCTTCCATCTGCTGGTTCACTCCCCAGATGGCTGCAATGGCCGGAACTGCACCGATCCGAAGCCTGGAGTTTCTTCCTGGTCTCCCAAAAGGGGGCAGGGGCCCAAGGACTTGGGTCACTTCTACTGCTTTCCCACGACATAGCAGAGAGCTGGGTCAGAAGTAGAGCAGCTGGGACTTGAACCAGCCCTCATATGGGATGTCAGCCCTGTAGGCGGTGGCCTTACCCTCCACGTCACAGGGCCGGTCCTGCACCTCTGTGTTTACCAGTACCTTGATTCTCTGCCTGGTTGTTTACAAGACGGTGTCCATGTCATCCTTCTGGTCTCAAACATCACCTTGTCCTAACAGGTTTCCTCACTCTTCTGTCTAATGTAAGCGTCCATCCTATTATTCTCTGCCACAACATCAGCTTGATGTCATTAGTGGCACTTTTCCCACATACAATCTTTGTGGTGATGCATTTCCTTTTATGTGACCTATCTGCCATCCATTTGAGGACTCCAGTATGCAGGGACTCTATGAAACTGGTTCACACCTGCCACAGTGCCTGGCACATGCTAGGTGTCCTGGAACTGTTTCTGCAATAAATAAATGAAGAAACTGTCTTTCTCCTCAAGATGCACACTGCATGCTGAAGAGTACAACTTTTATATTTTTCAACTCAATTTTTTTTAAAGTTACATTTTGGCATGATTGCAATTTAATAACTGTTGCTGGATTTGCAAGGGGCCATTTGTATCCTGTCACCTGAATCCTAGACCCTACATAGAGATCCAGGATAATTTCCTTAATATACCAAGCTATGAGGACGACTTCCTCATTATTACAAATACAATTCAAGATGCTGTTGTTATATTTTAACACTGTATGGAGGAGGAGACCGAAGCTTGTAGGTCCAGCAAATAGTCCAAGGTCACACAGCTACTACATGGCAGAACTGGAATTTAAACACAGGTGTATTTCTGCCTACAGCTCAGTGACCCGTGCCATGTGTCATGGCCAACCGCAGGGAAGATCTGCCTGTGTCAAACTTTAAACTTGCTGCACACACAAGGGAGGACAAGACCACCAGGGCACAGACAAAATGCTCTCTGCCCAACAACTTCATGTCTTCTCTGGAAATCTATTCCTTCTTTAGTCTCCCATTCTGCAAGTCCTTCAAAAACTGGCAAGTCCCTTAAAATAGAACACTCAAACTGAAATGGAGAAAACAGTTTTATGACTAAGAGGAACCTTCTTTGAGACTGGCACTAAATCTCCTGAGTCTGTTTAAATTAACATGACTTCACGGACACTAAGAATGAAAGATTGTCAACGGTTTATTTTTTCTCTTTCCTTTCCTCAATCCCCCAAAACATCTAAAAGTAGGAAAAGTAAAAATTCGGCTTTGCCAGGATTATGAGTCAATCCTCTGTCTTTCCTAGACATCTTGTACTGTTATTTCTGCATCGATACCACTGTGCCCAATTATTGGGCTGTCATGTTCTCTCTTTTCAGCACATGTTGCCATATAAAGGTGAGGAACAGGTCTTCGTATCCTAAAGATCCAGGACAGTGCCTGGTGCATGACTGACTGTTGGTGGAACTGAAGTATTCCTCCACGAATGATGCAGAAAATTAGGTAATTTTGGAAATCAAGTTGTATGCAGTAGAATGATGTGTTAGCTAATAAACCTTCCTTATTGGGCCTAGCCACAAAAGAGCAGAATTTATAGTTTGCCTACTTTTAGATATTTTGGGAGTTTGGGAAAATGAAAGGGAAAAAATAAAAACTCTGTGGTGATTTTTCATTCTTAGGGTCCATGAAGTTTTGGTAATCTAAAGAAGACTCAAAAGATTTAGCGCCAGCCTTCTAGAAGTTTCCTCCTAATCATAAAACTGTTTTCTCTGTTACAATCTGAGTGTTCTATTTTAAGGGCTTTGCCATTTTTTTTTTTTTTTTTTTGAAGGACTTGTAGAGCGAGAGACTCAAGAAAGAATAGAGTTCCAGAGAAGAAATAAAGTGGTGATAGAGGTAATGTTCTCTGTGCCATGGTGGTCTTGTTCTCTCCTGAGTGGGCTGCGAGCTTAAAGTTACACACATGCAGCTCTTCCTGCTGCTAGCAGACACATGGCGTATATCCCTGAGCTGGGAGAACTAGCATGGTCTAGCTAAGTTTCAACTCTGCCATCTTATCTCTGTGTGCCCTTGGGTAATTTGCTGAACCACCAAGCCTCAGTTTTCTCTTTCATAAAACGAATATAGTGATTAGTCACAGAATTATTATGCCAGATTAAATATAACAATATTAGCCATGTTATTAGCAAAAGCACTTATTAATGCTCTTTCAATAATTTTGACCTGGTAATTAGAATACATGTGCTTTAGTATCACATTTTCAAATTGCAAACCTCAACTCTTTAATGATCATGAAATTGATTCAAACCAATTTTTTGTTTGCTTATTTGAAATGAAATAGAAAAACACAGAAAGTACCAACATACTTTTTAAAAAAGATTTATTTATTTATTTGAATGGCAGAGTTACAGAGAGGCAGAGGCAGAGAGAGAGAAAGGTCTTTTATCTGCTGGTTTACTTCCTAGATGGCCGAAATAGCCAGAGCTGAATCAATCTGAAGCCAGGAACCAGGAGCTTCTTCTGGGTCTCCTATATGGATGCAAGGGCCCAGGAACTTGGGTCATCTTTCACTGCTTTACCAGGCCATAGCAGAGAGTTGGATTGGAAGTGGAGCAGCCAGGTCTTGAACCGGCACCCATATGGGATGCCGGCACTGCAGACCAGAGATTCAACCTGCTGCACCACAGTGCCAGCCCTCCCCCTTCACATACATTTTAACAAATTGTATCACAAACGTCCTGTTTTGGGCCAGCGTTGTGGCTTAGCAGGTTAAGCAGCCAGAATTCCAATTGGCACCTATATGGGCTGCCAGGATCAGTTGCGGTGGCTTTACCTGCTATGCCACAACATTGGCCCTGGAGGACTTAATTTTCTGTAAAAGTTTTAAGGCTGTGTGAGTCTGACTCAGGTTCAGATGTTTCTCCTCTACTGTCCATTAAAGCACAAGAGAGAAGAATTTCTAGCAGCCCGTCACAATGCTCATTAAGAAACTACATAGGAGCCTGCATTGTGGTGCAGCGGGTTAAGCCATGGCCTGCAACACTGACATCCCATATGGGCACCAGTTTGAGTCCTGGCTCCTGCACTTCCAATCCAGCTTCGTGCTAATGTGCCTGGGAAAACAGCAGAGGACTACCCAAGTGCTTGGACCCCTGCACCCATGTGGGAGACCCTGAAGAAGCTCTGTTCCTGGCTTCAGCCTGGCCCAGCTATGGCTGTTGCAGCAATTTGGGGAGTGAAACAGCAGATGGAAGATCTCTCTTTCTCTCCCTTGCTCTCTGTGTAACTCCACTTTTCAAATAAAAATAAAATAGGGGCCGGTGCCGTGGCTCACTTGGTTAATCCTCTGCCTGCGGCACTGGCATCCCATATGGGCAGGTGCTAGATTCTGTCCTGGTTGCTCTTCTTCCAGTCCAGCTCTCTGCTGTGGCCTTGGAGGGCAGTGGAGGATGGCCCAAGTGCTTGGGCCCTGCACCCTCATGGGAGACCAGGAAGAAGCACCTGGCTCCTGGCTTTGGATTAGTGCAGCACCAGCTGTGGCAGCCATTTGGGGAGTGAACCAACGGAAGGAAGACCTTTCTCTCTGTCTCTTTCTCTCTCACTTTATAACTCTACCTGTATATATATAAAGCTCTTGTTTCACTTATACAATATAGAGTGTAGTATGTGTATAGTATGTTAGTTATCATTAAAAATGTTTAAAACCATCATTCAAGCTGCTTTGCCAGCAGGGGTGAATATTTTGTGCTCACCATGGAGGAGAGAAAAGAAAGCCAATCGCCTTTTCATTCCATTCCTTCTCAAACTGCATGATGTTTCAAACACAACAGTCATCTCCCCCTCCGCCAGTGAGGAGACGATGCAAAAGGTAAAAGGTTGAGAAAGAAAGAATAAAAGAATTTTGGAAAACAGAGAGAAACTTTCACCTATTCCAGGGTGTCATAAAACAATAGAGCCTATACCTCTAATCTGGTTCTTAAAATCCTCAAAAAACTGCCTTCCCACCCCACTCCACCTAACGTTTCAAACTTTGTACCCATCTCCCTCCCTAAAGGAGCATCCTCTCTAGTCAGCTCACCGTAGGACATATGACATCGAGTAGTTTGTGAAAAACACCGTGCAAGGGTTGATGAGGAATTTGAGATGAAAAATAAGGGTCCCTGCGCTCCCAACATTCACATTCCACTGGGAAGGGCAGGAACAGGTAAATCACCAGCACTTCTGTCACATGCATGGAGCCGAGAACCAGCACTGAGTAAAGGCGTGTCATGAGACTATAGCCCGTAAATGCCATCGGCCGGGGAGCCCTAAGACGGCTTGTTAGAACAGATGAGCTTACAGCTGGATCTTGAAGGAAAAGTGGTCCTCCCATGGAGGAGATAGAGGGACTGACAGGGATGCCCTAGGCTGGAATGTTAACTCTGGCAAAGACTGGAGAGCTAGAGGAGAGCATTTGTTACCTACATAAGCGGAACAAAAGGACTCCAGTGTTGAAACTCATTTAATGAATTTGCATCCATTAGCCTTTATTCATGACACATGGAACCATTAGTGCCATGAGTGTAGCAGCAGAGATGCCTGAGAAGAACATTCTAGAAGCAATATGGAAGGTGAATTAAGATAAGAAGAAACTGAAAGGAGGTGCCAGTTAGAAATCTGTTGCAGTTCTCTCAACCAGTAATTATGAGATTCTGAAGTAGGGCTGTGGCCATGGCCCTGATAACTTAAAGATTCATTTAGGAGATTATGTGGGGGCCAGCACTGTGGCGTAGAGGGTACGGCCGCCACCTGCAGTGCTGGGATCCCATAGAGGTGCCGGTTTGAGTCCTAGCTACCTCTCTTCCTATCCAGCTCTCTGCTATGGCCTGAGAAAGCAGCAGAAGATGGCCCAAGTCCTTGGGCCTCTGCCCCTGCATGGGAAGACCCGGAGGAAGCTCCTGGCTCCTGGTTTCGGATTGGTGCAGCTTTGGCTGTTGCGGCCAGCTGGGGAGTGAACCAGCGGATGGAAGACCTCTCTCTGCTTCTGCTTCTCTGTAGCTCTGCCTTTCAAATAAATAAATAAAATATCTGAGAGAGAGAGAACATTTCCATCTGCTGGTTCACTACCCAAATGCCTGCAACTACCAAGGCTGACCATGCTTACTCATGCCAGGAACCTGGAACTCTGCTCAGGTCTCCCACAAGGGGGACAGGAATCCAAACACTGGGGCTATCTTCCACTGCCTTCCCAGGTGCATTAGCAATAATTTAGACTGGAAGTGGAGTAGCCAAGGCGCCACTGATTGTCTAATTTATGGTGCAAGCATTCCTGGCGGTGGCTTAACCTGCTGTGCTGCAACTCCTGCCCCGATAATAAGCTTTTATGCTTGCCTCTAGGAAGAGAAAGTTACGGGTTTTCCCTGCCTCATAGCCCTAAACTCAGATGAGTTCCAACTGGACCAGGTTGGGGATACAGTCACCTATGAGCCAAACCATACATAGTTGACATTCAGACCCAAGTAATTCTGCCAATAAGACTCAAAAATTAAAGTCCACCTTTGGCACAACAGCATTTGTTTGGCCAACAGCATTTAATCTCCAAATCTTCTAAACAAGGGGTAAGAAAAGATGAGTATTGGAGAGACAAGCACAAGGTTTGCCAAACTTTCTGGGCATCTGTGCCACCAAGGGTTTGCGCTCCTTGATTCTCCAACATGATTGTCTCTTTCCCTGGCTACTTGTTCCCTTAAACATTCTTTTTTAAAGATTTATTTTGTTTATTTGAAAGACGGAGTTACAGAGAGAGGTAGAGACAGAGAGAGAGGTCTTCCATCTACTCCCCAATTGGCCCCAAGGGCCAGAGCTGTGCCAATCCAAAGCCAGGAGTCAGGAGCTTCTTCCAGGTCTCCCATGCAGGTGCAGGAGCCCCGGGAATTGGATCATCTACTGTTTTCCCAGGACACAGCAGAGAGCTGGATGAGAAGAGGAGCAGCCGGGACTAGAACCAGTGCCCATATGGGATGCTAGCGCTTTAGGCCAGGGTTTTAACCCACTGCGCCACAGCGCCGGCCCATCCCTTAAACAATTTGTACTTTCCTTCCCCTTCCTTTATTCCACTCTCGACTGCACTCTGACTTCGTGAATTCTTCCATCACTCCCTTCTCATAATTAACTCATTTACATAAGGTGACTATTTTTCTGAAAATTGCCATGCAGCGTATGTACAGTAAAACGTAAGCAGCAGAAATTGCGTTTCTATATGCACGTGCACGAGTGTAAGCACCACCAGGATCAAGTCCCAAAAGGATTTCCTCCTGCTTCTTCACAGTCAATATCCATATCCTTTGACTTCTACTGCCATTGATTAGTGTTGTCTGTTCTTGAACTCTGGAATCATCCAGTATGTATTTATGTGCATCTGACTTGTTTCCTTCATCTTGATGTCTGTGAGATTCATCCATGTGATTTCTATAGAAGCTATTTTTATTGCTGTATAATATTCCATTGTAGAAATATACAACAATTTATTCATCTACCGAACTTCTCTCCCCTAAATTGAGACTTTTCAGAATTTCAGAGCTGCTTTGAACATTCTGTACATGTGTTTGGGTGAACATAAGCATTTATTTCCCTTGAGTATATACCTGAGTTATTCCTATTATACATATAGAATGGCTAGGTCACAGACAGGCACATCTTAGTTTTAGTGGAGCCTGCCAAAGTAGTTTTACCAATCTGCATGCCTGCTAACAATATTTGAAATGAACTGACTTTCTTTTAATATCTTCTATAATTAAAAAACTTACATATCACTCCTGCATTCTCAAATAGAGCCTGAACCTCTAGCAGAGATGAGGAACATCTGGCTCACGAGCCATATAAGGCCTACAAAATCATTTGGTCATTCCTATCAGGCAAACTTAGGTGTGACGTAAAATTCAATAAACCTATAGCAGGCTAATTTTTTTTAAGATTTATTTATTTTATTTGAAAGTCAGAGTTACACAGAGAGAGGAGGAGAGGCAGAGAGAGAGCAAGAGAGCGAGAGAGAGAGGTCTTCCCTTCTGTTGGTTCACTCCCCAATTGGCTGCAGGGCTGGAGCTGCAACAATCTGAGCCAGGAGCCAGGAGCTTCTTCAGGGTCTTGCACACAGTTGCAGGGGCCCAAGGACTTGGGCCATCTTCTACTGCTTTCCCAGGCCATAGCAGAGAGCTGGATCAGAAGTAGAGCAGCCAAGACTCGAACCGGCGCCCATATGGGATGCCAGCACTGCAGGCAGTGGCTTTACCCGCTACTCCACAGCACTTGCCCCACAGGCTAATTTTGAAGTTGATAATTGTGTACGGTTCATAAATGATGTCATAACTATCCAAATGACCCCTGTGAGAGAAAATTTCCCCACTTCTGTGAGGGCAGAGACAGACCTAGAATTCATTGTTTCCATACCTAATATTGTGTGTTGCACAGGGATAATGATTGTGTCAATTTTCAAAACCTCTGTGGCTATGATGTCTAAAAGTGGGTTTATTAATAACCAATAATTAATGATAATGTCACTCTAGGACATATAATAATCAAACCTCTGGATATTTATAGGTACTTCAGAATGTTCATGATAAAGGTAGAATTGAAAGATAAATTTATTTTGGTACGAAATATTTTTTAAACCATGCATAGTTTTTTTTAGGTTTATGTTTATTTATTTGAAAGAGTTACAGATAGAGAGAGAGAGAAAAAAGGAGAAAGGGTGAGAGAGAGAGAGAGAGAGAGGGAGAGAGAGAGAATCTTCCATCTGCTGGTTCACTCCCCAAATGACTGCAACTGCTGGGGCTGGGTCAGGCCAAAGTCAGGAGCCAGGAGCCTCCTCCGGTTTTCCCAAGTGGGTGCAGGGGCCCAAGCACTTTTGCCATCTTCCATTACTTTCCCAGGCAGGGAGCTGGGTTGGAAGTGGAGCAGCTGAGACTCAAACTGGTGCCCATATGGGATGCTGGTACAGCAGCTGGCTGTTTAATCTGCTATGCCACAGCACTGGTCCCATAGATTTTTCATAATATGCATTTTCCATGAACTTTTAGAAGGAAAGACCCTTCATATGTCCAAAAGAATGGAAAACAGGCTCTCAGAGGAATACACAGCCATATATACAATAGCAATACACTTCGTAGCTAAGAAGCGGTGAAGGTAGCCTAACTATCCATCAATGAAAGAGGGGATAAAGAAAACGTGGTAACGTATGTACAATAAAATGCTATTCAGCTTTAAAAAATAAATCCTGTCATATGCTACAACATGGGTAAGTCTTGAAGACATTGTGCCAGGTGAAATATGCCAGTCCCTGGAAGATGTGTGCCACAGATCCCACTTACATGAAATATCTAAAGTAATCTGCCGTCTTAGAAATGCACCCTTCTCAAATGTAGAGTGGTGGTTGCCAAGGTTGGAGGGAAAGGTACGCTGTTGTTCCACGCATACAGTGGCAGTCTTGTAAAATATTTTCAAGATCTGCGTAACAATGTGCAAATCGGTACATTATTGCTCACTTAAAAATGGTTGTAATGAATTGGGCAGGTCTGGTGGTGCAGCAGGCTAAGCGGCCACCCGGGATGCCCACAACCCTTATCAGAGTGTCTGACTCAAGTCCCAACTATTCACTTTCCAATCCAGCTTCCCGCTGATGTGCCTAGAGGCAGTGGGAGATGGTCTATGCACTTGGGTTCTTGCTACACACATAGGAGACTCAGATAAAGTTCTAGGTTCCTGTCTTCAGCTGGGCCCACATCTGGCTGATGTGAACATTTATGTGGTGAATCAGTGAGTGAATGACCTCTCTTATTGTCTCTTCTCTGTATCTCTTCCATTTTTTTTAAGATTTATTATTTATTTGAAAGGCAGAGGGAGAGAGATAGAGGGAGAGGGAGAGGGGGACAGAAAGAGAGAGAGAGAGAGAGAGAGAGAGATTTTCCTGGTTCGCTCCGCAACTGGCTGTGCCAGGCTGAATCCAGGAACCGGAGTTTCACTCAGGTCTCCCACAGGAGTGGCAGGGCTCCAAGTACTTAGGCCACCTCCTACTACATTTTCCAGGCCATTAGCAGAGCGTTGATCAGAAGTTAGAACAGCTGGGACTCAAACCAGCACCCATATGGGATGCTGGTTATCACAGACACAGTGGCTTTACCTGCAACGCCACAATGCAGGCCTCCACTCTAACTTTTAAATAAATAAATAAATAAATAAATACATGTATTTTTTTAAATGGTTACTGTTGTAAATTTTTTATTATGTTTTTCACCATGATGATGTCTCTAATGTCATAATTTGAGCAGTTAGAAATAAGTACACTATGAAGCATGTGCATATTCACAATAACCAAAAGAATATGGCCATCATTTCACTAAGTTAACTTTCCCCAGCAAATTTTAGAGATCTAAATTTCACTAATTTGACTCTGATGTATTTTTTAGTCAGCACGCAACTTTATCCTATGCTGTAGCAGCTGTTTAGTGATTGCATGTAGTTTGTAGTTCTATTAATAGAAGCTGATATCCATTAATTTTTTTTTTTTGACAGGCAGAGTGGACAGTGAGAGAAAGAGAGAGAGAGAGAGAGAGAGAGGTCTTCCTTTGCCGTTGGTTCACCCTCCAATGGCCGCCGCGGCCGGCGCGCTGCGGCCAGCGCACCGTGCTGATCCGAAGACAGGAGCCAGGTGCTTCTCCTGGTCTCCCATGGGGTGCAGGGCCCAAGCACTTGGGCCATCCTCCACTGCACTGCCTGGCCACAGCAGAGAGCTGGCCTGGAAGAGGGGCAACCGGGACAGAATCCGGCGCCCTGACCAGGACTAGAACCTGGTGTGCCGGCGCCGCAGGTGGAGGATTAGCCTAGTGAGCCGCTGCGCCAGCCCAATATCCATTAATTTTTAAATTTACTCCTTACTTAATTTTCGAGAAACTTTTGAATATTTTTCCTTGGCTTTCCTATGATTGCGCTACTGACAAATTCTGCCCTCATGTCTTCCATATTTTAGCTAATTCCATAGCTGCTTTCTCTTCACACACATGGTCTTCTTAGTCTACTAAGGAGTTTCTAGGGTGAAGTCCACTCCTGCATGGGATAATTTGGGCTCCCACAAAGTTGTCCATTTCTGTGCTTTTCAGCTCTTCAGGAAACCTCCAGGTGTGCTGACTCCCACAGTCATTTATTTCACAGCTCTCCCCAGACTTTTGTGAGCATCACAATGATTTGGAGGCTTCTTAAAACTCCTATTCCTGGGTGCCCATGATAGAGGTTTTGAATCGTTAAATCTGAGAGGAGGGGCCGAGGAACCCAGGCGGTGGCTTATGGAGCCAGCTGTCTGCACATGGCTTCCCAATTCCACATTCACTGATGTTTTATACCAGGGTATTTCGAAGAGTTTGTGAAAAACGGAATTTAAAAATAAATTTACCTTCATGCAAAAACTTTGAAATCCACACATAGTTTTTTTTTTTAAAATACACATTTCCATAAACTTTTTGAATACCCTAATTATGCATGGATTTCAAACTGTTTTTGCACCAGAATAATCTTGTTATTTAATTCCAGTTTCCATGAACGTTTTGAAGCACCCTCGTCAATAGTTTGGAATTGGACAAGAGAGGGCATTTGCGTCACTGAAATCAGGACTTACCCCACAAAGCTGGATGCTAAAATATTTACCAATCTGTATCTGTATAAGTGACTGCAAGCATCCAAGGGGTGCTGATGTTGTTAGTCCTGGGACCATACATTGAGCTGCAGGAGTCTTTGCACATGGAAAATACATGAATGTGGGAGCTGGTGCTGTGGCACAGTAAGTTAATCCTCTGCCTGTGGTGTCAGCATTCTATATGGGCTCCTCTCCCGATCTAGCTGTCTGCTATGGCCTGGGAAAGCAGTGGAAGATGGCCCAAGTCCTTGGGCCCCTGCACCCACATGGAAGAACTGGAAGAAGCTCCTGACTTCTGGCTTCAGGTTGGCTCAGTTCAGGCCATTGTGGCCATCTGGGGAGTGAACCAGCAGATGGAAGACCTGTCTCTCTGTCTCTCCCTCTCACTGTCTATAACTCTACCTCTCAAATAAATAAAATATTTTAAAAATACATGAATGTGCATATACACACATGCACATATAATCCTGATTTTTGAACCAATATTATTTAGCTGTATCTATTCTGCTACTGCTAAAGTTTCAAATGCGTAGAAAGGTCAAACCAACTCTTGTGGTAAAAAATGTACTGTTCTATCTATGTATCTTTCTATCAATCTGTTCATCTATCTCTGACTAGAAAGTCCATGGGAAAATGAGATTAAAAATAAATTGATTTTGAAACAAAAAATGTTTAAATTCATGCATAGTATTTTTGTAATACTTATTTTTCATGACCTTTTTAAAAAAATTTTTATTTTCTTTGAAAGACATAGACCAAGGGAAGGAGAGACAGAGAGAGCTTCCATCTGCTGGCTGACTCCTCAAGTGCCTGCAACAGATGGGCTTGGGCCAGGCTGAAGTCAGGAGCTCTGAACTCTGTCTGCCTCTCCCAGTAGTTCGTAGGGGCCCAACCACTTGAGCCCTCATACACTGCGTTCCTAGGCACAGTAGCAGGAAGCTGGGTCAGAAACAGTGTAGCCCGGACTCACGGGGTGCAGGTATCCTGAGCAGAGGCTTAACTTGATGCACCCCAACACCTGCCCTCTTTTCATGAACTTTTGAAGATTCCTCATATGTATGGATGTTTCAAAATTTTTTGCACAAAAATAAACTTATCTTTTGATTCCACTTCTCACGAATTTTTGAAGTCCCCTCATATCTATGCTTAATCTACATCTACATACATATTGACAGATCCAACGTGTGCCATTTCCCCAGACTGTCTTTCTGCTCTGGGTACTTTTTGAGTCTAAGGGAACAGTTTTGTTTCTGAAAACCAGGAGAGAGGACTGGCAAGTGTAATCTTTACTTTTTTTTTTTTTTTTTTTGACAGGCAGAGTGGACAGTGAGAGAGAGAGACAGAGAGAAAGGTCTTCCTTTGCCGTTGGTTCACCCACCAATGGCCGCTATGGCCAGTGCGCTGCGTCCAGCGCACCGTGCTGATCCAATGGCAGGAGCCAGGTGCTTTTCCTGGTCTCCCATGGGGTGCAGGGCCCAAGCACTTGGGCCATCCTCCACTGCACTCCCTGGCCACAGCAGAGAGCTGGCCTGGAAGAGGGGCAACCGGGACAGAATCCGGTGCCCCGACCGGGACTAGAACCCAGTGTGCCGGCGCCGCAGGTGGAGGATTAGCCTAGTGAGCTGCGGCACCGGCCTGCAAGTGTAATCTTTTCCTGGTGAGATGTCTCTGACCGCCCCGGTGTCATCACTGACAGCAGTTCCTGTGCAAGCGGATGCTGCTATCCACACCACAGTGATGTTCCTGCTGATAGGGTCCCCGGAGAGGCAACAGTCTTGCCCCACACCCGGGCTCCAGTGTTACCCACTTCTGTCCACGCTCAACACATGTGAACTGGGGGCCAAGGGTGCTCGTGCCACTTGAAGTCCACCTGCATCAGAAGTGGCCATCCCCATTTACTGCCAGGCCGAGGGGATGCAGGCCTTGTCATTCAGCCAGGCTCTTCATCTCCCAGGGATCATTTCTCTTTGGGGCCACTGGAGCATGTTCTTGCTGGCAGACCACAGACATGCTCATGCCAACAGAGTGGAGTGGTTCTAAACTTGGTACTCCGGGCATGGAAGGAGCCAGTAAGACCCCTGTCTTCCCTGGGGGTTCATCAACCCCAAAGCCATCTGCCTACCTCTTCCCAAGTGATCAACTCTGTATACCACAGGCTCTTGGGAGAGGTTACATTTGATGGGACTTTAAAGTTCCTTCTACATTCTTCCCCTGGGGTTTACACTCGTCTCCTAATCTTACATTTAAGTACTGGGGAAAGTGAAACAGAGACCACTTTGAAGTGCTCATCTGTGTCTACATGCTTCTGAATCAGGGAGTGATAGCAAACTTCTCTCACTGAGGAAAACAGTTCAAATTCGTTCTCACCATGCAACTATAACTCATGTGTCTAGTCATTAAGGATTTTCAAAATATAAATGGGCCCCAGTGATAATTATTGCTCTGTGATTTTTTTTTCACTTAACAGGATGTCATATCATGTTTTCATATCACTATACATAGACTTTCTGGATTTGTGTTGATGCCTATAAAATGTAGAAAATATATAACACTATCACACTTCCTGTGTGCCAAGCACATTTTGAAATGCATTAAGTTTTCAGGACCATCCTATATGGTAGGTACTACAAACACTCCCACTTTATAGTCGACACAACTGCAGTAAGGAGAAATCAAGTAACTTGCTCCAGATTGTAGCATTAGTAAGACTGCAGACCCAGGATTAGAAATCAGGCTGCCTGGCTCTGGTATCCACAACATAGCTCTACTGCCTTTGTCTATGATATGCCTGCACCACAGTCTTTTCAGCCATTCCTTTACTAATCCTGTTCCAATTTTTCATCTTTATTGGCATCCCTTACTGACTAGCATGTTCTTGGATGCCTCTCCTGCCTCGCAGGGATGTGTACTTAGGGAATTAAAAATAACTGCTATAGTAGTTTACCTCAAAATTAAAGTAATTATTAGATAGATGGCTCTCCTTTTAAAAAAATGTTTTCTATTCCAAATCTCAATAAAAATGACTTTTGGATTCTCAGCAGCTTTGGCAAATGCACATTACATCCACGGGCCATTACCGTCGATAATTGAAGAATGCATACACGTGTTAATCAATCATTTCTTCCTGCTTCCCATCTCTCCTGCACAGTTCTAGATGTTGTTTACCTCAGCCTTGGAATTGGGAAACACAGTACAATTTTATCAATGTTTTGTAGTACAAAAAATTATAATTGTACCTACTACAGAGTGGAGATGGGGCAACCGATGCCTCCAGGTTTTCCAGCATCAAAGTCTTTCCTGGAGCAAACATGAACATAATATAGGATATAATAGACTATGCGTCCTCATTCAATCCGTGATGAAAACTTTCCATATATGACCTAAAGTAATATCCCTGAGTTCAGACCTTACTAATTTGTGATTCTAAGTCAGGTTTTCTTGACCTTGACACTATTGAGATTTGGGCTAGGTAATGCTTTGATGTGAAGGGCTGAGCTGTCCAGTGCAGTATATGTAGTAGGATCCCTCATGTCTATCCAGCAAATGCCACTGTCTTCCTTCAGACTCACCCCAGCCCCAAGTTGGAACTACCAGAAATATCTTCAGACATGGCAAAATGTCACCCCAGAAAGCAAAGTCATTCTGGTTGAAAACCAATGCTCTAGACAAATCCTTTAACTTCTCAGCGTCACAGTTTCTTTATTTCTAAAAATGAAGAGTATTTTGTTTGCTTTACAGAATTGCTAGAAAGAGCTGATGTAGTCGTATCAACTTGGACAATCGAGAATTCTTCTTTTTTTTTTTTTTTTTTGACAGGCAGAGTGGACAGTGAGAGAGAGAGACAGAAAGAAAGATCTTCCTTTGCCGCTGGTTCACCCTCCAATGGCCGCCGCGGCCAGCGCGCTGCAGCCGGCACACCGCGCTGATCCGATGGCAGGAGCCAGGTACTTATCCTGGTCTCCCATGGGGTGCAGGGCCCAAGGACTTGGGCCATCCTCCACTGCACTCCTGGGCCAAAGCAGAGAGCTGGACTGGAAGAGGGGCAACCAGGACAGAATCCGGCACCCCGACCAGGACTAGAACCCGGTGTGCTGGCGCCGCAAGGCGGAGGATTAGCCTAGTGAGCCGCGGCGCCGGCTGAGAATTACTACTTCTAAATGAAACATTATTGCTTTTCATTATTTCACTCATAATGTTTGTAAGAGTGCTATAAGTGATCTGAATTATAGAATTACCAAGCCCAGAATATATTTCTGTATATGTTTCTAAGAGGGACTACTGAAGTTGTAACTGGAGCATGTTTAGCCTAGTGGTTGAGAGATATGTATCCCACATTGGAAGATATGGGTTCAATTTCCTACACCATCTGCTGACACCAGCTACTGTACACCCTGGGAGGCAGCAGCAATGACTCAAGTAATTGTGCTCCTGCCACCTAAATGGGAGACCTGAGTTGTGATCCTAGGTCATGGTTTCTGCCTCAGCCTGTGCCTGGCCATTGTAGGCAGTGGGAAGGAAATCAGTGGCTGGGGTGCTCTCTCTTGCTCTCTGTATCTCTCTGCCTCTCCAATTAAAAAAAAGTAGGTTTTTTTTTTTTTTTAAGAAGTAGTTATAGAAGTGAAGCAGGATGGCACTAACTCCTCACTTCATAAACACAGACCACGTCCCTGCCATTGGTTAACCCATTTAGGAAAGAGCTGCTGTCATTGCCAGAGGGAAACAGGTACACAGATGCGTAGAACAGATACTCATCATCCCTGTTAGTGGAAAAAATCACAACGAGCACATCTTAATGTCAGGGAACTGGGAAGTCATATCCATTTGCAAAGCGTGGCACAGGAGGTTTGTTCCTCCTGATAAGAAACAATTTCTCTGAGACTTCAGTGGTGCAGTAGGATGCTTTTCTTATGGTACTCATAATTCAGAGTTTCAGGTTGTCCTGAGAGATGCTCCTACCACCAATGTCGCATCATTGGAGCTCCTGACTAAAGTGGGGATTCAGAGTGCCCGGAGGGCGCATTCCCTGTGCAGCTTCTGGTGTCCCTCAGGATCCTAAGGGGCAGTCCTTGAGCAGAGCAGGCACTGGACACTTTTTTTGTTCTATTTTTAAAAGATTTTTTACTTATTTGTTTAAAAGGAAGAAGGACAGAGAGGGAGAGACAGGGAAAGAGAGGTATTCTATCTGCTGATTCACTCTCCAAATGGCCACAAGGGCCTGAGCTTGGCCAGGCCAAAGCCAGAAGCATAGAACTCCATCTGGATCTCCCACATGGGCTGCAGGGGCCCAAGCACTTGGGCCATCACCTGCTGCCTTCCCAGGCACATTATCAGGGACCCGGATCAGAAGCAGAGTATCCAGGCCTTGAAATATCACTCTGATATAGGCATTCCAAGCAATAGCATAACTGCTGAGCTGCAGCACCTGCCCGTGGACACATTTACCGAATGACACAATAATTATTATTTTGCTATGTCTTCACAATAATTTTCTGGAAAGCAGGGAAGGTTTCATTTTGCCACTTAATCAACTTGTTTCTATCAGATCCTTCCTTCTTTCTTCTTCCTCCCCATCCTAGAATTCTTATGTGTCAAGGCCACACACTGGGGTTGGGGCAAGTTCCTTTCCTCATCTTCCCCTTTTTTCTTCCTCTGGTGTGGCCAAGATGGGCCTTGCTGCCTGCCTTCCGCTGGGCAGGAAGTGCTGGAGGTCTCCTTGGAACTGGCTCTGTTTATGTTTGAAGAGTGAGGACCAAGAGGATCTTTGCTTTGAGAACATTGCCTGACCAGCCTCAGCAGGGTGAAAGAATGCAGGGACTCAGGGAAGTGAGAAGAAAGCCAGGGGACACGGCAGGACATGATTTTAGGGAAGGGATCAAGGGATTGCAAGTAACCAAGAAATGAAAAGGCAACTTCTAAAAAACACCAGCAGTTATCTTGGTTGTGGGAGTCCTGTTGTGTCATGCAGGAGAGTCGAGCAGGATTACAAGAGGGTGAGTGGTTATCATGATCATTACCATTTAAAGACAGCCTGCTACTTGCTGGGAATGCAAAATTGCTAAGGGCAGGCAGCAGAAGCAGATGAATTGGTCTAAGAGTGAAAATCTGGCCCGGGAAGAAAACAATTGAGATTCCAGCCCCTTGTCTTTTGCGGTTATTAGAAACCTTCAGAACACTCATGGTCCCTTTGAGGGCAGCTGGCATCGCATGAAGGTATCCTGAGTCCCAGAGGAGTACTTGTCTTAAGAAAAGAGGGAGACAAGACGAGTGACTGACATCGTAACACAGAGTAGAGGTTGGGTGGGGTAGCAATGGGTGCTGGTATTAGCATAACCTGTGACCTAGGCTGAAAGCCCATCAAATTGAGTCACCTCCACACAGAGGCATGTTTTAGGGAAATGACTGAACCAGTGAACATGAGCTGAAAGAGCTGCAGTCTTGAGGCCAAGTCTGAGGTTTCACCATGACCTGAAAAGACCTTGGGTGCATCAAGGGCAATGTAAAGACAAGAAATTCCATCTGAAGGTGCGAGATAAGTTTACCATGGTGACACTGCATGGTGAGACAGAAACGAAGTTCAGTAGACTGGTCACTCTGGCTCTTTCCTCTGGATTTGGGAGGTGGACTATTCCTTTAGGTGGAGTACCTCCTGTGATATGTATTTTGGAAAAGGCAGGGGTCTAAATGGACAGATTATGGAAGTTGGGGGTATGAATGATAACTTGGAAACACAAAAGGGATGAATTTGCATCAGCCTCCAGTTGGTGAAGCAAATCAACCAAGTGGTATGTGTATTTTCACTTAGTTCCCTACAGATTCACACACAAACACATACAGTCTCATATCCACACCAAAACCTACCACTCCCGATGTTCCACACAGAGAAATAGAGGCACAGAGGATTGAGTAATTTATCAAAGTCAAAGAGGTAGGAAGAGGTGGAATCATAGGTCCAGTTGAAGTTTGGCATTCTTGATTGCTTGGGTTTCAACTTTGCTCTGCTGCCTTGGAGGGCAGTGGCTCGCAAAAGGTGGTTCCCAAACCAATTGCTTCAGAAGCACCTAGAGCCTTGTGCAAATCCTTGGATCCTTGAATTCTTTCCCCAGATCAGAAACTCAGAGGTGAGCCTAGAAATCTGTCTCACAAATCCTCCTGAACTCTGAGAATCACTGCTATAGGTAATGGGATTATGTTTCTGTAGTTAGGGACATCCCAGTTCCAATTCCTAACTCAGTGTGAGAGTCGACAACTATAATTCCCTACCCTCACCATAGCTTATTGTCGGAATAAGTAGGTGCTGTAGCCACTTGTCTCTACCCAAGGAGACGAGAGAAGATAAGAATGAAGTAGCACATACTCTCCTCCTTCGACTTTCTATTTGGTCTAAAGTTATTTGGGAACATCTTTATCCTATTATTTCTAAGAGTGTGAAAATATTATGATTGCTCTTTTGCCCCAGTATCTTCTTCCTCCACAGGAAGGTGAATAGAAATGTTTCTTCTTTACTAGGAGCCTAGCTCACAGCTAAAAATCATAACTCAAAAGACATAATTTGAAACTATCTTCTTTCTTTCAATGTGCCATTGTCATTTTATCCTAGACACAGCGAGATTTTTGTCAAAATGATAACATAGCTCTATGACTCAGCAGTGTCTTCAACTATGAAATTATTTTATCAATCCAAAGTTTGACGAATAAAGATAAAAATTCCTTTCAAAACAACAGGTAGTATATCTAAACATTTTTTCTATGTGAAAAATAATATAGGCTAGATACAACCAATAATCAGACTTGTCCTGATTAAAATCATATTCCTTCATTGTTCTTTGGTGGATGGATGACAATTGAAATGCTAGAGAGAATATTTATCTCCTGCAACAATTATACTAAATTAATTCAAAATATTCACTCCATAACATTGTTTGCATATACTCCTATTGCTAGGAAAGTGCTACCTAATTCATTTTTCACACATCAAAATCCAGGAACTTGCTATAATTATATTATCCTCCCTAGAAATGCTGATGGGGTCTGGTCTGCATTTCTCAGAGGGAGGGGGATGAGAACAGTGGGTGACATCATGTGCCATATGTTCAGCAATACCTACAGCACTACAGGCTCAATGGGCAGAGGTGAGAGTGTTTGTGCCAAAACTCTTCCTTATTGGGGGATGTGATACATTTTAATTTCATACTTTATTCATTTTCCGGGTAATACACGGACTTGAATGCTTTTCTAAAAAAAAAAAAAAAAGAAAATCCGTTAAGCCGTTAAGCACACCAGAATTTTTCCCTGTGTTCCAGAGAAACCTGGGAACCAGTGGAAATATTTTTGATTATCATAACAGTGTCTGACGAAACATTTGCTACAAACATCTTGTTCTTGAAGGTCAGTGGGTTAAATCATTGATTGGATTTCATGCAGAATTTTGCGAAAAATTTTCCAATAAATTATAAGAAAACAATTATAAGGTTCAGAGAGATTTTTTCCAGTGTTACAAGGCTAGCCAATTTGAAAAGTAAGTTTCTACTGGAAACCCTGCCTCTAGCTTGCCTTTTTTTTTTTTTTTTTTTTAGCACATTTAGACCCCTAAGAGACTTGCCAAAGAATCAACAGGACAAAGCAAGCACAGAAGGCTCTGTTCCCTGAGGGACTAAACAAAGATTTCAGAATTACATGCTCTGATCCTAATCCTAGGTCTGCAAAGAACTTCAGATGTCACCGTTGGCAAGTTCCATTTTCTAGTGTTTAAAAACCCAGAAACCAATGTCATTGCGCAATCTCAGCAGCCAATTAATAATGAAGAGGTTGTGGCTGATACAAAATGCTATCATGTCAATAATAGTAGGCATAAGCATTTAAAATTTGCTAATTCAATTCAAGGAATGAACTCAGGGAAAGAAAATGCCAAGCTTTTTTTTTTTTTTTTTTTTTTTTGACCTAGGTTTACAGCAGCACAGAATGTATAATGTCATATTCAAAGATGTAGCCTGTGTATATACCCGAGTAATATTTTCACTAAAAAAAAATTCTATTTCCCTACCCAGCTTTTCATTCATGTGATGATTTCTAACACCTGTGAACAAATGTGTTTAGCCCTGCTAATGCTGATAAAAACTACAAATCTCTCTATAAAGCCAAGTGCCACATACTCTGTCTAGCTGTACCCTTAATGGAAAATCAGCAGGGCAGTTAGCAAATTTCCTAGACCATGTAAAGGTAATATTAATTCAAGCACTTTAGGAAAATTCTCAGAATCCATCTTCTCCTTGATAATATAGTAGAGGCATTTGATATACTGATATTTTGAGGGGTTAAGGTTTATGGTTTATTAGTAATGCAATTTATTAATCATGTTAAGTCAACATTGCCCATAGTTTTAAAGATTTACAGTGCAAGGAGAAAATTAGACCTAGCTAGCATCTTGCCACAATGTTTTCAGCATATGGGGATGTGGTTATCACAGGTCAAAATGCCACCTTGGGAATAAACGGATCTTGAGTGTGTTTCAGAGGAAGGAAGAGAGTTAAGTAATCTCCATTCTGATTAGTCTGTTTGAGCCATTTAAAGAGTAAAAGAGATGAGCACATTTATTTTTGGTTCCACAAAATTCTGCTTTCAGACTTGTCTCAAGATTTGCATATTTTTATAGAGCACATTAGGCAAAGGAATCACTGTGCTACGGGCTGTGGGAATAATGATGACTAAGACAGTGTCCTGCCTTCAAAGAAAGTGTTATCCTTTAGAAGATAGGCTCTGGAGGGCATGAGTCTACTTAATTCACCAGGAGCCTATAATATATCCTCAATAAGAGTTGGGAAGCCACTGAATAAATGGGATTGTGTGCAAGGGTGAGAGGTATGGGACTGAATGTGTGCAAATGTCAGCAACCAAACTGGAAAAGGGTGAGTACTATGGATTAAATGTCGTGTCCCCTCTCCCCTCCCAAATCCACTTATTGAAGCCTAATCACCAATGTGATAGAATTTGGAGGTTGGCCCTTTGTAGGCCATAAGGTCATTTTTAAAAAAATATATTTTATTTATTTATTTGAGAGTTGGAGTTATAGACAGTGAGGGGGAGAGATAGACAGAAAAGTCTTCCATCCATTGGTTCACTCTCCAAATGGCCTCAATGGCCGGAGCTGGGATAATTCAAAGTCAGGATCCAGGAGCTTCTTCTGGGTCTCCCATGCAGGTTCAGGGGCACAAGCCCCTGGGCCATCCTCTAGTGCTTTCCCGGGCTATAGCGGAGAGCTGGATCTAAGAGGAGCAGCTGGGACTAGAACTGGTGCCAACATGGGATGCTGATGCTGCGGGCAGAGGATTAACCTACTGTACCACAGTGCTGGCCCCATAAGGTCATTTTTATAAAGGGACTGATGCCCTTATATCAAGAGGAAGACGCGTCTCTTTCTGTTTTCCACCACATAAAGATACGATGATCAGGCAGACATATGCACACAGGCAGGTGGCTGGGCCTCAGATACCTGATCTGTCAGCATCTTGGCCTTGGACTTCCCAGACTCTAGAAAGCAATGTTCAAGCCAGATAGTCTATGGCCATGTGTTACAACAGCCTGGGCTAGGACAGAGGGTGCTGGACCAAGTACATCGTCCAGTGCTCAGCCTTGTGCTCTAACTTAGTTTTTAAATAGTTTTTTATTTTCTAATGTTTGTTTGAAAGTCAGGGTTGTGGGGTGGGGAGGGGAGAGAAAGAGAGAGAGAGAGAGAGAGAGAGAGAGAGAGAGAGACAGAGAAGAGAGATACATCTCTCATCTGCTTGTTTACTCCTCAAATGCCACAACAGCCAGCACAGGGCCAGGCTGAGACAGGAGCTAAGAACTCAACCTGAGGCTTCCATGTAGGCGGCTGGGATCTAAGTTCCGAGCCAACACCTGTTGCTTCCCAGGGTACGCATTAGCAAGAAGCTGGAAAGGAGAGTGGAGCCAGGGCTTGAATCCAGGCTCTCTGATAATGGGATTCAGGAATCCCTGGCAGAGCTGTAACTGCTGCACCCAGTGCCCACCTCAGCCTTGTTCTCTGAATGAAACCACCGCTGCTGGGAAAGCCTGTACTAATTCAACACTGAAGAGAAGGGTAGAGATACCCAGAAACAGGTTTTCATGGAAGTCCTTGTGATGGTGGCCTAAGAGTGTCCTTCACCACATACAAATTGAGAACTTGCTTTCTTAATGGCATTTACTGGGATTGATTCAGAGGGGTGTGTGTGTGTGTGTGTGTGTGTGTGTGAGAGAGAGAGAGAGAGAGAAAGAGAGAGATTGATTCTCTGCTCTTCAGATGTGGTTTTTTTTTTTTTTTTTTTTTTTTTTTTTTTTTTTGACAGGCAGAGTGGACAGTGAGAGAGAGAGACAGAGAGAAAGGTCTTCCTTTGCTGTTGGTTCACCCTCCAATGGCCGCCGCGGCCAGTGCGCTGCGGCCGGCACACCGTGCTGATCCGAAGGCAGGAGCCAGGTGCTTCTCCTGGTCTCCCATGGGGTGCAGGGCCCAAGTACTTGGGCCATCCTCCACTGCACTCCCTGGCCACAGCAGAGAGCTGGCCTGGAAGAGGGGCAACCGGGACAGAATCCAGCGCCCCGACCAGGACTAGAACCCGGTGTGCCGGCGCCGCAAGGCAGAGGATTAGCCTAGTGAAGCCTCGGCGCCCGCTCTGCTCTTCAGATGTTTTTACCCTTTCAGTAAAGGAGAGGTGGGCTCAGAGCAGCTGGAATAAGTGTATATAGTATGTGGCTTATTTGCAGCTTGTGAGGAATGCAAAAGGATGTTACAGTTATGAGACCCAGAGCTGTAGTGGGATTGTCAGCAGAGTCCAAATATTTATTTTTTAAAAAATTGAAAGTATAAGCTATCCTGATCATTTTGAATGTTTATTTATTTATTTATTTTGTATTTGAAAGGCAGTGCAACAGTGGGAATGGGTGGTGGAGAGAGAGAGGAGGGAGAGGGAGAATCTCTTTCATCCACTGGGGCAGTACTCAAATACTCACAGCAGTCAGGCCTGTGCCAGGTTGAAGCAAGAGCCAGGAACTCCACCTTCTCGGGTGACAGGGATCCAACCACTTGAGGCATCATCTGCTACCTCCCAGGGCACGCATCAGCAGGAAGCTGTATTGGAAGTGGAACATGGACTTGATCACAGGTGCTCTGATTTGGGATGTGGGTATTTCAAGTGACAGCTTAACCCACTGCATCACCATGCCTGTCCAAAAGGCTGAACTTCAATACACAAACAGGAGAAAGCAGGGGTAGCATGCCATGCGCATGCCCTGAGGTCAGAACCTGTCTGTGAGCCTACCCCATTCTTTCTGTGTCAGCCACTCAACCTATTTGCTTTTCATCAGATATTCTTCCTCAGGTTCTTTGCACTTGTAGAACTTTCCCCCAGTTCTCTCATGGGATCACTCCCTTACCTCCATTAGTTCTTCACCTTCCCAGGGAGCCTTTCCCAAGTCGCTGCTTGACAGTATAGCTTCCATGTCCACTCCTTGTTGATCTTCTTTCTTTCAGTAGCACTAACCACCATATGAAGGACTTACATCCACTCATTTACATTCTTATTTTTTCAGTCTCCTTTTGCTAAACTGTGAGCTCCATTAAGGAGCTTTTGGGCTACTGTTTCATCTAGTAGTACCTAGCACAGTACAAGCGTGAAACACACATGGGCAAATATTTTTGGAATGAATGAATGGAAGTTGTGTCAAGAAAAGTGTATTCTACAGGTCTGTGCACCAAATATGCCAAATACTAATGTTATAAAAAACCTGCCACATGCATGACAATATGCATTCACGTAGGAGCAGTGGTGGGGAGAGGGCGAAGAGCCGTTTCTGGGAATATTCCCATGCAGAGGGACTTGTGCTGGGGTAACCTACCTTTCTCCCCGTGTCTCACTCGCTCCTGAATGCTGTTTGCTTAGTTGGGTTGGCATTGCTGATCATGCTGTGTCTTGCTGGATTCTCGTTTCTCTTTCTTTCTTTTTTTTTTTATTCTCTTTTCTTTGGCTGGTGTCACAGAATGTCAGCTCCTTCACACACTCAGCTAGGAATAGACCTCCCCTGTCCAGCTCTGTTGGTGACGGGGTGGGTATCTCTTATCCACGTGTGAAGTATCAGGGAGATTTCTGAGCCTCTAATCTAAAGCCACATTCTTTTACCATCTGTCTGACTCCTGGGTCTGTTTTTCCATTGATTCCAAAATTGAGAAGGCGATAAGAGGGATGCTATATATTGACTGCTTAACAGCTCCAACAGGAAGATATCCATCAAGATGGAAAGATTACCTCTAGGAAAGTGGTTAACATGGCAGCATGAGGCATGAGAGAGGGAAGGGTCTGGGAGAGCACAATTTCACTGCAAGACTTGGCTCTGCCTTGTGTGACATTTGTTGTGCTTTGCAATTCCCACAGCAGTTTTCGAATGGGAATTACCATACAAGATGAGCTCTGAGCACTACCTACCAAATCTTGGAACACAGTGATGCTACCAGTGCAATGGGCACTCGACCATCTGTCTGTCCTATGGGCAAAAGGTCAGCAAGGTGCACCAAGGAAAACTTCCGAGATTCATTGACACACACATTTACAACAGTGTGGCAGAGCTCTAGCTGCCTGAGAAAGAAGAGTAGTAGAGAGAGCACTAGGGTGCCTACCAGTCTGGCATGAGGGAAAAGCTTTGCAGAATCGAGATTTTAATCCACTGAGTCAAAACTGCAGCTGCTGCTCCAAATCTTGCTTTAGTACCAGCTACACAGATAATTCCTCAGCTGGGCCCAGACAACTCTTGGGTGCACTCTTTCTTATACAACGGCCACCAGAAGCCACAGACACATGATGAATCATAACCCTAGCACTGCACCCCAAAGCAGTTCAGCATGAGAAGTGTCGTGTTTTCTAAAACTGATCTTAGCATCAAGCATTTTCCGCCACTGTGCTCTGAGTTCATGGTCACCTACACTTTTTCTTTGCCCTAATCACCATTGGTTACTTTGCGTAGGCCTATTTTCCTTTGAGTATGAGTGTAGATTCTCTCAGTGGAACCCAAACTAAAGCCTTCCAACCTCTTTTGCAACCATAGCTATGTAGCACTGATTAAAATACAAGTTCATCATTTTCTGAAATTGTCAAAACAAAGGCCCAACAGTGCTTTTCCCCAGTAGGATTTAGAACAGTGCTATCCAATAGATGTATAACTTAAGACTTGTGCAACTTTACATTTTCTAGGAAACATTTAAAAAGTAAAAATAGCAGCCAATGTAGTGGTGCAGCAGGCTAAGCCACTGCTTGTGAGGCCGGCCTCTCATATCAGAGCAATTGTTCAAGTCCTTGCTGCTTCTCTTCCAATCCAGCTCCCTGATAATGCACCCGGGAAAGCAGCAGAAGATGGCCCAAGAATTGAGTCCCTGCCACCCATGTGGAGTTCCTGGCCCTTGGCTTCAGCCTGGCCCAGACCTGGCTGTTGTGGTCATTTGGGGAGTGAACCAAAATCTCTCTCTCTCTCCTTCTCTCTTTTGTTCTTTCAGATAAACACCCCCCCCCTTTTTTTAATAAAAAGGCGGTTTTGTCAACTCAGTGTATCCAAAAATTACAATTTCAATATGTAATCAATATGAAATTATTAATGAATATTTACAACTCCACCATCTGGATTGTATCTGACGCTTGCTCTCTGTCTCCACTCGGCTGAAAGACATTTCAGATGCTCCATCAGAACTCTGCAGGTGACATGATATCACAGATTCTGGAAGACACTGGGAGTTGGAGTGATAGAGGCATTTGAATTTACCGATAATCTTTTAGGGCTCTGAGAGGGAATGTGAAGAGCCCGGGGTGGAAACGTTTAAGGACCAGCACAATGAAACCAGGTTTATCTTTTATTTCATTTGCTTGTTTTTCACTTTCTTAATTTATATAAAGGGGATAACTTTCATATATTTCATATATACAGTTTTAAGTTTTTTTGGGGGAGCCAGTACTGTGGCATAGTGAGTAAAGCCTCTGCCTGCAGTGCCCGCATCCCATATAGATGTTGGTTCAAGTCCAGGCTGCTCTACTTCCAATCTAGCTCTCTGCTATGGCCTGGGAAAGCAGTGGAGGATGGCCCAAGTCCCTGGATCCTTGCACCCACAAGGGAGACCTGGAAGAAGCTCCAGGCTCCTGACTTCGGATTGACCTAGTTCTGGCCAATACGGCCTTCTAAGGAGTGAACCAGTGAATGGCAAAACTCTTTCTCTCTGCCTCTGCCTTTCAAACAAACAAACAAACAAATAAATATTTTTCAAGATCTTTTTAAAAAGATTATTTGAAAGGCGGAGAGATTGAGAGAGAGAGAGAGAATCTTCCATCTGCTGGTTCATTCCTCAAATGGCTGCAAGGGCAGGAGCTGGACTTGTCGGAAACCAGGAGCCAGGAGCTTCTTCTGGGTCTCCCACATGGGTGTAGAGTCCCAAGCTCTTGAGCCATCTTCTACTGCATTCCCAGGCCATAGCAGAGAGCTGGATGGAAAGTGGAGCAGCCGGGACTCAAACTGGCTCCCATATGGAATGCTGGCGCTATAGGAGGAGTCAACCTGCTACGCCACAGCACCGGCCCCAGTTTTAATAACTTAATAATACTTCCCACATTACTCTCCCTCCCTCCCTCACCTCCATCATTCCTCCTCCTTCTTTTAGTTTTCTTCTAATTTTTCAAATGACATATTTTCAATTTACTTTTAATCACATTTAAGCTTCCACTAAATAAAGAATTCAACAAGTAGTAAGTAGAAAAACCACTTTTCCCCAGGAGTATAGACAAGTGCTATATACAAGGATTCCAAGTCATGTTTGCTGACAAAGGTTGTCTGAAGTTAGGCAAGGTAATGCCCTTGAGCCTTGGTTTCATCATCTGTCACATGAGAACAATAATACATAACAATAATATGATAAATAATCATAATATCCACTGCCCTGTTGTAATGACGAAAGTTGAGAAGCAAAATAAAATACATCATTAGTTATTTATTTGGTGATAATTTAACTTCCTCATAATATCCACTGCCCTGTTGTAATGACGAAAGTTGAGAAGCAAAATAAAATACATCATTAGTTATTTATTTGGTGATAATTTAACTTCCTCATCTCCTACATCCATCCCCGGCAACCAAAAGTCAGCTTTTTGCCCCTAAAAATACTTTGCGTTTTCTGCGATTTTATATATGTGCAATCATATGATTCATACTCTTTATCCTATTTTATTATTTGATCTGGTTTCTTTAACTCAGTGTAATCATCTTGTGATCCATTGCTTAATGTATCAACAGTCCGTTCTTTTTTATTGATGAGTAATATTCCATTGTGTGTAACCACAATTTGTTTCTCCAATCACCTGTTATTGGTTGTTTCCAGTTTAGAGCAATTACAAATAATGTTTCTATGAACATTTATGCTCAAGTCTTTGTAGGGACACATACAAATGTCTGGTAAATGTCAAGGAGTAGGATGAATGGTGTATATAGATAATGTTTGTTCTAGCTTTTTAAGATGTTGTCATGCTGTTTTCCAAAGTGGTGATTCCATTTTATATTTCCACCAGCAGTATAAGCAATTTCTAAAAATTTTAATTACTCCACATCACTGACATTAGGTATGAACTATCTTTCTTACTTTAACCATTCTAATAGGTAATGCAATGCTGTTACATTGTGCTTTTAATTTAAATTTCTATATTGACTAACATTGTTGACAATCTTTTTCTAGGTATATTTTCTTTGGTGAATTATCTGTCATATCATATCATATGATTTTTTTTAAATTTGAGGGTCCAGCATTGTGGTACCACAGGGCAAGGCATCCCCTGTGATACTGGCATCCCATATCGGAGCACTGGTTGGAGTTTCTGCTGCTCCATTTCCCATCTACCTCTCTGCTAAAGCACCTGGGAAAGCAGTGAGTGATAGCCCAATTTTGGGGGCTTCTAGAAGCCACGTAGGAGATGCAGGTGGAGTTCTAGGCTCCTGGCTTCAACCTGATCCAATCCTAGCTGTTGCAACTATTTGGGGAGTAAACCAGTGGATAAAAGATTTCTCTCTCTGTCTCTCTCTCTATGCCTCTTTCTCTCCGTCACTCTACCTTTCAAATAAATAATTTTTTTTCAATTTTTGAACTTTTAAATTTGGGGATTTTAAGAGTATAGTATTTGTTTGGATACAATTCTTTCATAAGTATGATCTGAAAATACCGTTTCTCACTCTGTGGCTTATCATTTCATTCTCTTTACTCTGTCTTTCACATAGAAGAAGACTTTCATTTTGATGGAGTACCATGTATTTTCTTTTTGGAGTGCGTTTTTGACATCATATCTATAAAATCTACCTAATCCAAGGTCATGGAAATTTTTTTCCAGGAAGTTTTATGGACTCAGCTTTTCTATTTAATCCTGTAACCCATTTTGAGCTGATTTTTATGTATGTTCCAACATAGGAATCAAAGTTATTATTGTTACTATTAGTATTTTGTATGTGGGTATCTAGCTGTTGTAGCACCTATGAATGGCCTTCCCAGCTTTGCTGAAAGTATGGATTCCCTATATTAGTGTGCATTTCTGAGTACTCAATTCTGCTCTTCTGAACTACTGTACTTATCTTGAGATCAATATCTCAGCGACTGGACACATTTTAGAAACATCTTTCTACTTGTTGAGCAGAAATTCTCCATTTCCCCTTCCCTTAGCCCCTGGCAACCACCTTTCCTCTTTCTGCATCTACATCCTAAGGGTCAAATCACAACTTTTTTTCCTTCTATGATTCCTTCTATGATTCCTCTATGATTACTTATCGTAATGTGTTCTAGGTTCATCAATGTGTTCACACATGATAGGATTTCCTTCTTATTTAAAGTTGAGCAATGTTCTATTGAATATACTCAGTAAACCACGTTGTCAATCTGTTATCTGTTGATGGACGTTTAGGCTGTGTTCACGTGTGAATCAACGCCTTGTTATTTCAAGGGTGACCCTTTACAGTTCTCTAGAATCCTCTTCTGGTTCTCTGCCTTGTGGACTCTTGGTTGCTTTGGTTTACCTAGACTTTCAGTGCTTTTCTCCTAAACTTGTATGTTCTGCTTGCTATGGTTCTTCCTGCCCTAAAGTATGAAACTATTAAGACATTAACATGGGGGCTGGTGCTAATGGTGTAGTGTGTAAAGCCACTGCCTGTAGTGCTGGCATCTCATATGCATACCGGTTTGAGTCCCCACTGCACCACTTCCGATCCAGCTCTCTGCTATGGCCTGGGAAAACAGTAGAAGATGGCCCAAGTCCTGGGAGACACATTTCAGGAGTGAAAATTGTTTCACATATTTTGTCGAGATTTTGGTTTTCTTGGCTCTTTAAAATTTGTTTCCATTTTATTTGTAAGGAAGAGAGAAGGAAGAGTAGGAGGAGAGATCTATATTCTGGTTTACTTCCCAAATGCCTTTAACAGCTGGGGCTGGACTAGGCTGAAGCCAGGAGCTTGGAACTCAATCTGGTCTCCCTGTGGGTGACAGGGACTCAAGTACTTGAATCATCATCTGCTGTCCTTCCAAAGTGTGCATGAGTAGGAAGCTGGATAGGAAGCAGGGTAGCCAGGACTTGAACCAGGCGCTCTGATACAGGATGTTGGTGTCCCAAGAGATGCCATAACTGCTTTGCCAAATATCCTTTTTTTTTTTTTTTGATATTTTAGATGGCTGAGTCAATGCAGTTCATGATTTCCCATTTGAGTTGGGAAGAATTCTTCATTTTATTAGCAAACATTTATGTATCAGACAATATGATTTTCTTTAGAAAATTATAGTACCTTTTTCTTGTTGATAAAAAGAAAAATAATATTGTTGTTACAGTGCTTCAATAGAATGTACAATCAGATAATGCATTTGTTAGTGCTACCAAAAATATTTTTAAAAAGACAGAGAACAGAGATTAGTTCTCTCTAATATTGACTTTGGAAGGCTATGACTCTTTAGGGGAAATGACCAGGTCTCTGAATCTCACATTTCTTCCTTTGGTTACAATAAGGATGGAACATTACACTTTCTGGGTCTTCATTTTGCCATCTAAAAATGGACATAATTATAGCAGCTTCTCATAAGAGTCACACTGAAACTTACATGAGATAGAACTACTCAAAAAGGTTAGAAAATCTTTAATGCTTTTTCTCTTTAAGTAACAAAAAAAGCAATCTTTAAACTTATGAGACTCACCCCCACCTTCTCTTAATTGTTGCTGAATTTCCAAAATGGTCTACTTTCACTTTACCCTTAACTTTTATTCATTGAGAACACCCTCTCCCCTCTTCTCCTCTTCATCATCATCATCATCATCCTCTTCTTTTCAGCAAACTTAAGAATGGCTAAAGTTTGTTTACGATAATGGTATATATTAGAGTTATTCAATTTCAGAGCTGGACATATACTTAGGGACAATTTTATCCAATTCCTCCATTTTTCAGAGAAAGAAATTGAAATACGAAGATATGAAATGATCTACCCAATGTCATAGAGTTGACCAGTGTAGAACTAGGTCACTGGACTTTCCATTTGAATGCTTAATTTGTGAAACATTACCTCTTCTTTCTCATTTCCTAGGCTTCTTTCAAGCCTGGTAAATACTTTGACATTGAACAATAGGAATTTTATAGGATATTACAGATGTATTTATACCAGAGCTGTATTTAAGATTTATAATTTTAGCTATATAAAAATATAATTTAGCTATATAAAAATTTTATAAAATTATTATAAAATAATTTTAGCTATATAAAAATCTTTTTTAAAAATGGAAGATTTAAAATTTTATATCTCCAGTTTATGTTTGTGTATATGTGTGGTGGTGGAGGTGGTTGTGTTGATGGTGTAACAGGAAAATCTAGTCAGATGCATTAGGAATCAAAATAGCTGTCAGAAAAAAAAAAAAAACTCATTACTGACAGATACTGGAGATTCCCAAGTCCATCATCTCCATTTTATAACTAATAAAGTTGTGAGTGGCACTGTAAATGACTTCTCTTAGTTCAGTATTTGAGTAAGCTAAACTTTAGCCTAGAATAATTTCCATTAAACACATTGTCTGCATGATAAATACATACAATCTTAACTGTCAACTTTGTTTATTGAAAATAAATACATTAAAAAAGAAAACAGGAAAACTATCTTTTCAGTAGTTTGTAACTGGTTCCAAGATGGTTGACCTGGGTGATTATTATAATGTGTGGTCACTATATCACAATTTCTATGATTTCTTGAAAGGAAGTCTTTGTGAAGATCTGGTTATAATTTTAAATTTAATACTATTAATTACTTATACTGTTTTCCCCTCTCACATCAAACATATAACAAAGACAACAAAAAGTTGTCCTTAAGCTTAAGCATTATGATGGCAGTGTCTATAGAGTTGGTTCACATATAAAGAATTAAATTTTGGCTCTAGGATATCTTCATAAATGAAGCATAGTTTCATATAACTTTATAAATGTCTTTACAACAGCCAAATTATCCTGCAATAGAAGTATGAATTTTATTACATCACAAATGTATAGTATATGAATGCAAATTTGGATGCTGTTAGATCTTAAACAATCTGATTTTCAGAATGATTCTGTGATTGAAATTCTATGAATAATACTTTGTTTGGTAGTGAATTTATTTTTTTTTTGAAAGCGAATTCATCATTTTCTTGATTGTGTCTGATCCTTGGATCCTTGGGGGTAAATTTTCAGTATAGCACATGGGGATTTATCTATGTGAGTCCCATTAGTGTGAATTGGAGTTTTGCAGCTAAATCCATGAGTTGAGCAGTTGCTCTTTAATGTTATTTTAATATTTAATGGTTATTGCAGGGCTGTCAAGCTGGGACTGTTTCAATGAGAGAGATTTCCAGAACTTATGAGAGAGATTTTAAACATCTATTCAGAACATATTGCACTATCTTTCATTATAAAAGGAAGATTCTTTAGGGAGAAACAGTCCAATTCAAATGGAATTTCTCTTTAATTGTGGCAAATTTGAGACTGAGATAATCAATTTCTTATTTTTATTAGAATTATCCAAAGAATTCATTAAATTACTGTCATCAGGTGATGTAGATATTAATTTTGTGAAGTTTTAGTGCAATGTCAGCAAGAGTCAGGGATAAAGGGAGTTTTGTTCTTGTTTTTTCTTCATGATTATTCATTGTTTCAACATTAATTTCATAAAATTAAAAAAAATTAATTGGTACTCTTCCTTAAAATTTGGTAGGCAGCACTGACCGACTTACTGTATGTGAAGAAACTTCCAGGAAGAATCAGTGGTCTTTGCCACAATGTAGATTATTTCCTCATCTCAGGCACATATCTCACTCTGGGGCTGCCTTCCACACTTTGGATAGGTTGACCCTGAAGAAGTACAGGCCCAGGCATTCTGGATGAGTGAAAACATCTGGCCTTTAGACCTGAAACATGCCACATCTTATTTTGATCGATTCTAATGAATGTAAAACCTTATGTCTGAGCTAGCTCAGGAAATCAGTCAGGAGGTTCAATGGGGGAAGCTCTGGACAGACCCAAATGAGAAAGAATAGCCGTATTTACCCATCACTTGTCTCACTACTCCTGAGCGCTCAAACTTTCCTTCTCTTCTTTCACTTAACTTGGAAACCTGTGCAAGTTTCCACATTCCAAAAACAAGCAAACCAACTCATTTTTCGTCCATGCAACTCTCCTCTTAGCTATGTTCTTATGCCCTTCCTCTCATTTGCCATCCAACTCCTTTAAATAGCCATCTTTGTTCTTGGATTTTGTCTCTGTCTCAATGAAAGCAGCTATCCCCTGCTATTTATAAGTCCCTTTCTGCAATGCTGAACTATGAACTCCTCAGAATCAAACATCCTAACTTTATTCACCCGATTATGGCCCTCTTTTAATCATGTCTTGGAATGGCTGATATGGAAAAGCCAACATTTTGTCTTTGCACAAAACATTATGCTTCATCCAGAAAAAAAATTAAAATTGTGTATTTAATTTATTTGAAAGATAGAGGGAGAGAGATGGAGAGAGAGAGAGAGAGAGAGAGAGAGAGAGAGAGAGATATCTCCCCTTTACTGGTTCACTTCCAATTGTCCACAATAGCCAGAGTGGGACCAAGCTGAAGCCAGAAGCCAGGAACTCAACCCAGGTCTCCCATATGTATTCAAGGACCTATCTACTTGAACTATTACCTGCTGTTTCCAGAATACTAAGTAGCAAGAGACTAGAACCAGAAATATAGCCAGAACCTCAACTTAGGCACTCAAACATGGAATGTGGGTGTCCCAGGCAGTGGCTTAACTACCGTGCCAAATATCTGCCCCTATTTCTAGAAATTCTAATCATTAAAAAAGTGTTTTCACTAAATTTCTGGACTTTTATACTCAAAGTCTGCTTTATTTGAGAGTAAAATACTTTTTTTTCTTAAGGAAAGCTATCTTCACAATACTTTTGGAGTATTTAATATAAAAATTCTTGTTAAAGTATTTTAAAATCCCTATAGAAAAATTTGAATAGTAATCTTTAATAATAATATCACTATGATGTTAACCACAACTCTTAAAAGTACTAATGCTGTAGGTATTGTTATAAAACTGTTTTAAAAAATATCTCTCTCACTGATTGTGAGAATTTTAGTCTCAGTAGCCTATCTCACCTTCCAAAGTATGTATTTTCTAATTCATTTTTGTAGATATTTTTGTTAATTATATGAACTCTTTTGCTTTTGTTATCACTTGTTCTTGTTGTAACATTCAAGTTTTCCCTTGAACTGTACTTTCATGGGACTTTTTAAAATAGAAGCAAAGCAGTGTTTTTCATTTCTTTCATTTCATTTGCCACGTCCATCCAAATATGATTTCTCGTTCCACCCTCATAAAATGTGTTCTTTCCACTGAATGTAATCCTGGAGATAATCTCGGATTCAGGCAAGAGGACTGGCAGCCTTCCACAGTGGACGACTTTATGACAGAGAATAGTATTTCTGTCTCTCCCCTATTAATTTCTATCAAAATCCTGCTTTGCTTTCCTTTTCCCCAGTGGAACAATTTCTGTTTGATTTCAATTAAAAATGAGATGTCAGCATTTTAGGATGCATTGTGCTGTTTTATGGTGCACACGATTCCAATTCCTCAGGGATAAGGCAGCTTGTTTGGAGGAAGCCCAGTTGGTATGGAAAAGTAGATTTGTTTCACATTTTTGTTAGAAATATAAATCAGCATGCATTCTATCAAGGCTTCTACGTAAAAGAAGACTCTGAGGGAATAAGTATCTCAATAATCATGTCACTCACCATCCTTGATTTATCAGGAGATTTCCTCTAGTAGATCTTATTTTCCTTATTCTGCACCAAAATTTATCTAGAAATAATCTCACCATCATTTATTGTCTGGAATTACTATGTATTGTTGAAAAACAGTGTTCAAGCTTTGGTGAAGTGCTTTTGTTTATCTTAAAAAAATCGATTGCTTTACAGGTAGTGTTTTATATAAGTTGGTTGTTCCAAGAGAAAACTTCCATGCCTCCAATTTTGACCATCTGAGACTGGACATATAAACTCTCAAATGGATGTGAAACTTGAGGAGAGTTAGAATCATTCTGCCTCTCCTCTCAAGGAAATGGGCATATGTAGGCAGTTATGCATCGGTAGTGATGACAGCTTGACCAGGAGTGTAAAATGCATGATAACGTGATCCCTTCTAAAAATTTCAACAAGAGATCTTTAATGCTTCCGGCAGCACCAGCATCTGGAAACTGTAATACCTTTCCACTTAAAAGCAAATAATGTATTTTTCCAATTTTCTTTTTGTAAGGGAAAAATAATAAAAGAATGTGTGTTCTGATTATATCACATTTGACAGTGCAGAGGACATAAACTGGGAGAAGCATGGATTGTGTAGTCAAATTTTATAGGGAATTATAACCACTGAACACTGGAATTATCTGAAAACAACTTCCAAAATCCTATCCAAAGTTCAACCAAGAATAGTGATTCTTTCTTTGGTGCCAAAGGTAAGCTTATTGATGTGATCACAACATGAAAAGTTGAGAATAAAGTAACCTATGAACAACACCTCTTGATGTTCAAAAGTCTGTTTTGCTGCTCTGTCTCTATTTGGTTAGAGACTTCTGCTCAAAATGAATGACTTTTTTGTTTGATGAATTCTAATACTATGCTTCAGTTATTTTCAGACTGCATTTGTGCTGAGGGCTATGTTTTCTTTCTATGAAGAATTGAGGCAGCAAACACATTTGGAACATTGATGATGTCCCATATTTTGTACAAAGTGCGACAGAGAAAAGCCATAGTAATCTTAGGATCTCAGGCTTTATGGTATAGTAGAGGGAACACAAATGTATCCTAATTAGTGAAATCAGGTGTCATAGATAACCCAATAATGGTTTCTTTGGGGTACCATGGTGACACAAGAAAGGAGTGGATGTGAGTGTATCGGAGTCAGGAAGGGCTTCATAGGGTTACATGCATCTCCTGGATTTTGACGAGAATCACATAAAGGCTGAAAATGGCCTGACTGTGGGACATAGTGGGGATAAGTGACCTTGGCCTTTTCTTTTCATACCCATAGATTCAGAATGAGCACTGGTGAAATGTCTCTAGAAGTTGGATGATGTCAGGAACTGAGACAGAAATCTCACATGTGTGCGAGAGGGGATTTGAGAGAATTTGACTAGTTCACTAACTTCACAACAGTGCACCTTCCAATGAAAGCCCTGTGGGTCTTAATGAAAGCCCTGTGGGTCTTAATGAAAGCCCTGTGGGTCTTTTGTTTGTTTGTTTTGGTATTTACATTTCAGGCTGAATTTGATAGACTCTAACTTTAAAAAGTTATTTTAAAAAGTCTATTAATTTATTTGAATGTTAGAGTTACAGAAAGAGAGAGAGAAACAGAGAGAGAGAGAGAGAGAGAGAGGGATCTTGCATCTGCTGGTTCACTTCCCGATGGCTTATAATGGCCAAGCCTGGGCTAGGAGCCAGGAACCTCATCCAGGTCTCCCACATGGGCGGCAGTGGACCAAACATTTGGGCCATCTTCTGCTGCTTTTTCTAAACCATTCGAAGGGCGCTGGATGGGAAGTGAAGCAGCCAGGACATGAACCAATGCCCATATGGGATGTCAGTGTCTCAGGTGGCAACTAAAAAAAGTATTTTTTTTTTTTACTGAGATCTAATTATTATTCTTTTTCACTAATATTGTTATCTTATTTTTAAAAGTTGTGTAATGGAATTCTTTTATTTTATTACACATTGAAATGTTCTAGAAAATTTAAATACTAGACACATATACATACATATTTGTTAACTAAATATGAAGTATTGGTGTTCATTAAAAATAAGTTTTGGAGAGTTTTTTATATGAAATATGACTATGCCCTAGGTTGACGTGGAATATATTAATCTAGACAGGATTAATCATAATTTCACACCCTTGATACAAGCTATAAAGTGTATACATCACTTTCTACAGATGATCCAGTCTTTTGATGTCTGCGGAAAAATCGATTTGGTCTAGGACCTCAGTAAATATGTATTTGAGGCTAACAAATAGATGACATCACTGGTTCTATGAAAAAATAGTACATAGATAATAAAAATTTCAAACTAGAATGAAGCATAGGATAAGCCTTCAGGGAAATAGCAAAAACTCAACAGACTTCAGAAGAGTTGAGGACAGGATAGCATGCTAAATATTTCTTCATGAATTGATGAATTACTAGCAATCAATTTTATAAATTTATGGGAGTTTTCATGAACTAAGCATCATATGCTGCATAAAATTTGTAACCTTATAATTGTATAATGATCTTCAGGAAAAATAACCTAGTTTTTCACTTCAATTTGGAAAACTTTAATGATTGTACAAATGTCAGGAAAATTCACAACAAGTCTCTGTAATGCGCTGAGTATGCTCACAAGCAGGCCTGAGGTCATCATCAACAGAAATGTTCTGGGAAACAAAATTTAGGCCAAGATTGATAGCTGCCTGGCAAAGCAGCGGCTATTATGTCTCTTAGACACAGCAAATTAAAATATCTGGGGAATGATGATGATTAAAGTTAGCCCAGATTTAGGGAGGGCTGCAATACAAATGTTATTGAATCAACCTGATTACTTAGTGGTAAAGAGATATAAGTAAACACGAGAAAATAATTGGGATCCTCTTCATGAAAATAAGACTTAAGATACTGCCATGTTTGGGTGCTAAAATAAAATTCACTCATTTCATTAAAATGGCAAAGGTAAGAAGACTGTAGAAGCACTGAACTTGCATGAATGAACGCATGGGCGCAGTAGCTCTAAGCCTGGAGGAACAAGCACACACAGGCAGGGCGGTAGAGGCGCAGCACTGTGCTTGAAGCCAGCTTTGAAAGCACAAAGCTGTTCTGTAATGCAGCACATCACAAAGGCATGGGAGTGAAATCTATCTATAAACTTTTATTTAAAAGCAAACCCCTAAAATAAAGCCGTAAACCATGCACCATTGAAATATGAGACAGAAGTCACCATTCTGGTTGCCATAATCTCGGACCACAGGGCTTTTGTAAAACAAATGATTTCTAAGTGCATAAGGTCGAAGTGGAAAAAAAGGCATTTTATCAAACTTGTTCAGGGGGAGAAAAATCCTCCAAGATAAATGTCATGTCCTTGGCTCATGTATCATTCTTAGTGAATTCTTTAAGGCCTCTCTAAAGTTTCACTGCATGTTCACCACATCTCTGTAATTTAAACCATTTTGAACACCATCTGAAATTATTCATATTTTCAGACAAAGTAAAGCATTTAAAGTTTTTTTTTAAAAAATTACTATAATATGTCATTAATTTAAAATATAAGACACTGAAAATAATGGACTAATATCTGTGAAACTTTGCATTGCCTAATAGAGTGTTAGATAATTATAACATTACTCAAGTAATTATAACATTATAACAATATATTATAACAATATTGTAAGTAATTAATTACTTGAGAAAAGCATGCTTTAAAAGTTGTATACTACTTGGAGGAATAATATAATTAGCAAAATTTTACTGCATTAACAAAAATGACATTAAGTTTCTTATTATTTTTTTAACTTTTATTTAATAAATATATTAAATCCAAAGCACAACTTTTGAATTATAGTGGCTTTTGCCCCCCATAACCTCCCTCCCACCCACAACCATCCCATCTCCCACTCCCTCTCCCATCCCATTCTTCATCAAGATTCATTTTCAATTATCTTTATATACAGAAGATCAATTTAGTATATACTAAGTAAAGGTTTCAACAGATTGCACCCACAAAGACACACAAAGTATATAGTACTATTTGGGTAGTAGTTTTACCATTGGCATTAAGTTTTTAATCACGATAATGAATAATAAGAATTAGTTGATTGTATACTATCTCCATGACAATGTACTCAGCACTGAGAATTTAAAAATAATATAGAAGCCCCTGATCTTTTTTTTAATCATCAGGATGAAAAGCCTTCTTATGACAATGATGTAATGTAAATATGACTTTGTTAAGCTTAAATTAGTTTTAAATTTAATTTATTTTAATGGCAGGGAGAGAGAGAAGAGAGAAAGAGAGTAACAGAGATAACTTCCAACTGCTGGTTCATTCCCCAAATGCCCACAATGGCTGGAGCTGGACCAGGCTGAAACCAGGATCCAGATCTCCCACATGAGTAGCAGGAACCTGACTACTGGAGTCATCAACTATTGCCTGTAGGAAGCTGGAACTGGGAGTGGAGTCAGGACTCAAACCCAGACACAGGTGCCCTAAATGGCACCTTAACCACTAAACCAGACTCCTTCTCTAAGGCTCCTGATCTTGATAAATATGTACTAACAGAGAATACCAGAGCCATAGCAGAAAAGAAAGGAATTATGTCAGGTGTATCACAACACAGTTATGCTGTATAACTGTGCTATATAACTGTGTTCCAACTTCAGAAAAAGGGCCAAGATTTACAAGCTGATTGGTGCAAAACACATTGAAATTCAATGATCATTTATTATGGTTCATGTACTGAGTCTATAAATAGCTATTAAATGCCTACTGTGTGTCAGAAACTCTTGCTAGGAACTTGGGAGGCTTATGTTTTCTTCTCTTTTGGAGCTTATGCTCCTGTGGATGGATATATATATATATATACTCCAGTGGTTACCTGTAATTAATTGAGTTAAAACAGGTACCTAGGGTAGTGACACCATATACACTGAGTTTAACTAGTCTGAAGGAAACTAAGAAGAAATGACATTTGATTTATGAGCTCTAGGATGAGATAGGATTCAGTTGCAAACAGCTTGGAAGAGGCAGAGGCAAGGACATCAGCAAATGCAAAGGCTTGGTCTTCTTTGGGAATAGGAAAGAAGGCCAGAGTGGCCATAGAACACAGAATGAAAAACATGATACAAGATGGTACCTGCCAGGACACACACGTCTTATGGGTTACGGGAAACATTTTTATGCTGTAAGAGCCATGAGAAGGAACTTATTTTAGACATGATGCTTTTTATATCAGGGTTTAGAAAACATTAGTTGCAGGGCAGAGAAAAAGTAGTAGACGTGCTAGAATGAATGCAGGTGGGCAAGGTAGAAGACAGTGCTAGTAGTCCAGGGAAGAAAGGATAATGCTTCAGAACAGCTGGGAGACAGCACACAGAGCCTCTTGAGCAAATGACTGGGTTGGTGAAGGCCTCAGCCCCATCTGCTCCAAACACAGTCATGCTTAGAATCAACAGTTGAGCTGGAAAGCAAAAGGGAAATTGATCAAGATGTGCCTAAAAACAAAGCCATTGTCTGGAGTGGAAGACTTAGATCATTGGTTTCTGAGAGTAGATTAGCGCCTTAGGGAATGATGTTTAATACTCATTCAGGTAGTGGACTTCATTCCAGTGGGAGCAGTTATCTCAACTTGCAGTTTTTCCAAAAGTTGTTTAACCAGTATCACTGTTCCCCTCAGAAACACTGGCACCAACTAGCCAGCACACCTTGCTCAGAGATGCTAGTTTCACTTCTGCCAAGTCCTTCCTCCAAGTTTGTAAATTTTAATAATGCTAATCTCATCCTTTGCTCTCTTAGTCCTAGTGTGGTAGCAGCTTCCTGTAGTCACTAGTTCCATACATCAGTGCCCTCATTTTGCACTTGAAATGATTAACAACTTGTTAAAGTAAGTATTTGCTAAAATTACTGATGTGTGGCTGGCGCTGTGGCTCACTAGACTAATCCTCAGCCTGCGGTGCCGGTACCCGGGGTTCTAGTCCCGGATGGGGCACCAGATTCTATCCTGGTTGCTCCTCTTCCAGTCCAGCTCTCTGCTGTGGCCCCGGAAGGCAGTGTAGGACAGCCCAAGTGCTTGGGCTCTCACCCACATGGGAGACTAGGAGGAAGCACCTGGCTCCTGATTTCAGATTGGTGCAGCGTGCTGGCCATAGCGGCCATCTGGGGGATGAACCAACGGAAGGAAGACCTTTCTCTCTGTCTTTCTCTCTCACTGTCTAACTCTGCCTGTCAAAAAAAAATTACTGATGTGTGTTCTGTCTCCTGATGGTACCCAGGCTGATACAGAAGTAATTGAGAGAGGAGTCAAAAGGTAATATTCAAAAGGCCATAAAGATTGAAAGTTTCAAGAGTTGAAGAGATATGTAAATCTTCAGACTGAAAAAAATCCCACCAAGTCTTAAGTCAGATAATAAAAAAAATCTACATTTATGTTCGAGAATGTACAGAATCCCTCACACCTATCAGAGGGCAAGATAGATTACTGTCAAAGAGTTCTCTTACAGCAGACTCCTCATGAGGAGCAGGTGTCAAAGACAATGAAATGGTATTCTCAATCTACTGCTCAAAAGCACCGCCCTGATTTGAAAGCTGTATAAGTAGTTCATTCAACTAAAGTTGGTGATGGGTTGGATATAGAATGTGAAGGAGAAACAAGTATCACAGATGCCCACATTTGTGTTTATGGATTAATCTTGTGCCATTATTGAGGAAAGGACTACTGGAGGATGGTCATATTTAAGTGGGAAGAGACAGAAAGCCTGCATATGTTGGGTTTTGGATGCCTTTGGGATATCTATAAACAGACATGGAATAGGCAGCTATATACAAAGTTATGAGGTCATAGGAGAAGGCCAGGTTGTGGTTGTGCTTTTGTCTATGACCTGCGGATGGTCACTGTTCATCACCTATGGCCATATTAAAAAATTAACCCAAATCATAGTGGCTTACAACAACATTAAGCATTTATTATCCTCACAGTTTCTATTGTTCAGATATTTGGAGAGGCTTAGCCAGGAGGTTCTGGATTGTATTTTCTTCTGAGGTTTCTAGTCAAGATGTTGATAGGGGGCTGTGGTCAGAAAGTTCTTCTGAAGGCTTCCACAGGCCCTGGAGGGGCTCCCACACGGCTGGCACATTGGTGCTGGCTGTTGTGAGGAGGTTGCCGCTCTCTCTGCCTGGAATCCCTTCAGGCTACTTGAGTATCTTCATGATGTGCTGATTGACCACTCACAGAACTGACAATCCAACAAGTGCCTCTTACAATTTAATCTAAGATGGTGCACGCAGTTACAGCGCCACATTCTATTTTGCTACAAGAAAGTTACTATTTTTAGTCCACATTTAAGAGGATAGGAATTAGTTTCCACTACTATTATTATTATTATTATCTTATGTGAGAGAAAGGGGACACACACACACACACACATGCATACACAGAGAGAGAAGGCGAAGGAGGGAAAGAGATATTTGAGATAGAGAGAGCTCCCACCCATTGGTTTACTCTTGAAAATGCCCCTGATGGGTGGGGCTGAGGGGCTTAGCTGGGAGATAAGAACTCAATTCAGGCCTCCCAGGTGGGTGTCAGTAACCCAACTACTTTAGTTAGAATCTTAAAAAATGATTTTTGTAATGCTCCACCTTTAGAGGTGAGTTTTGTTGAATAATCTGTGGACATATGTATCAACCATTATCCCAGGAAGATAATTTGAAGTGAGAAAAGGAGGAAACCTTAGAACAGGGGTTGGCAAACTTTTTCTGTAAAGGGCCAGAGACCAAATATTTTGGGCTTTGCAAGCCTCGTTGTCTCTGTACAGCTATTCCACCCTGCGCTGTAGGAGGAAAGCAGCCACAGACGATGCTTAAATGAATGAATGTGGTTCAGTTAAGTCCAAGGCAGGCTCATGGGCTACAGTTTTGTCAATGCTTGGCATAGAACATAGCCAGAGGAAACAGCTATACATAATGACTATAGAACAAAAGAATGAAACAATAAGAACAAAAACAAAAAATCCCAACTCCTAACTCGTGAACCGGATGTAGCAGGTGCGTTTCAGATCTAACAACAATTCTTATGGTATTATAATGTACACAAAATAGTCCTAATAGGTATTACTGTCTGTATACTTTGTTTCTGTTTAAGTGTGGAAACTGAGCCTCATAGTAGGTTAGCAAATTATTTAAAGTAGTAGTAGCAGATTGGCATTTGAAACTAATTCTGTCTGATATAAAGTTTATGTTCTTTCTACTTAAAAAAGAAAAAAAAATAGTCCTATCAAGTGTTGGAGATACTTGCAAAAATGGTCAGGAAAACACTTTGAGCCATAATTAAGAGCACTGGATGCCAGGGACCTTGTACTTTGATGATAGATTGTTAATGGGTTTTAAGCAATGGGTTGTGAGTTACGTAACCGGAATTGTCCCCTGTACTAAGTATCTGACAGTGTTGAATAGATTACACAGAGGGTAGGGAGTAACAAAGAAGGGAGACTGAACAAGAGGCTAATTCAATAGTCTAGACAGGAAATTGTCAGAATCTGAACTTGAAAGATGGCATAATGTAAAAGTGGTACTGTACAGGGAAGTCCAACTAAATTTTGGAAATAAAGTATAGAAAGAAGAAATAAAGATGATCCTGAAGATGGTGCTTGGGTTGATAAGAGGAAGCTACAAAAGATGTGGTTTATACAAAAATTTATGAGTCCCATTTTAGATAGATTGCATTTGAGATGCCAATGTGACATTCAAATGGAGGTGAATTAGAGAAAGAATGTGGGAGTGAGATCAGGACTAGAGATGTATTTGCTGGCAGGGTTCTTGGAGGGAAAGAGAATCATGGACCATAACTACTGAGAAGCAACCAGTTCTAGCATTTTGGTAAGAGAGCGGAGGGAAGGGGAAACAGTGAAATAAGTTAGATGAGAGCCAAGGCATCATGGACTTTAGCAACCATCTGAGGAAGGAATTTCCTGAGGGAAGTTCAAATAGCATGGAGATGCTCATGAGGTTGAGTTAGAAACGATGGAAGTATTTGGCTATGGAGAGGTCATTTATGATTTCAGTTTCTACCAAGATATTAAAGTATCCCACTTTCTGGTTCTTATCTCCAAGATCAACTCGAAGAAGCAAGAGTATTCTCAACCCTGGATGCACATTGCAATATCCTGAGATGTTTTTAAAAATTGTGCCTTCATTTAAACCGCAACCTCCATCTTTTGATAATTTGACAAGATGATGAACGCAAAGGTAAAAAGGAGAGGCACCCAAAGAATGTTCTCTGAGTCTTTCAGAAAGCATGGGGTGGCTCCTTTGGCCAAATACATGCTAATCTACAAGAAAGGGGATATTATAGACATCAAGGGAATGGGCACTGTTCAAAAAGTAATGCTGACAAATGTTACCATGGCAAAGCTGGAAGAGTCTAGGATGTTACCCAGCATCCTTTTGGCGTTGCAGTAAACAAACAAGTTGAAGGAAAGAGTCTTGCCAAGAGAATTAACGTACGTGTTGAACGCATTAAGCACGCTCAGATCTGAGATGGCGTCCTGAAATGTGTGAAGGAAAATGATTAGAAAACAGAAGGAAGCCAAAGAGAAAGGCACGTGATTGCAGCTGAAGCATCAGGCTGCTCCACCCAGAGAAGCTCACTTTGTGAAAACCAGTGCAAAGGGGCCTGTTCTATTCGCTATGAATCCACAGCAATAATGGAAGTAAAAACAAATAAATAAATTTAGAAAAGACCTCTAGTCTGCAAGGGGGAAAAAAGATCAGTTAGTATTATCCCAAGAGCTTCTTCATTAATTGGTCTGAGAGTGTTAGGATTTATAAAACATTCCCAAGTGATTATAACAGGCAGCCAACATTGAGAATCATTGCATAGAGGGAGAATAATATACGGAGAGAACTGTGAGGAATTCTTGGGGTAACGCTGGGTGCTTTGGAGTTGTGTCTTATGTGTTTTTGGGGAGGTGTGGGGCATTGCTCTGGGGCAGGAGGCAACTCAGCAGTTTTGTTGGGGGATAAAGTAAGGATAGAGCTCAGGAGTTTCTGTCTTACATCTCCTAACATTGCCTTGGGACAAGTTATGCCCACTCCAAATAGATATACATATAGCATATATATTATGTAACAGAATGTAATATAATATATGTTATATGTACATATCTGTAGAATATGTATATATATCTGTTATATGTATATATACCTGTAAAAAATAGTAGTATTTTTTAAAAAAATATTTTAAAAAATATTTAAGAAAAACAATTTCAAATCTGGAATTTTGTATCTAGCCAAATTGTCATTCAAGCATGAGGGCTAGATAAAAATATTCTCTCATGCATAAGACCTCACACGATTTCCCACTCAAAGATGGGAAAGAATTTTGGATAAAGCACTCCAAGAAGTGGAGACAAATTTAGAGAAAGCTTCAATAAATATATGAAGTAGAAAAAATTTAATATTTCAGTAGCTTTTTGTTGTCATTAAAACATTACTAAGATGGAAGAAAATGAGACGGTGTATCCATAATAGCCTGAAAAGTGTGGTGTCTGGATAAAATCAACATAATGTGGATTGAAGGAGAACTGTAATGTATGAGAATGCACTCAATATGTTTTCTAGGAGATATATGTAGATATCCAAATTAAAAACAAACAAATCAACGAATGTATTAAAATGTGCCATAGAAAAAGTGGAGAATAAATTAGGCAGGTAGGAAAATGTTCAAAAAAATCTATAATTGAACAAATGTAAAAAGGAAAATGTAAATGTTGACAAATTTGGAGAAAAAATCCAGAATTATGTTGTTTATTATAGACACACTTTTAGGCATCACAATGCAAAGAGATTGAAAGTAAAAGAATGGCAAAAAGCAAAGCAGGTGAATGTTAATTTTAAAACCAGTTTGTATACTTACATTAATTGCTAACTAAATTAGATGCGAAGAGCAAACAAGAGTTTCATTGGGGATGGGGCTAATGATAAGTGATAAAGTGACCTCAAAATACATGAAGTGGAATTGAAGAAGGCACTCCTGTTCTCATGCTGTGGTGGTGTCAGAGCATGCTGAATGGGGAGCCTCGGATTTATTTCTACTTCTAAACTCTGTACTGAAGGCTTCTTTTCTTGTGATGCCAGTGGAGACCATGGAGGGAGCCTGGGTTTGCACTCCAATTTGGCCGCAGTGACGTGCTGAAGTTTTCCCCAGTAGGGTGACATTGGGAAGGCCTAGTAGAGAGGCAAATCTTTCATCATACCCATTAATAGTGAGTCTCCTTACCATGGTGTCAGTGGAAGCCATGGTAAAAATTTCAGGGAGGCATTCTGACTTCTCACTTCCTATCCCTGCCCAGCAGTAATGAGAAGCCCTTATCCATCAGGTGTCAATGGACAGTCAATAGAAACCTAGACTTCTGCCCACACTCGGCAGTAACAGGACACACATGCACTTACACACACCATCCCATGTTGGAGTGCTCTTGTAATAAGTCACCAAGAAGAGAAGTTTAAAGAAAATCTAGAGTCTCATAAAACAATATCCTTGAACAACAGATTTTAAATGGAAAATTCATTCATTGTATCAAGAACCAGGAAGATATCATATTGAATTTAAAAAAAAAAGACAACAAATTGATGCTAATACTGAGATGACGAGGATATTAGAATTACCCAACAGAAAATTTAAAGAAGTCACCTCAAGGGGCTGGTGCTGTGGCGCAGCAGGTTAAAGCCCTAGGCTGCAACACCGGCAGCCCATATGGGTGCCGGTTCATGTCCCAGCTGCTCCTCTTCCAATCCAGCTCTCTGCTATGGCCTGGGAAAGCAGTAAAAGATGGCCCAGGTCCTTGGGCCCCTGCTCCCATGTTGGAGACCCAAAAGAAGATCCTGGTTTTGGATCGGCTCAGCTCTGGCTGTTGTGGTCTCTTGGGGAGTGAGCCAGTGGAATGGAAGACCTCGCTCTCTGGTTCAACCTCTCTCTCTTTCAAATAAGTAATAATAAAAAAAATAAAAAAAGAAGTCACCTCAAAAAATGCTTCAGTGGGGGCTGGTACTGTGGCATAGTGGATAATGCTGCTGCCTGCAGGGCTGGCATCCCATATGGGCACCGGTTTGAGTCCCAGCTGCTCCATTTCCAATCCAGCTCCCGGCTAGTGTGCCTGGGAAAGCAGTGGAAGACAGTGCAAGTCCTTGGGCTCCTGCACCCACATGGGAGACCTGGAAGAAGCTCCTGGCTCCTGGCTTCGGATTTGTTCAGCTCCTGCCATTGTGGCCATTTGGGGAGTGAACCAGCGGATGGAGGACCTTTCTCTCTCTTCTCCCTTTCTCTTTCTGCCTCTGCATCTCTATAACTCTACCTTTCAAATAATTAAATTAATTTAAGAAAATGCTTCAGTGAGCACTTATGAACACATTTGAAGCTAGTGAAACAAATTGGAACCTTCAGCAAAGAAAGAGAAGATATATTGTATTGAGGAATGTTCCTTCCATACACAATTTGCTTAGAGTTTTCATCATGAAAGGGTGTTGTATTTTATCAAATGCTTTCTCTGCATCTATTGAAATATTCATATGGTTTTTCTTCTGCAGTCTGTTAACGTGGTGTATCACATTGATTGTTTTGCAAACATTGAACCATCCCTGCATACCAGGGATAAATCCCACTTGGTCTGGGTGGATGATTTCTCTGATGTGTTGTTGTATTCTATTGGCGAGAATTTTATTGAGGATTTTGTGGGGAGCAACCCGGACTAGACTGAGTTACTGGAATTAAGACTTATTCTATGCATCTGCTCTCCCACAATATGGCGCTGGGAGAGAAGTAAACAGCTTCTGCACAGCTGCCTCCAGTTCAACCAATAAACTGTAGGACTTGCTACTGATTGGAGGAGAGCAGCGTACTCGGTGTGTGGGCAGCCGAGTTAGGATTGGCGGAGGAGGACTATAAAGGAGGAGAGAGATGGCATGCACCGGGAACATCTAAGGGGAACATCTAGTTGAAGGAACACCTGTGCAGCCCCCAGAGAGGCGGCCGGCGGTGTGCCGCTCCCCTGCGGAAGTGGGGAATGTGGCCAGGGGGAACTGCCCTTCCACGGAGGTGGAAGGGATAGTAGCCAACCCGGGAAGAACCAGCAGCAAACCCGGGGAGGGCCGAGCAGACGAAAGAACAGCGCAGGGTCCTGTGTCGTTCCTCCATGAAGAGGGGGAGCGACATAATGGTGCCGTGACTCGGATATGAAGCCTAGGCAGGGTTTAGTGTCGTTCCTCCACGAAGAGGGGGAGCGACATAATGGTGCCGTGACTCGGATATGAAGCCTAGGCAGGGTTTAGTGTCGTTCCTCCACGAAGAGGGGGAGCGACAGATTTTTGCGTTTATATTCATCAGTGATATTGGTTCGCCAATAGAATACAACAACACATCCAGCTGAAAAGCCCATGAGAGTATTTCAGGCATGGAAAGCCAAGACACTATGGCAAAAAAAAAAAAAAAAAAAAAAAAAAAAAAAAAAAACCTAAATGAAAGATCTCTGCGAGTGAGATCCCAGTGGAAAGAACGGGGCCATCAAAGAAGGAGGTACATTTCTCTGAAGGGAGGAGAGAACTTCCACTTTGACTATGACCTTGTCTAAATATGATCAGAGTCGGTGAACTCAAAAGGCTTCCATAGCCTTGGCAACTCATGACTAGAGCCTAGGGAGATTACTGATGCCATAAACAAGAGTGTCAAATTATTAAGTCAACAACAGGAGTCATTGTGTACTTACTCCTCATGTGGGATCTGTCCTTAGTGTGTTGTCCAATGTGAAGTAACGCTATAACTAGTACTGAAACAGTATTTTACACTTTGTGTTTCTGTGTGGGTGCAAACTGATGAAATCTTTACTTAATATATACTGAATCAATCTTCTGTATATAAAGATAATTGAAAATGAATCTTGATGTGAAAGGAATGGGAGAGGGAGCGGGAGATGGGAGGGGTGGGAGTGGGAGGGAAGTTATGGGGGGGGGAAGCCATTGTAATCCATAAACTGTACTTTGGAAATTTATATTTACTAAATAAAAGTTAAAAAAAAGAAAGAGAAGATATAAAGAAGAACCAAATGAACACTCTAGAACCGTCAAATACAGTAACCAAAATAAGAACTTAGTGGATAGACTCAACACCGGAGCGGAGAGAGAGAGAAGAGCAAATCTGTACTGGAAGATGGATCAACCATAATTCTTTAATCTTAACAACGCACAGAATGTAGTCTGGAAAGCAAAAGAAGACAGCCTTAGACCCTCTTCCAGGCCAGCTCTCTGCTGTGGCCAGGGAGTGCAGTGGAGGATGGCCCAGGTGCTTGGGCCCTGCACCCCATGGGAGACCAGGAAAAGCACCTGGCTCCTGGCTCCTGCCATCGGATCAGCGCGGTGCGCCGGCCGCAGCGCGCCAGCCGCGGCGGCCATTGGAGAGTGAACCAACGGCAAAGGAAGACCTTTCTCTCTGTCTCTTTCTCTCACTGTCCACTCTGCCTGTCAAAAAAAACAAACAAACAAACAAACAAAAAAAAAAAAAAAGAAGACAGCCTTAGAGATCTGTGTTAAAAGCAAAAGATCTAAATTCAAATCATCGGGTTCCTTGAAAGAGAGGAGAAAGAGGGCAAGGCTGAAAAAAAAGGAAAAGAAACAATAGCTGAAAACTTTAAAAATTTGGCAAAAGACATAAAGCTAGGATTCCCAAGGAATATAAATTCCATTCCCACAAATCCACACACCAAGACATATTGTAATTAAACTATATTAAAAACTATAAAGACATAAAAGAATCTTAACGGTACAAGAGAGAAATGACAATCTAGCAGTAGAAGAAACAGTTGGAATGACAGTGGATTTCTCTCCAGAAACAGTGGAGGCCAGAAGGAAGTAGTACAACACATTTCCAGTGCTGAAAGAAAATAGCTGTTAACTCAGACTACTACGTCCAGTGAAAATATTCCTCAGGAAGCAAGAGGAAACTAAGATGTTCTCAAATGAAGGCACTAAAAGAATTTCCCTAAAAGAATGGCTAAAGAAAATTCTCTAAACAGAAAGGAAACAATTTATTTACAAAAGGGAATCATCGAACATCAAGAAGGAAGAACACTATAAGCCAAAATATGGGGTAAGTGTAAGAGTTTCCTTCTCTTGAATTTCCTAAATTGTTTGATGGTTGAAACAAAAAATTTTAACAGTATGTGGTTTGGTTTTAAATGTTTGTAGAGAAATTATTTAATGCAATCATTTTTAAATGGAGAGAATTAAAGGACATAAAGTGATAAAATGACAATGCTAGGAGACTGTGATAAGTTATTTGTAATGCCCAGAATAATCACTAAGAAAGCTGTACAAAGAGATATACTTAAAACCACATAAACAAAACAAGTGGAGTTTTAAAAATATTCCAGTAAGTCATAGGGAGGTAAAAAAGAAAATAGATAAATGAAAAACAGAAAGAACAAACAGCAAATAAAAAACTAAATGACAGACTTAAGTCCTAGTGTTTCATTAATTATATTAAATATAAATGGCTGAAATATACCACTCACAAGTCCCAAATTTATTGAATGGATTATAAGACATGACCAAGTATGCACTAGCTACATGCAACTCACTTCAAATGTAATGACATAGACAGTTTGAAAGTAAAAGTTCGAAAAAAGTTATAGCATGCAAATATTAGCCCAAAAAACAGGAGTTTGCTATCTTAATGGGAAATACAATAGACTTTGCAGCAATGAAACTTTTCAGAAATAAAAGAGTCAATCAATCAAGAAGACATAGCAATCTTAAATGTGCATGCATCAAACACAAGAGATGCAAAATATGTGAAGCAAGGCTGAAAGGAGAAACAGACAAATCAACAATTATGGTTGGAAGCTTCAAAACCCTTCTCTTAACAAGTGATAAAAATAGAAAATCAGCAAGTGTATAGAATAACTCAACAATAGTATCAATGAACAAGAAAATTATCAATACTTAGAGCACACACATTCTATTCAAGTCTTCACACACACATACCGAAATATACTATATCCTCAGTCATAAAACAGCCTTCACCATACTTGACATAATTGGGATAATACAGAGTATATTTTCTGATCACAATGGAATCAGTCTAGAAAACCTTGACAAAGATAACAAGAAACTCTCCAAAAAATTGTAAACTAATCAGACTGCTAAATAATTCAGGGACCAAGAGAAATTTCTAATAGAAATTTAAAAAATACATAGAACTGAATGGAAATGAGGGGACAAATCAAAATTTGTGAGATACAGCTAAAATAGAACAGAGATTAGAATTTAAAACAATTAACACATACATTAGAAAAAAATTTAAAGTCAATAATCTAAGCTCTTATCTCACTAACTTAGAAAAATGCAGAGGATAATACACTCACAGCAAAAAGAAGGAAGGAAATAAGAAAAATGAAAGCAAAAATCAATGAAATAGAAAACAAAACACAATAGAGAAACTCAATGAAACAAAAGATTGTTTTTGAAGAGAACAATTAAATTTACAAACATCTAACAAATGACAAAGAGATAAAAAGAGAATATTAATTATTATCACAAATAAAGAAGAGAATATCATTATGTACCTTGCAGTCATCAAAAAATAATAAGAGAATACCATGAACAACTCTACAGATAAATTTAAAAACTTAGGTTAAATGAGTGAATTCTTAGAAAACACAAACTGTTGTAATTCACCCAACATGAGATACATAATTAAAATGGCTCTATAAATATTATGAAAACTGAATTTGTAATTAAAAGGCCCTCCTTCCCCTTCCCCAAAAGAAATCTTCAATACCCAATAGTTTTGCTGGAGAGCTTCCTTAAACCAGATGTTTAAGGAAGATTAAACAAGCATTCTGTACAATCTCTTGAAAAAAATAGAAGAGGGGACAACTCCAAGTTCATTTGATGAAGCTATTATTACCCGGAAACCCAGCTCAAAGAAAATTACAGAAAACAACCCCCATGAATACAGAAAAATCCTCAGTAATAGAAAATAGAATCAGCAATACATAAAAATAATGATATCATGATCAAGAGGAATTTATTCCAAGGATGCAAGGCAGGTTCTAAATTTGAAATGAGACCAGGATATCCTCAGTCATTATTTGTTTTTGTTTATTTTTTTTTCAAATGTAAAAAGCCAAATTCCTCCAGAAAAAGTAGCATAGAGGGAGGCTTCCAAGAGAGGAAAAACCCAAAGTGGTCCATGGTAGTTACAAGACAGGGATGAACCCATCAAAAGACCTGATTTACAATCCTTTATCCTTTCTGGCTTGCTATTGATAAAACAGAAAAGTATCCAGAAGGACGGGATAGGTAACTTGTTTTCACAATAAACTGTGAGCTCAGGAGGATGGGATCGCCACTCCCTTGATATTCTCATGGTAAATTTGGAGATTCCTAAGGAAGGAGGGTGACATTTTGTTCTTGTTAACTTTTTTGCGGGGAAGCAAGCATTCTATAACCCAAATTCCACTGGGACCAACCTGCCTGCCTATTAACCCATCTGACACCTCAATTACCCCCCTCAAGAAGAATGGCCCCTAACATCTGATGGGGGGGAGTGGGTGATGATTGCTCTGGCTGCTTCATGCTGCAAGTGGGCATCATTGGGAAGCGCAGTCAGACAGGGTTCCAGCAGAAGGTGGCTTCTTGAGGGGGATGCAGTGCCAGCTTGCAGAAACTGCTTCCATACTAAGTTTCATGAGTCACTACTTCTGTTCAACAATTTACCACAGGATATAGTCAGTGAAATAAATATGAAAAAATAAGATGCTTAAGAATTGGAAGAAAAGGAAGCAAATATTAAATTATTTGCATAATATGATTGTCAATATAGAAAACACAATGCTGTTTATAGTTTATTAGAAATAATTGGAAAGTCTATCAAGATTTACGTACCAAGTTGTGTTTCCATAGACTCATAACACATAACTAGAAAAATAAAGACAAAATGCCATTTGTAACATAATCAGAGAGTATTACATACCTAGTAATAAATGCAGCAAAATATAGGCAAGACATCTATAGGAATTATGAATCCTCTTTAAGAAAAACCATGAATGAAAAGATATACTATGTCTATCAACAAGAACAGTTACTACTGCAAAGAAGGCAAAGTTTCCATGTCCAAGTGTTAAAACCAATACAACTTGGGCCGGTGCCGTGGCTCACTAGGCTAATCCTCTGCCTTGTGGCACCAGCACACCGGGTTCTAGTCCCGGTCAGGGCGCTGGATTCTGTCCCAGTTGCCCCTCTTCCAGGCCAGCTCTCTGCTGTGGCCAGGGAGTGCAGTGGAGGATGGCCCAAGTGCTTGGGCCCTGCACCCCACGGGAGACCAGGAGAAGCACCTGGCTCCTGCCTTCGGATCAGCGCGATGCGCCGGCCGCAGTGCGCCGGCCGCCGTGGCCATTGGAGGGTGAACCAATGGCAAAGGAAGACCTTTCTCTCTGTCTCTCTCTCTCACTGTCCACTCTGCCTGTAAAAACAAACAAACAACCAAAAAAATCAATACAACTCAAATAAAATGCTAAGGTGGTTTTTCATAAAAAGTAAGATAATATTTCTAAAATTTATATGAAATAATAAGAAACCAAAATTAACCTTGGCACTCCAGGACAAGAGCAGAAAGAGGCAGTATTTCTGACTGCATAGCAAGGCTTATTATGAAGCTAGAGTAGAGGAGAAGACATGCCCTACAGGTGTCAGGGAATATTGTAAAGCTAGATCATTATGAGGATGCTATTAGCAAAATGCACCAAAGTTAACAAATGGAACAGAAGCCTAGAATACACCCAATAACGGAACTTTGGAACTTAATAGAAGTAATAAGTGAGATTAATGGAGAAAGGTAGGCATGGCTAATGGATAGATTTGGATTGTAAAAATGTGTATTCATTTGTAAAAAAAAAATCTCCAAAATATATTAAGAACTTAAATTTAAAATCCAAAACCTGTAAGCTTTAATAGAAAAAATAATTGAATGCCTTTTATTTTTATTTTTTTAAGATTTATTTTATTAATTTGAAAAACAGTTACAGAGAGATGTAGAGACAGAGAGGTCTTCCATCTGCTGGTTAGCTCCCCAATTGGTTGCAATGGCTGGAGCTGCGCTGATCCAAAGCCAGGAGTCAGGAGCTTCTTCCAGGTCTCCCACATAGGTGCAGGGACCCAAGGACTTGTGCCATCTTCTACTGCTTTCTCAGGCCATAGACGACAGCTGGATTGGAAGAGGAGCAGCCGGGATTAGAACAGGCGCCCATATGGGATGCCGGCACTTCAGGCCAGGGCTTAACCCACAGCACCACAGCGCTGGTCCTTTGAATGCCTTTTATACCATGATTTCTTAAACAACACAGAAAACACTGATTATAAAGAAAAGATAAATAACTGACAAATTAGAGTTAAGAGGTTTGTTCATTTAAAAAATCTTAGGGATAATAAGCAGATAAGTTCAGACTGAGCACACATATTTGTAATACACACAAAAAGTAAGAACTTAGCATGAAAAATACATGATTTTGTATTACAAATCATTAATAAGTTTCAAAGAATTGATAATAAAAAGGGCAAAAGTCATGAACAGGCTTTTTACAGAATAGAAAACATTCATGTCCATTAAATATATGAAAAGATGATCAACATCACTAGTGATCAGGGAAAAGCAAATATCAACATTTTAATTGCTTAAAATTTTCTATCTGTTCTAAGCCAAGTGTTGGAGAACACACACACACACACACACACTCACACACACGCATGTATATATATATGTCCATATGTTTCTTATTTACCACTATGGGAATGTGAAATGTTTCAAACACCTTGGAAAATATTTTGATATGCTTTCTTTACTTTTTAAAAAGAACTTATTTATATATTTTCATCTACTTGAAAGGCAGAACAGAAGAGAGAGAAAAACCTGAGAGCAGCAGCGAGAATGGGAGAGATCTTTCATCCATTGGTTTACTTCACGAATGCCCAAACAACTAGGGCTGGGCCAGGCTGAGGCCAGGAGGCCAGAACTCCATCCAGACTCCTACATGGGTGGCAGGGACCCAAGAATTTGAGCCTTTATCTGCTGCCTCCCAGGGTGCACTAGCAGGAAGCTGGGTTAGAAACAGAATAGCTGGAACTTGAACTGGCACTCTGACATAGCATGTGGGCATCTGAAATGGCACCCTCACTTGTTGTGCCACAATAACCACCATGGTACTATTTCTTAAGGTCAAACATTCATGTTCTTTAGTATAAAACAATTATCTCCTAGACACTTGTCCTAGAATAACTTTTGCACATATGTAATCAAAGACACTAGTGCATTCTTTAGACAACACAAAATATGAAAACAACCTGAATGTCCATTTGCTTGAGTGGCTGAATATACTGTGCACTATTTAGAGTGGAATATTATATTGTAGTTGATATAGATGAACTATAGTGACATGCAGTGACAAAGATGAATGTTAGCAATATAGCCAATGAAAAACTCATTCACAAAATATTAATGAAGTATAAAATAAAAACACTTTAAATAAAAATACACTTCTAAAAAGGGCAGATTTTGAATTTTGTGTTGTGAGTATATATTATCTTTTCAAAAAAAGTGAAAGGTGAATAGACAGATATTGCTCTTTCTGATAGAGCAATGGAACGTCAGCGTAAAACACTTTGTAAGACCAGTACTTTGTTCTTTGAACTTGGACATTGGTATAGTAGAATGAATTTGTCGATAAAAGTGTAAGGAACCTGTAAGGAAGAAAGGATGAACATGCACATACACAAACTGATGATGAGGAACTCCAAGGACGTGAAAGGAATCCACTCGATCAAGACTCAACAGATAGAGAGGAGCAGTGTTTCTATAAAATCTGTGGGAAGTCTGTAAACTCAAGTTAAAGATTATTTGGTTCTTTATTTTTAAAAAAGTTTATTTTTTGTTAACTGCAATTTTATTAGAATGCTTTGCAATGTTAGGTGGAAGTTACTATATATATATTGTAAAAACTGGATGACATATAATTTGGTATACAGATATTTATATTTATAAATTTTATCTTCATCGAATTATTTTCATTACATAATAATATACCCTTCTTTTTTTTCAATTTATGATCTTTGTCATGAATCTCACATTATGTGATACTACTATACATACCTTTGCTTTGAAAAAGATGCAATATAGGCCGGTGCTGCGGCTCACTAGGCTAATCCTCTGCCTTGCAGCGCCGGCACACCGGGTTCTAGTCCCGGTCAGGGTGCCGGATTCTGTCCCAGTTGCCCCTCTTCCAGGCCAGCTCTCTGCTGTGGCCAGGGAGTGCAGTGGAGGATGGCCCAAGTACTTGGGCCCTGCACCCCATGGGAGACCAGGATAAGTACCTGGCTCCTGCCTTCGGATCAGCGCAGTGGCCATTGGAGGGTGAACCAACGGCAAAAGGAAGACTTTTCTCTCTGTCTCTCTCTCTCTCACTGTCCACTCTGCCTGTCAAAAAATTAAAAAAAAAAAACTAAAAAAAAGATGCAATATATATATATATGTGTGTTTTAAATGTTTATAATATATATGAACTCTTTATATATAATATTTATATATAATGTTTGCATATGAAGCAAATACGGCAAAATGTTAAAAAACTGTTACATCTATTTGTGCTCATTGACCTCTTCTTTATATTTTTCTATTTATTTGAAATATTTGAAAAGAAAAAGAAAAAAAGTTACAGAAATTTTGTGAGGTGGTTGATAACACAACTACTACTAAAAACCTGATGAGTATCCCAAATCGGAGTGCCTGGATTTCACTTCTGATCCAGCTTCCTGCTAATGTGAACCCTGGTTGACTGTAGGTGATGGCTCAAGCACTGAGGGCTCTGATACCTTCAAGGGACACCTGGATTGAATTCTGGGCTCCTGGCTTCCATATGGAGAGTGAACCAGCAGATGGAAGATTTGTGTCTGTCTCTATGCTTTTCAGAGAGATGAAAATAAATTAATATAAATAAATAAATAAAAGAAAAATATTTAAAAGATATATGATATCAATTCCAAGGAAATAAATTAAAATAGTGTTAATAAACATTCAAAACTAAAAAGAATTTAAAAATACTTAGCAGTTGCTTAGATTGGAAATAATTATACATACATGCTTTGAAATATTTCATAAATGATTTTAATATTTTGAGGTTAAATTTTAAATTTTAATAATCTAAAAATACTTGTTTTAATAAGCTTTTGTCTGATAACCTACCATAAAATTGATGAGTATAATTGCTTTGTTCTGCCTTTTCTTTGTTGTCATTTCTTGCTTAGTTTTGTTTTTGTAGCTTCTATAACTCTTGCTTTACCAAAAGCATTTACAGCATAGTCTCACTTTTGCTAAGGAGTTGTTATACCCTCAGGCACATATAGATAGAATAACTCAATTGCACTCTCAAAATAATGTGAATAATTACGCCACATATTGTTCATGGGCAATGTGAGTTAACATACTTTTGAGTGAAATACGTGGTCATGGTGGAAGCAGAAAATAATGTGTCTGTCCATTCAATACTGCTACAAATATTAAGGTTTGGAATTTGGTTGAGTTCAAGTTGACTTCCAAAGGAGATGAAGTAAACAGTAGGAGGAGGGGCTCTCTAGGGATGGATTCTTCTCTCAAAACACATTTTTTAAAAAATTTTTTTGACAGGCAGAGTGGACAGTGAGAGAGAGAGACAGAGAGAAAGGTCTTCCTTTCCGTTGGTTCACCCTCCAATGGCCACCACAGCCAGTGCATCGCGCTGATCCGAAGCCAGGAGCCAGGTGCTTCTCCTGGTCTCCCATGGGGTGCAGGGCCCATGTACTTGGGCCATCCTCCACTGCACTCCCTGGCCACAGCAGAGAGCTGGCCTGGAAGAAGGGCAACTGGGACAGAATCCGGCACCCCGACACATTTTTTTAAAAATGTATTTACTTGAGATGCAGAGAGAGAGAGAGAGAGAGAGAGAGAGAGAGAGAGCACTCTCATTCACTGATAGAGAGCTCCTATCCTCTGTTTCACTCCTTAAACACCAGCTATGATTGGGGCTGAGCTGGGGCCAAAGCCAAGAGCTAGGAGCCAGGAACCAGGCGCCAGGAATGCAATCCAGGTCTCCCACATGGGTGGCAGAAACCTGAGTTACTTGAATCATCACCTGCTGTTTCCCAGGGTCTGATGGGTAGAAAGCATGAGGCAGGAGCTGGAGCCAGGGATCAAACCCAGGCATTCCGGTGTGGGATGTGGGCATCTTAACAGCTCAGCTAAATGCCCACGCCCCACCTCACCCCACCCCAATGCTAACGCAACCTGGATCTTCAAACCATGGCTACTCCTTATGTAGGCCACATCCCTGGATGAGTCTGGATGTTTCTACATAAGTCTGGGAAAACTGTGAAGTAGCAAACTCTCATCTTTTTAGCTTTTGGAATCTAGGATGTTCCTTCTATTGAAACTTACTCTGGAGAAAGAAAAAAATGATCTTAAATCTAGAAAAATTGAAGTTTAAATCATTTTTCCTCTTCTGTGTGTGTATGTTTCTGTGTGTGCATTTAAAGGTAGCTGTAATTGTGGAATGAAAAGCTTACTTCATGGAGAAAGTTATTCCAAGTAGCAGACAGCAGGTGGGAGACATTTGGCAGGAAGAGGGGTTGGGGCATGGGAATTTGTATCCCAAGAGATGAGATGATACCACAAGTATTATGCCATGGATGTCCAGACCTGCGCTTCTTTAGGTCCTTGTTGCCTACATCTGGGACAGAACTTCTTTTGGGGGGAGGGGGTAAAAACTGATGCATTTGGCTCTGTCTCAGCTTTCAGAATCAAAACTAATTAGCCAAAATAAGAATTCTATAAGCAGCTTAAACCCAAATGGGAAATCCACACACAGTGGAAAGCTAGATCAGATGAATACAAAAGATTAAAGAGAAATAGTCATGTCTTGTGGGATAAAAATGGCAAAACCAGAAGATTTTACACTTAAGCTGAAAGATGCAATAAGAATAAGAAAAGGATAAAGGGAAATATCCTTTAAGCAGATTCACGTCAAGCAAAACACTCAATCAGAATGTTGGCAAGGAAAGACACAGAAAGCAGTAGAATGTTTCCATACCCTGGATGCATTTGGATATACAGACCCTGGTGAGTTCAGTGCAGAAACGCACTGACCAAAGAAATCACAATATCACTAGGTTTCTGAGGATTTGTTGCATGTGGAGAATTTATAACAGGAAAGTTAATGAAAGAGAAACAATACTTACCATTTTAAAGGTTATGGTTATGTAAGTAAAAATATGACCTTAAATATCAACTGCTACTGACTGATCTTGCTTTATTTTCCATTTATCCTTAAAGGTTTTCTATGGAATAGAAATGACAAATAAATATAATTTGATAATAAACCAACGAGGGAGAATGAGTAGCATCATGTTCAGTATGTTGTTTATAGTAATCTCTCTTCTCTCACACCTTTGTGTGCAAATACATTTGTATATCCCTCCTGATTTTGAATATATTGTGCACACACACATATATATTTGGGGGAAGGAATGAAGATCACAAAATCCACAATAAATAGTTGAGTAGGGGGGCCAGGGTTGTGCCATTTGTGATGCTGGCATCCCTTATCGGTGCACCTGTCCAAGTCCTGGCTGCTCTGCATTTGATCCAACTTCCTGCTAATTCACCTGGGAAGGCAGGAGAAGATGGCCCAGGTACTTGAACCCCTACCACTCACATGGAAGACCTCAGGTTTCTGTCTTTGGCCTGGTGCAGCCCTGGTTGTTGTAGCTATCTGGGGACTGAACAAGTGGATAGAAGATTCTGTCTCTCTCTCTCTCTCTTACTCTTTCTCTCTCTCTCTCTCTCCTGTGTGTACACTGTCATTCTGACTTTCAAATAAATAAATCTTTTTTTAAAGAAATTGAACATAAATTTATATTGTTTAGGGAGCTCAAATGTCCTCCACAATGGACTGCAGAAAGGAGATGAACAAAGTCAATGAGTGCCTCCAAGAGAGGTGACAGAAATGAAACTGAGCTGTAGTCCTGTGTGAGTTGTAATCCACCCTGACCTGTGGGGGTTCCTGTGCCCAGAGCGTAAGAATCACATGGACAGATGTCCTCCATCCACCTGGATCTGCTACCTCTCGTGGGTGGACACAAGCACTCCATTCTTGAAAAATGTCTATATGCCAGTTTTCTTCTGAACATGGAGATCCCTGCCCACTTTCCTCCTGCCCCAACTTTGCCAGTAATTCAGCTCATCTCTCCCCTTCTCCAAACACTGAGAGCTGCCACATGGGGAGATCCCTGGGTACAACACAGATTGGGACCAGAGAGAAGCATTCACTCAACAGCAGCACCTTCCATCCAACCCATGATCCTCACCTCCGCTGCTCTCCTAGGCCAGAACTGGGATCGGAGGGGCCATTATGTGTCCTGTCTCAACCTTGGTGCTGAGGACAATCGCCGAGTTTGCTGCTCTTTTGAGTTGTGGTTGAACCCTGTGTGGTGCACTGGGCTCAGCCTCACCGCGTGCATGCACAGCTTCTTCACCCCTCAGTGACTGAGCAAAATGGAAGGAAGCAGCACAAGGGACTGAAAGCTCTGAGCTGGCTGCCCTTGGTGCAGGAACAGGATATGATCCACCACTGGGAGCACAGCCTCTCAGGCCACCACTGGAGCTGGGGTGGAAGTGAGAAGACACAGCCCCTCAGCCACACACGAGGCTGCAGAGTGAGTCGCCAGGTAGTGACATAGGAGTTAGAAGTGTGGCGCTAGCCATTGTTTTCTTGCTCAGTTTTTGTATTCACCTGACTTCGCCATGGCTGTGGGACTTTGACATTTTCCTTGAGGTGAGTATTACTGGCCTGACCAACTGGCATCAGCCAATGAAAATTGAGTCATGTGCCACACCCACTCAGGAGTCTTATGGGCCATTGCTGCTTTAGCTCTTAGTTTCATGCCCTGCTATGCCAACAGTATGCCTTGTGGTTCTATGAGGCAGGGATGATCTGTAAGAGCCACAGCCAGTCTCCTCCAGACACTCAATATGAACTAGAAAGAAATCTTGATGGCTAAAAGCCCCTAAATATTTGGGATTGTTTATTGCTGAAGCTGCTTTGAGTATCTTTTTAAAAAAGGATTATTTATTTATTTATTCAAAAGGCAGAGAGAAGGGGAGAGAAGGACACACACACACACAGAGGTGTCTTCCATCTGCTGGTTTACTTCCCAAATGCCCGCATCAGCCAGTGCTGGGCCAATCCAAAGCCAGGAGCCAGGAAAGCCTTCTGGGTCTCCCACATGGGCGGCTGGGGCCCAAGCATAGCTTCAGCTGCCTTCCCAGGTGCATTAGCAGGGAGCTGGATTGGAAGCCAGGCAGCCAGGACTTGAGCTAACACTGCAGTATGGGATGCTGGTGTTGTATGAGGAAGCTTAACCTGCTTGTCACAACACTGGCCTCACTTTGGGTATCTTGAGAGTGAGTTCTGGTTGAAATGAGAAGCCTCTCTCTCTCTCTTTTTTTGAACACTGGGGAGAAATATTAGATGTTCAGAAAACTATTACTGCAGGGCCAGCGCTGTGGTGTGGCGGGTAAAGCTGCCATCTGCAGTGCCGGCATCAAATATTGGCACTGGTTTGAGTCCTGGCTGCTCCACTTCTGATCCAGCTCTCTGCTATTGCCTGGGAAAGCAGTAGAAGATGGCCCAGGTCTTTGAGCCCCTTCCTCCACATGGGAAGACCCAGAGGAAGCTCCTGGCTCCTGGCTTCATATCAGCACAGCCTCAGCCATTGTGGGGGCAGCACTGTGGCATAGCAGGTAAAGCTGCTGCCTGCAGTCCCAGCATCCCATATGGGCACAGATTCTAGTTCCGGCTGCTCCACTTCCCATCCAGCTCTCTGCTGTGGCCTGGGAAAGCGGTGGAAGATGGCCCAAGTCCTTGGGCCCCTGCACCTGCATGGGAGACCTGGAGGAAGCTCCTGACTCCTGGCTTTAGATGGGCGCAGATCTGGCTGCTATGGCCAATTGGGGAGTGAACCAGAAGATGGAAGACCTCTTTCTTTCTCTGCCTCTCCTTCTTTCTCTGTGTAAGTCTGACTTTCAAATAAATAAATAAATCTTTAAAAAAGAGAAAACTATTACTGCAAAATATACTGTATTGTAAAAGGAGAGAAATAAGGGGCTGGCACTGTGCCGCAGCGGGTTAAAGCCTTGGCCTGAAGCCCCAAAATCCCATATGGGCGCCAGTTTTAGTCCTGGCTGCTCCTCTTCTGATCCAGCTCCCTGCTAAGGCCTGGGAAAACAGTAAAAGATAGCCCAGGTCCTTGCGCCCCTGCACCCATGTGGGAGACCTGGAAGAAGCTCCTAGCTCCTGGCTCCTAACTTCAGATTGGCGCAGCTCCGGCTGTTGCGGCCATCTAGGGACTGAACCAGCGGATGGAAGACCTCTCTCTCTTCTGTCTCTACCTCTCATTGTAACTCTGTCTTTCAAGTAAATGCAATAAATCTTTAAAAAAAAAAAGGAGGGGGAAGAAATAAGTACAACTTTGGGGTAGATCATTCCTTTAATGATGGCTCTCAAAGTTTTCTGGTAGCAGCTGGCTCTTTTATTCAAGTAGGGACAGCTATGGACAGGGGCAGATTCTTCTGCAAAGAGAGAGGCCCGTTCTGCTGTCATTCATCTATTGATGAGTCAGATTTTACAAGAGGAAGAGAACACTTGGAAAATCAATGAATAAATAGCTCCTCTTGGGCCTAGATGCTAAGGAGTCAGGGTGTAAACAAGGAAGGATATTCCCAGGTCACTGGGTAGTGGTAGGTACAGTTTTGTGAGACAAACCAGTGTCTGCGATGACAGGCAGCTGACCAGCTGGTAATCCCATATGGATAACCTATGGACTGTGGATCCTGGGAGCAATCACACCTAGGAATCAGATCTGACTGCTTTGTACATTCGGGTCTCTTTTCTTTGCCTGGATTCTTTGGGTGTATCTGGTGAGCCTCATCTGACTTGTGTTGTGAAGAAAAGCTAAGTGTAACTTAAGTTAAGGGTCTGAAAGTATCTGAGCCAGCTGACAACAGGATGGAGAGTGATCTACGGGAGACACTTAGGTTGCATGACTATTTCCAGTGACATTGGAGGCACAGCCACAGCTTGGACAGATGGAAGAACACAAGAGACATGACTTCTCCTTCTGGTGGGTTACCTCTAACATGTTAGGAAAGAGGCAAGAAACGTTGACAGTGTACTGAGGGTTGATCATCAGGCCGGCAGGGTACTGAGTTCTTGAGATGTAGATGTATACATATTTTGACTAAGTTGTGACATTTGTACCTACAAGTTGATAAAGTTTGGAGATATATTGGGTGAGTCATTGGCCCCAATACCTCACCCCTCCCTTTAGACTTTGTCGGGTAAATGCACAAAAGGTGCAGTGTGTTTCCACGCCACTTGAATTTGGACTTGGTCCTGTGACTTGCTTGGCCAATGAGATGTTAACACGTGTGACATAGCAGGGAGTCGGAATGTGCTTCAATAGCCGGCAAGGCTTGTCTACTTGCATTTTTGTCATCCCTATGAAAAGCACATGCCTGGGCTGGCCTGCTGGTCTGGGAATGAGAATGAGAGACAAGTGGGGCAGAGTCACCCCGGCTCCCCAACTGAATGAGCAATAAGCTCGGATTGTCGTAAACCACAGAGATTTCGAGGTTGATTGCTATGAGGCAATAGGCAGACTAGTGCTGGAGGATGCCTGGATTATAGCTGGGAGGCTCAGCAGTTGCTCTGGGATGGGAAAATGGGGATTGAGATAAACTCATCCTCAGCACACAGAAAGACAGAGCTCCTTGTGGGGAGTCTACAGTGGTGGCAGGAGAGGGGAATGAAGGCAGGCCACTTCTGCAGAACAATGAGGCGGTAGAACTTTCCCTAAATATTATGGATCTTGGAGAGGAGAGCCTGCATGGACGAGGCTTCTTCACTGTCATTTTAAGTGGATGAACTCCAGTAAAAACGAACAAATATGCAGACTGGAAGGAGAAAAGAAGAAAGACCGAAAGGAGAAGGGGAACAGTTCTACCTGCTTTATGGTTATAGCTTTAGGTAAAGAAGTTTCTAGAAGATTGCCACTTGGGAGAGGTCCTGCAAATAACCCCACTTTTCAAATCCTAAGTTCCTGTCATCTGATAACTCATCCAGCCGCAAACTCCATTTGCTGCCTTGCTGGGCTTTCACCCATTAACAATTGAGCATTCTCGTAGAGGCAGATTGGGCATTCACATCAACCGCACTGGGCAGGTTACACTGGGGGTGGTGAGAACAGAGGGGAGGCACGTTTCTTCTCTGTGGTGTGCTCCTATTTGATTTTCTCATTGTTAGAGAGAAAGGCCCTTGTTAACCCCACAACTAGGGATTAATGTGAAGACCATGACAGGTGGATGGCACAGAGAAACCTCCCTTCTGTTCCTGTCTAAAGCTAAAGCAGCTGAAACAAACAAAAGGGGGGATGTGAAGAAAGCAAAATGCAAAGGTGGATCCAGGAAACAGAAGGAGTTTGGCTATTTCTACAATTTTTCAGTGTTTTGAAAGCTGCTGCCATTATTGTGGAAAAATAAATTAGTACCTCCTTTATTTCTCCAAGTGGAATAATCCCAGCTAACATCATATATGAAGGTACTGAATGGCAATACCAGGCAATGGAAAATTCATTTTTGGGAGATAATTATGTACAGACTTTTTGTGATATATTTATACTGAAGTATGATTCTTGGACAAAATAAATATATTGTATAATATTCCAAGTGACTTGTGCAAGAAAAGGACAATGCATTTTGTTGTTGTTGTTGTTAAAGACTTATTTATTTATTTGAAACTCAGAGTTACAGTGAGAGAGAGAGAGAGAGAGAGAGAGAGAGGTCTTCCATATGGTGGTTCACTCCCCAATTGGTTGCAACGGCCGGAGCTACACTGATCCGAAGCCAGGAGCCAGGAACTTCCTCCAGGTCTCCCACGCGGGTGCAGGGGCCCAAGTACTGGGCCATCTTCCACCTCTTTCCCAGGCCACAGCAGAGAGCTGGATTAGAAGAGGAGCAACGGGGACTAGAACCGGCCCCCATATGGGATGCCGGCACTACAGGCCAGGGCGTTAACCTGCTGCGCCACAGTGCCGTCCTGACAATACAAGTTTGAGTTACTTTTCTTTTTTCACATTAAAGTAAACAATCTGTGATCTTTTTCCAAGTAATCTTTTGGAGAGTTTACACACTTATTTAGATCACACAACTTTACTCAAAATATTAATACATTTCCCTTTTAGAAACACCTTTAGAACTTGTAGTATACTAATATGAATATTCTTAATGAGGTACATGTTTATGCTTTAAGGATGAATTTTATTTCTGGAAATAACTACTATTAATTTTGAGTTAAGTTTTTGGGTGTTCCAAAATAAAAGTTTTTAGGCTGAATTTCCTCATATTTTGAATATATTCGTTCAGATACATTTGTGGAATGAGTACCCTCAGGGAGACAAGCTTCATATCTCTGTTTATTTGTTAAAATGAAATTAGTCTCATTCTAGGGTCAGCTTTTGTATCTGAATCAACAAAGATCAATGATCATTTGCACTTCTTTTCAATTAGGACTCTTAGGACTCTTTTTTTTAGTTAAATATAATACATTATTGCCCAAAGTATCTGAAGGACTCTAGCGATTAGAATGGGGTGGGAGAATGTCCAGCCCATTTGATATGGCCCTAGCAAAGCGACTGCAGATAGCTCTTAAAATTTATTAAGTCTAAAGCAGGCTAATTTTTAAGTCATTGTGTATGGTGTTCAAATGATGTTATAAATATCCAAAAGGCCCTTTTCAGACAAAAGGTACTCCACCCCAGAAGTTGGGAAAGGGGAATAAGCTAGTACTGTGTAGGGCAGGGGGCTGGGAAAACTTACCTAGAAGTAGGCTCACCCTTGAGTGACTCCGAACACAATCAGGTGTTCATCTTCCACAGGGAACAGTAAATTAAAGCTCAAGCTTGATGAGAACTGGTATTCAAGGAGGAAGTTTTAATACGTTGGGAAAGGCCAGGCAGTCCGAGACAGAACACAGCAGAAGTTCCAGCTGCGAGAGGAAGTAGCATGGGAGGAAGGATGCATCACCCACAATGATGTGTCAGAACAGGGTCCAGACTCGGTGCAAAGCTGGCACATGGAGTGGTGGAGGGGGAATGGAGACGCCTTGAAAAATGAGCAGCATAGTTGGGGGAGGGAAGGTTGATGTTAAGGTCCAGGGCTTTCTTGAGACCCTTGGGTTCTGGGTCCTTGGCAGTTGAAGGAGTTTCAGTTTCATCCATCAGACAAGTGTTTGAGCTCTCACTATGTGCTCACACTGTACTTGTCAGTGAGGACGCACACGTCTGTAAGACCTGGCCTCAAAGTCTACTTCAAGGGGGAAGAGTTGAGTACCAACTAGATCATCACAACTCAGAGCACAACAGAGGTATTTCACTCAGGCTGGCCGTGGAGAGTGAGGGTGAGGGAAGAGGTCCCTGAAGCTACGACAGCTAATCCAAGGCCTGATATACCAAAGAGCCATCATCCAGGAAAAGAGGTTAGGGAGAGGTGTTTGAGACAGAGGAAGAAGCAGGTGCCAAGGGGTGAAGATATGAGAATGCGGTGTACTCCAAGAATTAAAAGCAAATGGCCCTGTATGACCAAAGAGCAGAACGCAGTGGAGAAAGGCGCTGATGGCCATTCTAGTCACAAGTGTCTGTCACTCCATGGGGTTTGGGACCTTGCAAGTCCTACTTCTGTGGCATCAGGCCCTCGGTTTAGCTCTCTGGCTCAGTCTGAGGGAAGTGAACCATTGGATGCAGGGCATAAGTGACTTCATTTGGTAGATTTGGATAAGTCTAGGCATGACATTTGGTTTTCATCTTAGTAACTACTATATTGAGAATAGCATAATACTAAGTTATGTCCCTGAAGATTTCTGTTTAAGCAAAAGAAGTGAGTTGTCTTGATTTAGTGTTTTGGTTATCTACGATTTCAGCACATTAACTTTAAACGAATGTCTGCCAAGTTTATGTGTCATGGCTTCATCTACTTGTTGATAGATCTGTAAAAATCAGAATATATCTTAAACTTAAACACTATTTAGTGAAATTTTGCAATTTCTCTAACAACTTAGTAATAGTTTTTCCATTGTTTTTCATCATTAGGTTTATAAATAAATTTTAAGTTATAGTTTTACCATATGGAAAGACTTTATTTCAGCTTTTTTAATGTAGAGACAATTGGACTAGTGTTAATAAAATATTCAAAGTACATTTTGTTATTGGTTGTTCCCTTATAAAATTTTAGCATTATAAGCAAGAGAAGTAAGTTAAGTTTGAAGGAGACTTGCCAAGGTCATTTCCAAGTTTATGTGCTCTGGGGGTGGGAATTGAGACTAGATGTTTTATTGAGGAAATGCCTTCTCTCTAGGATAGCATGGCTATTGTTCTATATATTAAGAAGGCTTATGTGTTCTGATCACATTTTAATAGCAAATCATTCTGAATATTTCTAGAAGATTGTTGTTCCAAAGAAATTTTCTAAATTATGTACTAACTTGTTTCTTTGCCAGCTTTTCAATTTTATGTCATTAAAGAAATAAATGCAGACACAGTAGCAAATTACAGCAGCATAAAACCCCTTTGTAACACCACATTCTACAAAGTTGAATGCAGAATAAAATAGAATGAGATATACTAGATAAAGCATAGTAAATAGTGAGTATATTGAATATATTGAAACTTGCTTGGAGAATTAAAGAGTAATTCTCGAATGGAAGTATTTTAGTGTGCAAATTATCTGAATAGTAAAAAACAAAACAAAACAACCACCAAGGCAACACTAAAAGGATTCACTGCTAACACATTACTCAGAAACAGTTTAACAGATTTTTTATTCCAAGGTGATATGATAGTTATTCTGTTTCTCTTTGCACATCAAGGTGCCTCGAGGGAGCAAGGCTGTACAGGAATGTGGTTTTCATTGATGTACAACTCAATTGCTTGGGTATGTCCAGCTGAAGGTTGAGGCTGGCCCTCTGGAGGTTATTTGCATGATATCCTGAGCACCATCTTGGGAGAGACACCATACAAAGGGCAGAATGTGCTCTGCGCGTACAAAACTAGCCCTGCAACAAAGACTTGGAGGAAGGATTCCTGTTTCTAAGTAGAGCAGGAATCCACCTTTTGAATTTGGTTTCTGGCCCAGCCTTCCATGCCCTCTTGTGTGATTCTTATTTGGAAAATATCGTCTAGATGCTAAAATGGAAAGAGCTAAAGTTCTTGAAATGTTTGGGTAACCGGAGCATTCCTTTGGTGGCTCCTATTAACCCTGATCAATTGTGAGGCCAACATATACTCTCTATTTGACCACTAGATAAGGTTCTATGAGTCTAGTGGTCTAGAATTCTGGATGGTATACCTGTTTCCTGTTGTGGCCTGAGAATCCAGCATCAAACCAGAAAAATCAATAAACTTTGGTTGAATGACTGTCTGAGTGCTGGAACTGGTAGCCCAAAGGTCCCTGTCATCTAAAGTAGGCTTGATGGCAGAGGCAGGGGAAGCACCCAGAAGTGTGAGTTGGTGCCCTGGAAGTAGGAGATCCCTACTTTCAGGAGATCTTGTGCATAAAGGGGAAAGAAACCGGGAAGCCATCAGTGATGGTGGTAAGTCTTGCTTGTGAAAGGTCTCCTGGGTCTCTTGGAAATATTCATGGGAACTGTCACCAAGTTGCAGTTCCTTCAAAAGCAGGAGGGAATAAGAGCTGTTGAAATACGGGCTGTTAACATAAGTGCAAAGTAAAGGGCTGTGGATGTTTCCTGGGAAGACGAGAGTTGCAATCATAGTGGTTTGAATTACAGTCGTCATTCAGGTTGTGATAAACAGACTCCAAGATAGCTGCAGTAATCTCTGCTTCCTGGTATTCGTGCCTTTGGGTAGCCTCTCCCAGTGCGATAGGGATCACTTGTGTAACCTCTACGAGGTTGTGAAATCATGGTCTGTGACTTCTAAGGCTGGATCATAAAAGACATCCTGGCTTCTTCCAGGCTCCCTTTCTTGGATCAATCCCCATGTTGTGGGGACCTTTAAGGGGCCCTATGGAGAATCGTGTAGCAAAGAACTAGGACCACATGCCAATAACCAGTGAGGAGTCATCCTGCCTTCGGGTGAATGTGGTCCCAGCTAAAACCCTACCTGCATCCTCATAGGAAACTGTGAGCCACAGCCACGTAGTTGGAGCACTCCAAAATTGATCGCTGTAAACTAATACATTTTTAGAGCAACCAGAGACAAATTATACAAGGGTAAATAAGCAAACTCTAAAAGTGACTATGTCCCATGTGATGTAAATTTATCTTGCGTTATTGCAAGATCCAAATATAGGCTAAAAAAGGGCAATGATGAGAACCCATAAAACATAGACTCTGATGTTATTGTGCACTTACTATATATATATGGTAGACGGATGCCCCAATGTATTACAAAGGCTGAATTTTAATTTGCTCAGATACATGATATAAATGACTGTGGTTTGTTTTTGGATGATGTGGCTGCAAAGAAAACCATGAGTAAAGCAAATTAACTCCGCAACATGAGATAATATTAGCGCTCTTGACTAGGTGCTTTTATGAGAGTATAGGACACCAAGATGATACCCCTATGTGAACAATTACTAAAATGTGTATCTGTGTTCCATATATTTTTACACATTTATATAATTTTTTTTATTTTTATGGGTTATGCAAGGGTTGAAATGCTGTTACTCATTTTATTCTTAAAAATTCTTTCCACTAATCTGTTAATCCAACCAGGAAGAATATTATCACTCCATTTTATTTATTTTTTATTTTTAAAAATTTATTTAAGTTTTACAAGCTTCATATACTTCATATACACAGATTTAGGAACATAGTGGACTTCCTCTCCTTCCCACCCACATTCCAATCCTTCCCTCTTTCCCTGTTGGATTCATTTTCTTAATTTTTACAATAATCTTTTATCAGTATAATTAGTGATCATATAGTTAACCCTGCTCCAAGTAAAAGAGTTCAGCAAATAGTGTGAAGAGAAAGAAAACAAAATAAAACAAAAGATTGTTCTTCAATGGAAGAGATGAAAGCTATAAACAATCATCCATTCTCAAAATGTCTGTTTCACTCCAATACTTTACATTTCAGGTATTCTATTAGTTGCATCAGATCAGGGAACACATATGATATTTGTCTTTGGGGGTTGGCTTATTTCACTAAGTATAATGGTTTCCAGTTGTGACCATTTAGTTGCAAAAGACAGGATTTTTTTTTTTTTTTACAGCTGAACAGTACCCCATAGTGTATATATATCGTAATTTCTTTATCCAGTCAATAGTTGATGGACATCTGGGTTGATTCCCTATCTTAGCTACTGTGAATTGTGCTGCAGTGAACATGGGGGTACAGATAACTCTTTCATTAACTGATTTCTTTTGGTTTATCACCCCCATTTTAAATAGTGGAAAACAAGCTCAGGAGTGGCCATCTCACCTGGTGGGCTGAGCTTTCGGACAACCCTCCTTAATGAGATTTTATAGTGTCATCATAATTGTTGGAGGCTCTCCTGTCCCCCAAGTCTCCCTTGTATCCAGTCAGACTTTGCACCTGGCCCCTGGGGACTATCTACTTATTGTTTACTCTTCCATCTTTTTTTGACAGCCTTGTTCTCCTCCTCTCACCACAGTGCCCCTGTCCTTATCCCCATCCTGGGACCACAATCTCCCTACTGTCCCCACATCCACCTTCCTTTGCCTTTATATATACCTCATCTCTCTCTCTCTCTCTCTCTCTCTCTCTCTCAGACCTTTGACTTCTCTGGGTGCAGCAGATTTCTTCTCTGTAATCTTGAACACAGAGGCAATCTATCGGGCCACCTACATAATGCGTTCGTTCTGACTTCTCAGTACCTCACTGAGAACCCAGTCCATACTGTGAGGTCATCCTGTGAAGTACTGAGAGGGGTGACACAGCACAGATTAGATTCCTGTGGCCAAGTAGGGAAAGTCCCATAGGGAGACATGATGTGTGCAATGATCACATATTAAAGCTCGTTGTGATCAATGATAGAGTGTGGCCTGGCAATATGGTGAAGAAACCTGTGTGTACTCCACACCAGAAGAGCAGGAAATGCTTCACAGAGACGGTGGCATTCAAACTGGGCTTTAAGGAATGAAGATTGTGGTAGGTGAAGATGGTGGGGATGTTGAGATGGATGGGAATGGCAGGGAGGGGGAAAGCAAGAGTAAGGCAAGGGCTTGCATAGCTGGGAAGAATGCCAAGACCAGACATGAGTTCAGAGAGCCCCATGCAAAGAGCATGGGATGTGCAAAGAAAATCCTGGCTTTTAATTCAGATCTGGGCACTAAATGGCTGTGGCAGCTTCATTTCATCTGTGAATTATGAAGACAGAGTGAGAATAAGGTGGCGAGTATCTGGGAAGTGCTGCTGCAAGGTAGCCATGCAATTAGTGCTGGTAAAATGCAGGAGAGAAATGGGAAGTTGGGTTGGAAAGACAGGAGGAAGTCGGGTGAAGGCCAACCTTGCCTTGCCCGTCAGGATGTGGAAACGTGGACAGTGGAGAGCTGCTGACAATCAGAGGGAGATCTTGTGAGGATTTCAGTGGCAAAAGTATGCAGTATGGTTTGTGGGAGGACTATTACCAAGGTGACTGTAACAAAATACCTGTGAAATTATAAATACCTGAACTATTTTGGTGAAAGTAGGAATGGAAAGAAGGGACAGATGTCCAAAGATACTGTAATAGAAGAGTCGGGAAATCTTGGCAAAACCCAGGATTCTTCCTTGATTTGCTTCTGTGCTTAGACTGAGGCTGACAAGGAGAACAGGCCAGGTTGGATTCTTGAGATAATAACTGAAACCACAGCAATTTATTGAGCAACTACTGTTTGCTGGGTGTGGTTGGAAGCACCATGTGGGAATCATTGAATCCCTCACCACTGCCTAAGGAGGTAGATGCTAGTATGGCTCCCATTTCACAAATGTGAACACCGAGGTTTACAGAGGCAAAGGATATTGTCCAAAGTCTCATACCTGATTAATGGTAGAGCTAGGACTTGAATCCAGGTCTGTCTGACTCTAAAGCTTACACACTGAGTCATTATACTACCTTCAATTGCAAAACCAAGGTAATTACATTAAAATGATTCTTGCATTTACTTAATGCTGACCTTGTAGTTTATGGTTTATTAATTGTTGGGAGTTTGGATATTTAAAAATCATACCTCCTATGATGTACAGTTCAGCACATGCTTACTCGGACTTACCCCTAATGGTAGAACTAGAAACGTGCCAGGGGATTCCAATTCAATGCCATCAAGGTGGCATGTACCAATGCCATCTAACTTGTTAAAGCGTTCAGTTTAAGTTTGTAACTGATCAAAAAGATAGGATTAAGTGTCAAAGGGATTACATAAATAAGACCAGTGTCTGCAAATAATTGATAGAATTAAAAAGGAGAGAATGAACCTACATGGGAAGCAGGATACACAGCAGACTCATAGAATGGCAAATGCCTTAAACAGCACTCTGGCCTCAGAACCAGCCCTTAAGGCATTCGGATCTGGCTAAAAAGCCCATGAGAGTATTTCAGGCATGGAAAGCCAAGACACTGTGGCAAAAAAAAAAAAAAAAATGACCTAAATGAAAGTTTTCTGTGAGTGAGATCTCAGCGGAAAGAATGGGCCATCAAAGAAGGCAGTACCTTTCTCTGAAGGGAGGAGAGAACTTCCACTTTGAATATTGCCTTATCTAAATAAGATCAGAGTTGGTGAACTCAAGAGGCTTCCATAGCCTTGGCATCTCATGACAAGAGCCTCTGGTGATTACTGACATCATAAATAAGAGTGTCAATTGTTAAATCAACAATGGGAGTCACTGTGCACCTGCTCCCCATGTAGGATCTCTGTACTTAATGTGTTGTACTATGCGAATTAATGGTTAAACTACTACTCAAACAGTACTATATACTTTGTGTGTCTTTGTGGGTGCAGTCTGTTGAAATCTTTACTTAGTATATACTAAGTAGATCTTCTGTATATAAAGATAATTGAAAATGAATCTTGATGAAGAATGGGATGGGAGAGGGAGTGGGAGATGGGAAAGTTGTGGGTGAGAGGGAGGTTATGGGGGGAAAAGCTGCTATAATTCAAAAGTTGTGCTTTGGAAATTTATATTTATTAAATAAAAGTTGAAAAAAATGGGTAGGAATGAAATGGAAAAAATGTAAATTCAAAAAATAAAACAAATATTTTAAAAAGTATTAAAAAATCATGCCTCCTCTACTTCTGGCATTCAGGATAATAGCTACTATTAAAAGACAGGCAAAAATATTGAGTTTTTTTTTAATTTTCTCCAGAATCACTGCAGTCACTTTTTTTTAAAAAAAAGATTTATTTATTTATTTGAAAGGCAGAGTTACAGAGAGGCAGAGGCAGAGGCAGAGAGAGAGAGAGAGAGAGAGAGAGAGAGAGAGAGAGGTCTGCCATCTGCTGGTTCATTCCCCAGATGGCCACAGTGGTTGGAGCTGGGCTTATCCGAAGCCAGGAGTGAGGAGCTTCTTCTGGGTCTCCCACATGTGTGCAGGGGCCCAAGTATTTGGGTCATCTTCTGCTGCTTTCCCAAGCACACTAAGCAGGGAGCAGGATTGGAAGCGGAGAAGCAGGTGCTTGAACTGGCGCCCAAATGAGATGCTGGCATAGCAGGTATAGGCCTTACCCGCTATACCACAGCACCAGTCCCTGGACTCCGATCTTTACCAAGGATCTGTACTGCTTTGTGGCATACTAAGCACTGTTGCCTCTTTTATAACTCAGGACCCACCCCCCTGCCAGGATCAGAAGCCTCTCCTCATCCCTTAGGAAGGAAGGAAACATTGGCGACATTGATTCCTCCACTACTTCTCACTACCTCTTCTCCATAGAGACTTCACAAGCAGCCTCCTGACACATATACTGTGTCTATTACTTTTAAAAGCATGCCAGGAAGGTATTTTTATAATCATCTCTGTGACTTCAGAGGGAAACTACAGCTCAGAGAGTTTATTTTTTTAAAGATTTATTTATTTATTTCAAAGGTTGAGTTACTTACACAGAGAAGATGAGAAACACACACACACACACACACACACACACACACACGGATCTTCCAGTTACTGGCTGACTCTCTAAATTGCCACAATGGCAGGAGAAAGGCCAGGCTGAAGCTGGGACTCCCACATGGGTGTCAGAGGCCCAAGTGCTAGGACCATCCTCTGCTGCTTTCCCAGGCTATTAGCCAGCAGGTGGATAAGAAGTGGAGCAGCTGGGACTTGAACTGGCACCTATATGGGATGCTGGCCCTGCAGGTGGCAACTTAACCCAGCCCTAGTGTTTATGTGAGATCCTGGGTCTGTATGACTCTCTCTCTCTCTCTTTCTCTCTCTCTCTCTCTCTCCCTTTTAAAGATTTATTTATTTTGTTTGAAAGGCAGAGTTACAGAAAGGGAGAGGCAGAGTGAGAAAGAGAGAGGGCTTCCCTCCACTGGTTCACTCCCCAGAGTGTTGCAATGGCTGGAGCTGTGCCGGTCTGAAGCCAGGACCCAGGATTTTCTTCCTGGTCTCCCACATGAGTGCAGGGGCCCAAGGGGTTGGGCCATCTTTTACTGCTTTCCCAGGCCATAGCAGAGAGCTAGATCAGAAGTGGAGCAGCTGGGACTCAAACCAGTGCCCGTATGGGATGCTGGCACTGCAGGCAGCGGCTTTACCTGCTACGCCACAGTGCTGGCCCCCTGTATGGCTTTCAAACCTGCACTCTTCCCCATACTCTGCTGGGACTTCCAGTAATAGTTGTCAAGCATGGTGCTGGCCACTATGCTGGGCCTTTTGCCAATGCTCACTTCAAACTTCATAACAGCCCTGAAAGATGCCATCATTCCCATTTTAAACATGATGAAAATTGCTCCTTGAAGGGAAGAAATGAAGGATATACCCAGGGTTTGGACTTGGGTCTGTTTCACCCTGGGCCTGTGGATTTTCCACATGGTAATATTTTGATCATCCTTTATTACCATTCAAATGACAATTAAGGCATATTTGTATTATGCCCGACAGCGTATATTTGGGTATCTCTGTAGATAAAGATCTTCTATCTTCCATTTTTAAATGTTGCTAACTTTTGTCACGTGACTCTTTTTGCAGTCGTTTGAACAAAGCATACACATTCTTACTTCACAGACACTATTTCGAAACGTCTAGAGCTTTCTGCTTTAGGTTGTAAAGCTCTATTGCCTGGCCGGTGCCGCGGCTCACTTGGCTAATCTTCCGCCTGTGGCGCCGGCACCCGGGGGTTCTAGTCCTGGTTGGGGCACTGGATTCTGTCCTGGTTGCTCCTCTTCCAGTCCAGCTCTCTGCTGTGGCCTGGGGGGCAGTGGAGGATGGCCCAAGTGCTTGGGCCCTGCACCCACATGGGAGACCAGGAGGAAGCACCTGGCTCCTGGCTTCGGATCGGCGCAGTGCACCGGCCATGGCGGCCATTTGGGGGGTGAACCAATGGAAGGAAGACCTTTCTCTCTGTCTCTCACTGTCTAACTCTGCCTGTCCAAAAATAAATAAAATAAAATTAAAAAAATAAAAAAGCTCTATTGCCGTGCCATAGAATCCCACTATGAGTGGGAGTCGTGGATTTGCCATTGGTGTGTCCCCTTCACTGTGCGTGGGCTGCACCTAACTAGTCCACATTACTGCCTTTGCTGCAGCAACGAGGACTCATTGTTCACAGATTAAAACCTGGTAGTTGAGTGAGGTGCTCGTACATAGTCTGGTGCATCGGTAAAATTCTGCAGAGGCTGGAGTGAAATCCCCAAAATGACTTTCACAATATGTGAGACCCTCGTTACCCAGGGGTCTTCAAAGCAAGCAGTCCTTGCCCTGATGACGAAGTCCCCGCGAGGGGCATGGTAAGACGGCCAGCAGGTTCCTAATTGACATTTTCCCTTTCTGCTTCAGGTTTTTGTCGCATCACAGCCTTGTTCTAAACATAACTGTTTGGTTCTCAAGACATTTCCTTTGAGCAAGTGGGAATCACCACTTACTGAAGCTTAAGTTAACTGCAAATTAAATTGGCTTTATATGGAGTAAAGTAACGTGTTTAAGATAATGTAGAATAAGCATAAGAAATCACAGCTTTCTCAACACGTAGGAAGATAGAAAGTTCTTCCTGGTAGATATTATTTTACATGGAATTTGTGCTACAAAGTCTGTATTAACCTGAAGAAAGTGCATATTGTACAGAAGAAAACTCAGTCATTATCAAGTGATGTGTCCTACAGGAAATCTGCCACGTAAAAGACTTTAAAACTCATCTGGGAACTAGAGCCCATATATTTAAAATTCCAGAGGATAGATTGAATAAACTAAATAGAAAGATGGGGAATACAATAGGCCAAATCATACTTTTTGAGTTAAACCAGTGTCAGAAGTGAAAACTCACCAGTTGGAAATGGCAGCAGCTTAGATGGTGTCAGAAAACACTGGTAAATTGGAAGACATACCATAGCCACTACCCAGAAGGAAACTCAGGGGAAAAAGGACCAGAAAAATGAGTTGTGCATCTATGAGCTGTGGGAACACTTCAAGTGGTGTAATGTATGTTAGATTGGCGGGGGAAAAGAAGAGTCACTTAAAGAAATAGTGGCTGTAAATTTTTCCAAATTTTATGAAAATTAAAAACTCACAGATTCAAGATGCATAGTGAAATCCAATCACAAGAAACATAAAAGAAGATACCAACACAACATAATAAAATAGTTTATAAGCAGTGATAATAAGACATTTAAAAGCAATGTGAGAAAAGCCAGGTTATCTACAGAGGAACAGAAGTAAGGATGTTAGATTTCTCATCAGAAACAATGCGTGCCAGAAGACCGTTCATGTACCAAAAAAACATAACCAAACTCAACTTACAATTCTGTATGCACCAAAAATAGTTGTTTTTTTTTTTTGTTTGTTTGTTTTTTTTTTTGACAGGCAGAGCAGACAGTGAGAGAGAGAGAGAGAGAGAGAGAGACGGAGAAAAAGGTTTTCCTTTACCGTTGGTTCACCCTCCAATGGCTGCTGCGGCCGGTGCACCGCGCTGATCCTAAGCCAGGAGCCAGGTGCTTTTCCTGGTCTCCCATGCGGGTGCAGGGCACAAGCACTTGGGCCATCTTCCACTGCACTCCTGGGCCACAGCAGAGAGCTGGCCTGGAAGAGGGGCAACCGGGACAGAATCCGGCGCCCCGACCGGGACTAGAACCCAGTGTGCTGGTGCCGCAGGCGGAGGATTAGCCTCGTGAGCTGCGGCGCCGGCCCAAAAATAGTTTTCAAAATGAAAACAGAGCAAATAGTTTTTTTTCAGATATACAAAGGAGGTATGAAGAAATTGGACTTGTTGGAATAAGATGAAGTCTGTGTGATACAGGGGAGAGAATAAATGCTTTTGTTTAGCCTTTTGAATTAATAAGAATATTCTCCTTCATGGCATCAAGGATTGTGTGTATTTCATTCAGAGGTTTGGGTTCAAACTGGGATACATTAAAAACACACTGAGTGAGTCAGAATTCAGTTGCAAGCATGACCTGCACCAGGTATCTTAAGTGGAACGGGAATTAGGGGCTTCCAAAAGTGTTGGGAAGAGTGGCACCTGCTAGCCCAGGGGTCACCACCACAACTATGCGCATTTTTACTTTATGATGGAAAAGGAGTGCTAGACTTTTTGGATACCTCTGTTTGCCTAGGAATCACACACACTAGGTACCACCCCCCCCCCCCATGTAGAATAAACAAAAGAACCTATGTGAAGGTCAAGATTCCATTCATTCTTGAATCACCCAAGAGCCTTGCATAATGATGTACACATAGTAAAAAAGCTCATGAATATTAATGAATGGATTTCAGAAGAGATCTGATATTTATTATGGTAATTCTAAATAAATCAGATCTCTTTTTTTGTTGCTCTTTATGAAGAATGATGTATATGTGAACTTGCAATCCTGTCAAATGCATTCCATGATAGGATGCTTCTCCATGAAAGTGAGGCTCCTTGTTTTTTTAAATCCAAAAGTGATGTCAAGGAAAAAGACTTGTAAGGATTTGAATGTTGATGTGTGCTGGTTTAAGAAATGTGCCTGAACACATTTGATCTTTTTCAGGTTGGGTGGCTGTCTCAACACAAACCCAGAAATGGGGGAAAACACTTGGCTAATAACATCCTAACTCCCCTTAATGTTTTTGTTTACTCCAGCCTTGCATGACCAGCAGCAGGGTAATTGTGTTAAGTTAGGGTAAAATCGTTCTCATCACACAGCCCCCCAGCAGGGCACAGGAAGTTACTTTAACTAAACTGTATCTGTTTTGGAACAGAAATACACATGCTAAAATAAAAAGAGAGCTCTTTTCACATTAATCTGGGGAGTGGACCAGCTGATAGAAGATCTTTATCTATGTCTCTCTCTCTCTTTCCCTCATCTCTCTGTCTCTCAAACAAATTAAAAAACAAAACAAAACAAAACAAACAAAAAATAAGTTATGTCGAAAAGCCAAATAGATTTGGCTGGCGGATCAGTTTATAAAAGGTAAATGCCACTACTTAAAACTCATTATTTAGGAATTCTGAGAGTTCCTCTCACATGTGACACACACACACATCTTCAAATTTATACTGTACATAAAACATATATCATATTTAATACGATATATTTTATATATAAAGCCCAAAGTCAAATATCAGCTTTGTAATATCCTTCGTAGTATTGGGGAAAAGATCTCAGCGTCTATTGAGAAGAGCATTATTTCTAAGTAGCCCAGCACAGTGTCAGAAACAGTCTTTGAACTGGGAGTCAAAGAAAACCACATGATGTAGTCTGGCTTCTCTCCACTTCCCTCAGTGATTTCAGCTCCTCCACTAAAAATAGGATAAAATGGAGATGGCATCACGTGCTTCCACCTCCCACGTAGGTCCCAATCTCCTCCATCATTGGGTTTAAAAAAACCTATCTGCAAATGAATCACTAAATTCTTGAAGGAGTCTTCTGTTTTCCTCCACACAGGTAACATTTTGCTTTGCACAGATTCGAGTCACTAAGTATTTCGGGCTTGGCTTTTCTTATAATAAACCACATTGCTCATAAATATAAACGACGCTCTTGGTTGGTTGGTCCAATTTGTTTTCCTCTTTTGAATCGACCACTTTACTCTTGGCTTCAGCTTAAACCTGACACGCTGGGCCAATCGGGTACCCCTGAAGGTGCAGCCCTTGTCACTGGGTGCTGACTGTGTGTGTATTTAGCTTCTCAGAAGCCTGGAAACATAACTGCTTTATGACTCTTAAAATCGTCTGAGTCAGGATCAGATGATGTGTAGAGCTGAGTTTCCAACCAGGGAATTTGTAAATACTCCACGTCCCCCTCACCAGGGGAACTGACCAAGGAGGCAGCTTTCCCAAGCGAGTCTGGGCGCCTGTGTCCCTCACTGGGGTCACAGAGGAAGGGGGCCATTAGCTGGGCGCTCTGTTCGTTAGGAATACGGTGGGAACATCTCTATTAGAAACCAGAGAGCGCTGATGTGCTCAGTTGTGATAATGAGGGGAAGGGTGTGAACGGGAAGATAAGAGGCGCAAGTATTTAACTGGAAGCTTTCCACCTGGCTCCGGCTTCATTTGATTTAATTGGACGAGGAACATTTTCTGCCTGTGAAAACAGCCAAATGTCCCAGATTGGGAGTCAGGAAGCCCGGATTTGAGGATATCACTGACAGCAAAGCTTTGTGCCCCTCTACCTTCTCCCCGTGGGTGGCTTGGTAGCCTCAACTTTTAAAAGACCGCATGGACTCTGCGTAGGGTAGTTGGAGATACAAGACAGCGGCAGTTTAGGTGGAAAAGACAATTGCGGGCTTTTCACTGCCAGTCTTGAACAAAATTGTGAACTGGATAAACCCTGGGTTCCGGCCTTTTAAAGTTGCCTGTGTTTCCGTCCACTTTCAGCACCCCTCGGCTATGTACCTGTGATATTTGCACATCTCTCCTATTTAAAAAAACGTGACCCTTCCGTGTCCCGTCCCTTCCTATTTGTGCCCTATCATGTTACAAATTAAGAGATTATCAGATTTCATAAATAACAGTAACTAGATGTCCAGGTGAATTTTCCCAAATACAGTTTTAGGTGAAGTTTCCTCAATGCAGTATGATTTACTAGATCTAGCCAGGTGATGCCCTGTATTTTATCTGACTACCCATCCTATAACTGGCATCTGCAAATTCATTTTTCAAGCATCCCTAGAGCTCAGGCCGTGGTGGGGAGGTTGAGAAGTTAGGGCGGGGGTGGGGGAGTAGGTTGGGAGTGGCCGTGGTGGGAGGGGTAAGAAGAAGGCAGAGAGAAGAGGCCCTGGGAGTTTCTCCCAGTGTTCAGCTGGGGAAGCTCCGTTCTCATCCGAGTATCAGCATGGGGTGTTTGATGTCGTTTGTCGCAGGGCTTTGCTTCTAGGAGAACAACTTAAAGACTGCAGGTTGGCTTGACTCTCTTCTTCCTGGCTCTCTCCATCCTGCCTGGGGCCTTTGGGGGAGCTGGCAGTCCATAGCTGGCTCTCCTGTCCTCAGGTACCTGGAGAACTGGGAGTGACAGGGCAGGGAGGTTGCTAGCAAGGATGGGCTGAGGTTGCCAGTCCCTCCTTGCAGCCCTGCCTGCACCACCTGACCACTGCCTCCACGCCCCCAGCCGTGCAGGGGAAAACCCACATCTTCCACAGCTTCTCTGTTTATGGCTGGCACTGGCTAAAAATAACCACCGTGGCAGCCAGCATCCTCACAATGACATTTGCCAACATTGTAAGTTCATTATAATAGAATTACCACGGCTGATACCACCTATTCTAGTTTTTCCCACCTGATACCCTGGCATTTCTGAGCTTTTCAAATAGGGTAAGGAAACGAGTGGCACTCAAACCCTGTCCCAAACTCCACCCTCTTTGAATACTCAATTAAGACCCGCCCCAGACACCACACCCTATGCCTCAGATCATAGGGATCTCCCGGAACCCCATGGAGTGCAGCTGTCTTTTGGATATGCCTGCACACAGTCCTGAGTGTGTACTTTTATTGTACATGCAACGGAATCTTGCTTTTCTGCGGACCTATCTACTTATGTCTTGTCCTTGAATTCTTTTCCTATGTTGGAGACAAAAAACTGGAGTCAGCCACCCCACCACAGGGGGAGATGGAAGACGAGCAGAGAGGAATAAAAGGCCAGGGTGTGTATTTCCCTGGTTCTTTGCCTGTGCAAAAATTCAGAAATTTAAGAGTTTTGTGTTAGAAAGGAATTCTAAATAGAGAAACCTAATCCACTGGGCTCAAGAAATTAAAAATGCAGTTTTCTCATGTATTGAAACTCTGAGGGGAATGCAGATGCTTGTGGTGTCTCAGTGGCTCTACGTCAGGGCAGTATCTCCGAGATAACGTTGATGCTTCCCTCATAGTTATAAAATGGCTGCCAAAGCTCCAGACATCAAGTACATGTTCAAAGCAGAAAGAAAGGAGGAAAGAAAGCTTCAATGCTTATCATTTGATTAGAAAAGCAACAATTTCCTCAAAATCTCCCTGTAGATTTTATTTGTTTCTTGCTTAAGTAGCAAAATGAAAACATGAGAAATATTGCATTTACCATCCTTCCATTTTTCCTGGCTATATTTCCCAATTTGTGGAAATGCACAATCTTACTGCGGTATATGTTATATATAAACTGAAGCATCAGTAGTATACTGTGCTGGGATAATTGAGGATCTCATCTCTCTTCCACAAGCATAGTATTTCTGAGCAACAACTACTTAAGAGCCTGGAAGGTTGCCCTGGCTAAGTCCGGGGGATGGGTTCCCTGATGGGGCTACCCGGAGCGCCCATGGCTGCAACCCTGCCTTTCACAGATTTATCAGCCACACGCTGCGCTGTTACACAGTTGATCTCTAATACTTTACAGTAAGTGAATTCACTGTCTGTTGTATTCATTTACTGACAGTCACTACCTAGTGTCACTGCTACTTGCTGGAAGTGTAATGGTCCCTCCTTTTTATATCCTGGGCGTGGTCTCAGGCTTTGCTTCCCTAATGCCTGTTGGTAAATGAAGCATCCGTCTGGGGTTGCCACTGGTCCCTGACGAAATCTGCAGCACTCTGCAGCAAAGTGGGAAACTGAGGCCCTTGAAGTCATTTTTCACAAAGCTAAACTTATGCCACTTTGTAAAACCATTTTCCCCTCTGAAATGAGGTTCTTCCTATTTTTTTTGCATTCAAAGGAAAGGTTCCTGCAATTATACAGCATAACTATTTCCTTTGGGAAAAATATAGTATTTGTAAGCTTATATCAGAAGCCCATGTTTTTCTCTAATAGGATTTTGCTGGGCCCTGAAATCCACGGGCCTGGAACCATGGAATTGGTCAGATTACACGTGTCGACACTTGTAGAGCCTTATGTGTGTCTCCCCTCAGAAACCCTGGGAATGGGAACTTATCCTCCTGTGGTTTGGGCACAATGATGTCAATGAGGAGGGAAGGTTTCTATGCTCAATGGCAGAAAAGGTGTTGTCATCTCCAACTCCTGTCTGCATACTTTTGAGGGCTCACTCTTCATATTTCTGGTTTTATATGCTAACAATGTCTTTAACACTGAGCTGAAGTACAGCAGAGGCTTAAATGTGCGCTTTGCTCTCACATACACCTTGTGCGATCTTGTTCCTGCTGAGTGTATTGGCAGTGTTAGTTTACGAGGTAGTGGCTTGGATGTTGTCCTTCCTCTTCTTACCTGGTAAATACACGAATGCATACATTATTGTGTTCACCTTTACTTTATTCCCCCTGTGTCCTTATTCATCCATTTGCTGAGCACTACCTGAATGCTAAATCCTGATGTCAGGGCATTGGAGATCTTTGTGAGGAAGGCTTATGCTTGCCAACGGATCTACCCAAGAGGAGAGCGGTGTACCAGGTGTCCATGGGAAGACCGCTTCCTTCTGCCTAGGGAAAGTCGTAGAGAAGATGCAGTGGGGAATCAGGTACACTTCCCATTCTCTATTCTCCTGCCTGGGGGGAAGCTAGACCTCTCCTCATCCCAGCATCTCCGCTGCTGTGGGCAGCGGAGTTTGGGGTTATGCCTTGGAACCTGGTCTGAGATCTCAGGACTGAGACTGAATCTGCTGCTATCTAGTCATGTAACCACCAAGATCAGCCCTTTGAAGTATTCTATGTTTGTAAACCAGGGTTGAGGTTCCCGTTATCTCTTCTTTGGATGGAGTCACTGGTGCAAAACAGAGTGAGATGGATCTAACAACAGATAAATTACAACCCAGTCTCTGCCATTTTAGAGAAATGCCTGTCTCACAAAATTCCTGGAAATCCTTGTGAAAGCCTTTTTGAAAAGGCAGAAAGCAAGGGGTAAGGTGGTGGTGATGGTAAAAGAGGAATGGGGTGAAGCGTGGAGATGAAGTGTGGAAGATCAACATACCAAGACTTGGGAGTCTCATGGACCACCTGTAGAGACTTTGGGGGGAAAGCCACCTTCACTGGGCAGTCATTTCAACACCCAGAGTAGGAGTCTGAAATTTTCAATCTTTGCACTTAAGTTGCCATAGAGGAATACGGACTTCAAGTGCTTTGAAGAATTAATTTCACTTGTTAGAATCAAACCTAAAAAGCACAATCAGAAGGAACACAAACAGAAAAGATGCTGTCACAGTGTCCCCTGGAAAATTGCTCTTCCTTAAATCTTCAAAGATGAACAGAGTCATGGCTGTGTTTCATCTTTTCCATGTTGACTTTGGCTGGAGCACGTCGTTAAACAAAGGCTGTGTCGGTGCCCTGGAATTCTCCCCAAGATCTGTTACCATTCACAATGAAAGACAATGCAGTCTAGCTTTGGTGGTACCTCTGCCAGTACACGTGTGTGGGGCCAAATCACAGAATCTAGAGATTCTTGGGTAAAAAGCTTGTAGGCAGAGCTGGGAAGCAGGGTTGAAAGCACACCGAGTAGGGCTCGGCTCCATTTGTGTTCTTCCTCTGAGGATTTCCTCACTGCTCTGAGTTCTTGACACACCTGAGAACTTGCTGGAACACATCTGTACTTTGCCTTTCTCAGAGAGCTTCCCTCTTTTTGGTCAACCAGTGATCTTATCTTTTACCAGTCCTTTCAGGCTCTCGGCTCTCAGCCTCATTAAGAGGGCTGAGGAAATGTCTGGACAGGGAGAGAGTCAGGAAGCCTTGTGTGGAGTCTGGCTTAGCATCTCATTTTCTGTTGTAACCTGGACAAATCTTTGAACTCTCCGCGCTTCATTTTCTTTAGTCATCAGCAGTCATAGTATCACATGTCTTGTGTTTTCACAGCATGCTGTAAAAATCAAAATGAAATAATTTGTGGAGCAACATGTTTGAAAAATATATAAAACATGATCTAAACCCTCACATATAAATAGTGTGCTTAGTCATACTACTTCATGGTTACATCCCATAATGCAGATGCACACAGGGCCGTGCAGATGCTTGCCACACCTACCTTTCTCTATGTATGATCGTAACAGGCATGGAGAATACAGGAGTGTTTTAATAATGCAAAAAGGTGTTTTCTAAGTCATAGGTAGGAAACTGTGTTCTTGGTTTAATGCACTATGGCCTCTTCAGGAAAGAAAAAGAGAGAAATTCTTGGTCTACTCTTCCACTGTTATCCGAGGTGGTTGGTCAGTTAACTCAGGACTTTCTGATCTAATTTAGCCAAATAAGGCATGGAAATCAGAACAGAGGGCAGAGAAGTCTTCCTTTATTTTGTGGGGGTCTCTTTACCCCCACTCTTGATTGACCCCCACCCTTGATGGACGCAGGTCAACCTACTTTGAAAACCCAGGTCCAGTACACCCAAAGAGATGGCTGGTACTTCTTTCTAGCCCATATGCTAGGCATGACTGCAAGAATGATTCTACTCCATGTCCCTTTGACTTAAATATTCTTTTGTGTTTCCATAGCAGTTAGACATAATTTTCATTTAGTATTTATTGCACTATACCCAAAGTTTTCAAAATCTGAGAAGCCTATTAGGCTATTCTTAAAGGTAAGGTCTGAGTTGTATTTGTATCCCCATACTTTAAATGGCACTTGGAAGGTTTCCAATTGTTGAATGAGTTGATGAATGAATGAATGAATGCAAACCGTTGGAGTGGAGGGTTGATGTCTGATTTAGGGGTCTTTCTTTTTCCCAGTTTCCTTTCTTTGTCCCTTTATTATCATTTGGATGTGCTTTGTCTCCAAAGGTTCTTGTGTTGTCAACTTGGTCCCCAGTTGTGTTGTGAGGAGGTTAAACATTTAAGAGATAAAACTTGGTACTTTGGTCATGGGGAGCACTGCCCTCAAGATGGATTGATGCTGGTCTTCTGGGGTGAGTTAGCTCTTGGGAGAGTGGGATTTTCATAAGGGAGTAGACCTGACTTCTGAATCTCTCTGTCTTCTTATTTCACCACTCGATCTTTCCAGCTCAGATGCACTCCCTGCATAACAAATGGGGTCATCCACCATGAGGCCCTCACCAGAGGCCTAATCAGCGGGGCTAGGCAGCCTTGGCCTTCCAGCCTTCAAAGCTGTGATCTACATTGCTTCCTTTCTTTGTCAAGTGTCCAGCCTTAGGTATTTACTATAACAACAGGGAACTGCCTGCTATATCCTTCTAACAGAAAATATTCCTAGCAGGCCCTCAATAAACAGTTGTGTTCTTAACACATGAAGAGTCTGTTTTGCTGCATTTGATAACACTGAGTAGCATTATTCATCCAGTCGACTTTCACATCTGCTAATGTTGGGAATTAGCTTTCTTCGCTGTTAGCTACCCTGGAGCGCTCCACTTATTCCTGCAGTAGCTGCCAGAGCCCTGATCTGAAGGTTTAGGGTATGTGACTGTTTTTAGCCATAGCATTGAATTATGTCCTAGTCTTCAGCAATTGCTATCCCATCCATTATGTGAATGTGGAGACCACTCCCTTACTCCCTTTCTAAGAGATATTATGAGGTTAGAGGGTAATGTCCACAAAGAATCCTGGACGAAAGATACCTAATATTGAGTGTTATGCTACTGATACTTTCATCTGTGTTCCTCTTTGGTCTGTGCATGAGCAAGCATGAGGAGCAAGTTGGAGAGTTGCGGGAGAGAGGTGTCTGAGACGCTGAGCAGGGCTCATCACTGATCCTGTGCTGTGAGTCTTCCCTTCTGTCTACAACGAGTTGCAATAACACAGCACTTACCCAGAATCAAAAGGGTGTGTGGAAAATTAATGAATTTGTTTTTGTAAAGTGGAAGGGTCCTTGGATAAAAAGCTTTGTTAAGCCACGAGATATTATTTCAATCCCAGGTTTCTGTTTCTCTTTCTTTCTTTCAAAAGGATATTCACTAAGCTTATCACTTTCTCAGGATTTTTTTAATTACTCTTAACACAGTCTTTTATGCACAGCTGTATGCTTCTACTGAACTGCTTTGTTTCCCTCCAGAGAGGTTACTGTTTGAAATTTCTGTCACTTTTCTGTTTGTTTGCTTGTAAACCAATAATCCAACAAACAGTCTTTGGACAATAGTCGGGTTCTTTTTTTATAGCAAGGCATTATTTTTATAAGTCACAGTCCTTTTGAAACGTGTTTATTTATTAATTTATAAATGGCTCCCATCACACATTGCACCTGTGTGACTTACATTAATTAGAATAATAATGCAATGAGAAGTGAATAGGCAGTTTGCAGCTTTGATGTCAGCAGCGCTCCAAGTAAACACAGTACATGGCATTGGAGAATGGAATTGTCTACTATAAACTCAGAAGAAGACACTGGAATGAAAACAGTGTGTGTTGTCCTGTGCTTAGAAGGATTTGGAATTTTATTGGATAAATATCATTCAGAGTTCATATTATTAAAATTTTAAGCAAGCATTAAGTCAATTGTAATAAATAGTATATAAATAAAAGGGCATTTCAAAAGGTTCATGGAAAACGAAATGGAATTAAAAGATAAGCTTATTTTAATGCAAAATTTTTTGAAATTCATGCATAAGAAGAATCTTCAAAAAGTTGATGGAAAATGCATCTTATAAAAAACTACATATAGATTTCAAATTTCTTTTTGTATCAACATAAACATGTTTTTAAAAAAGTCATTTGAGAGGCAAAGAGAGACACACACATACAGAGAAAGACAGACCGAGGAAGGCAGAGAGATAGAGTACTCGTGTCTGCTGGCTCACTCCCCAGATGCCCCACGTGCTCCGGGGGCAGGGTCTAGGCTGAAGCTGGGAGCTGGGAACATGATCCAGGTTTTCACCTGGGTGGCAGGAATCCAATTACATGAGCCATCACTGCTAACTTCCAGGACTGCATTTGCAGGAAAAAACCGGAATCACGACCTGGACCAGGAACTGAACCCAAGTACTTTAATGTGGGATGCAAGTGTCTTAACTTCCAAGCTAAAGGCTTGCTCCCAAATTTGTCTTTCAGTTCCATTTTGCATGAACTTTTTCTAGTATGCTTGTAGTTAGTATACCTTGTTTAGTATCATCTTTTTCCTCACTGTAAGCCAAGTGTTGGAAAGGCAAGATCTGTCTGTGCAACAGTCAAGCTAACTAATGACCTGGAATTTTGAAGACTGTAAAACAATCTGAAATTTTTAAGTTCTCAGTTTTGTGCCTGGCACTGTAATTTGGCCTATATCCTGTAAATCCACTAGATAATTGCTGCACCCAGACGCCTGTGTTTCAGTGGGAAGATGAAGACAATGGGGCAGTTGTCTGGATCATGCTGACAATAGGTCTTATCTACCAACTTGTAAGATAAGGAAAAGATTAGTTTGTCTGAAATTGCCATATGAAAGGTCTTCATTGATAAAAGATAAATTCCCCTTCATCCATGTAGACAGGCTCGATCTGAACTCACAAAGAAGACTGCTATATTAAAAGAAGAAATTATATCTCTAACTCTAAGGCTCTATGAATATACTATCTAAACAGAACCCATCATTTTCTAGAAGAGAAAATGACATACTGAAATGTCATGAGGTTAAATGATCGCCAACGGCTCTTTCTTGGTGCTACCTATGGAGGTGGCTGCCTTTTATTTGGTATCGTGGTAGCCCTCAGACCCCTGGTGAAGCTAAAGAGCATCAAAAAGAGGACCAAGAAGTTCATCCAGCACCAGTCCGACTGAAATGTCAGGATTAGGCGTACCTGGCAGAAACTCACAGGTATTTGCAACAGGGTGCGGAGAAGATCCAAGGCCAGATCTTGATGCCCAACATTGGTTATGTGGGCAACAAGAAAACAAAGCACATGCTGCCCAGTGGCTTCCGGAAGTTCCCAGTTCACAATATCAAGGAGCTGGAGGTGCTGCTGATGTGCAACGAATCTTCCCGCGCGGAGGTTGCTCACAACACTTCCTCCTAGAACTGGGAAGCCATCACGGAGGGAGCAGCCCAGCTGCCCATCAGAGGTACCAACCTCAATGCCAGGCTGCACACTGAAGAAAGTAATAGACAGCTCAGGTCCACATTTTATTTGTGTTTAAATAAAACCTTAAAAACTGAAAAAAAAAAAAAAAAGATCGCCAATGACGTATGGCTTGTTACTAAAATAATTAGGACCTACATACCCTGGTTTCTGGCTATGAGTGATACCAATAGTATTAAATTCAGAGGCCGGCGCCGAGGTTCACTAGGCTAATCCTCCGCCTTGCGGCACCGGCACACCGGGTTCTAGTCCTGGTCGGGATGCCGGATTCTGTCCTGGTTGCCTCTCTCCCAGGCCAGCTCTCTGCTGTGGCCAGGGAGTGCAGTGGAGGATGGCCCAAGTCCTTGGGCCCTGCACCCCATGGGAGACCAGGAGAAGCACCTGGCTCCTGCCTTCGGATCAGCGCGGTGGCCATTGGAGGGTGAACCAACGGCAAAGGAAGACCTTTCTCTCTGTCTCTCTCTCTCTCTCTCACTATCCACTCTGCCTGTCAAAAAAAAAAAAAAAAAATCAGGATAGAAATATCCAGCCAGTATTTTCTGCTCCTGGGATGGTTGTATAGTGCAATAGGGAGACAGAAACCTGGCACTTGAGTACGAGTAGGTACCCTGATTCCATCATGGCATAATTATTTGTATTTAGGAATATTAACTGCTTCTTCAGTTTCCTTATTTTAATATTTGGGCATTTCCCTGGTTAATCTCTAACTTGCATCTTAATTGTGGCATTCTGATTTTATGAGTGAAATTGAAATCACAGACATCTTTGCAGAAAGTTTCATTCATTTCCTGTCTATGAATACATTTTTTGAAAAATACAATCCTTGTGAAACCTGATATAAGTCCTAGTGCCTCTTGAGAGCTGAATTCTTTGCAAAATCACCCAGTATTTTGTCATGGAATATGGTTGTAAGGAGTCCATTTGAGAAACATTTACCACTTGCAGGAATTTTTGTCAGCACTAACCAATATCAAATAACTGTTATGTTCAAGATGTTCTTCCAGGTGCTGATTGGCAGCCAATGGTAAAACTACTGCATCTACTGAATTTGAGCACGTGGAATAACATAGACAGCATTTTTATGATCAGTCCACTTTTAATCTGCCCTCACTCTCAAGCCACAGCGTTCAGAGGTAGAAAGGACCTCTGTGGTTTTCCATTGCACATCATTCGTTTTACATTTGAAGAGGCCGAAGTCTTTCATCTGACAGCTTAGCTTTATTCCTGGCAGAATGTATAGGATATTTATAATATATACAGATAGATACACTTCACAGTAACTGTGTTAGAAGGGGAGATAATCTTTTCTCTTCATGGTCCACACAACTGTATTTCATCCTTGATATAAGGCTTTGTGTTTGGTGTCTTCTTTTGGAACACTTATCTCTTGAAGCTGCCATTTTGATGCAAATTTTGGCTGACAGGAAAATACGTAGAGGTCACTAATCTGTTTTGTTAGAAGAAATCAAAGAAAATTGCTATCTGGAGTTTTCATCAAATATCTTCCATAAAAGCAATAACATTAAAACATGCTGGTGGTCTAATATACATTTTGATTGGAAAGGGTACTCTAGATGAGTTAATTAGACATGAATTACGTGGGGGGGTTCTTGTCTCATGTATTGAAGCCAATAATGTTCTCACACTGCACTTGCAGATAGAGCTTCCGTGTTTCTGGATTTTCTTTAAAGTTAGATGCTTTTTTTTTTTTTCCCTTAAGAATGCACACCTGATGGATCTCAGGAAACTTATGCTTGTCAATTAAAAATAGCACAATGTGTTCTGCTTTCAACAGAACCCTTTCAATCCAATCAAAGTTCATCCCCTTTGTTTAAACCATCTAGATAGCCTATACTTGATTGCTTTAGGAAAATATCCAGACCTTGTGAGAGCTGCCCCATTCATCATCTTTTCTGCAAGATGGTGCCAGTATGGAGGTCTAATTATTTACTGTATGCTTGGGGGATAATGGCAGGGTGGGCTCTTGTATTTCCTTGTTTTAGAGTGGCTGGGCTATTGGCCACTGAGTTGTTTGGAACAAGCTCCTTGGCTGCTGAGTGGGCCCAGCCGCTGGGAATGGTGGCTTCAGTCCTTTGCAACTGATGTGTGAACTTTCATTCTCAGCATCTCCAGGTCTTCTAGCATTTTCCATATTTCTATGACTCTAGGGGTAGCCAGGAGAACTTCTGCTTTTCTCTGTGGTCTGCTTCAGGGACCTTTATCCAAGCTTCCACTCACCATCACCTTCATGTTGGACAAAGTGAGCACTCAAATGCTGCCATCCTTCCTGGAGCCCTCAGCATCCATCAGCTCTGATGCACTCTGGCTGTTTCTTACCTATCTTCACATTTCCAAAGCCGTCTTCACAGCCCAAGGCTTGACAATGAGTCTTGTGGGACTCTTTTTTTTTTTTTTTTTTTTTTTTTTGCTTCTTAGTCCAGGCATTTGGTTTTTATTTGGCTTCCCCTAAGCTGCAGCCCTCTCCTACTGATTTTAGTTTTATGGCTCAATTCTAAAAGCCAGCTAATGTGCAGAGTGAAACCAGTACTCTGACTAAGTAACCCAACTACAGGGCATTTCCAAACCAAAATATCTGCTGTTTACAGACCTCTACAGAGCATCCTCTTCCTAGTCTTGCCTGTCCCCTCTGTTCTTTTCTTCTGCCCCCTTCATTTCCGGTTCCACTTCCCTCCCCATTTCTCTTCCTTCTTCTTTCTCCTCATTCCGCTTTCTTCCTCCCCTCATTCTCTCACCCTCCACTTCTCTCTTTTCTTCCTCTTCCTCCTCTTCTTTCCTTCTCCTCATCTCTTCCCTCCTCCTCTTCTTCCTTCTCTCTCCTCCTGATCTGTATCTATTATCTATCTATACATCATTTATCTATGTATCTATCATCCATCATCCATCATCTATCTATCTATCTATCTATCTATCTATCTATCTATCTAATCTATCTATCCATCATCTATCTATCTGTCTTTATCTTCATCATCTTCTCCTTTTTTCTCTCTTCTTGGGAGCACTTGTGAAAATCAATCCAATTTTTATTTCTCTGGAATCATACAGGAAAATTGACAGCATGAATGTTGTGAATATTTCTCAAAAGATCACACCTTGAAGCAGTCCATGAGACAATGAATGACTTCCAGGTGAATGTACTTGGAAGATGGATAAGGTGTCTTCTGATCTGGATTTCCAAGACCAAAGAAGGCACAGAAGAACTCAGCAAGCATGCAAAATCATTCTTACTTAAGGAATATTTTGAAATTTATGTTCTTTATCAGGGAATAAATTTATTGTTAAACTTGTGAGATTTTTTCTTAAAAACATTTTAAAACTTTTTAAAAATATATTTTTTATTTTGAAAGAATAACACAGAGACAAAGAGAGGCAGAGAGAGAAATCTTTGATCTGCTGATTCACTCCCCAGGTGACTGCAATGGCCAGGTTAGGCTGAAGCCAGAGCCAGGGGCTTCCTCCAGGCCTCCCAAATGGGTTGCAGGGGCCCAAGCACGTGGGCCATCTTTTGCTGCTTTTCCTAGGGCATTAGCAGGGAGCTGGATTGGGAGCAGAGCAGCTGGGAAATGAACTGGTGCCCCTAAAGGATGCCAGCATCATAGGTCACAGCACCTGCCCCTATTTAAAAATTCTGTATCTCTAAAACACACGTAGAGAAATGTACATAAAAATGTATAATATGATGAATTGGTTCATACTGAACACATGTAACCAGCTCCCATATCAAGAAATAAAACACTGCCTGTACCATGGAAGTCGATTTTCTGTTTCTTCCAAGCGCTACTACTTGAATGTGACTATACTTTGTGTCTGTCTGCTTTTGCTCAAGATCTTGTTTAAGAGCTTCCTTCATGAGTAGCTGCGGCTCATCCATTCCCATTCCTGCATGAAGTTGTTCCAGGTTTGGCTCTTACGCAGATTCTGCTATGTACATTTGTGTATGTGGCTTTTGGTGAACACATTTGGTCTCATTCCCCAGTTTGTATATGTAGATTTAGAAGACAAAGGAGAGGCCTGTTCTGGGAATATAACAGATTTGTCCTTGGAACAGAGGAGATTAAGCAGGGAGATAGCATAAAGGGTTTAGGTCAAAGCTGTGACAAAATTTGAAAGCTAAATCTCTAAGGAAACAGTTAATAGTGGATACAATTCCTTCTTGCATTTATATAACAGAAGTACAAGGACTTTGAATGACCTTCTGAGTTCTCTTCCTTTCTGTTTTCCCCAGTGACTCAACTTTGATTTCTCCTCTGAGGGATGCCCAGTGCCAGACTTTTTCCAGCTCTGTTGCTTGCCCACATAGAACTACATCTTTTTCCAGGCAGATCTCAGGCTGTGTAATGCAGTGTTTGCCAAAGAGGCAAGAACACATCTGAAACTAATCTTTCCTAATGAGAGATGGAATGAAACCAACACCATGGAGGAGTATTAAAATGCAACTCTCTATTCTTTAATCTTTCTATTTATCTATTTATCACCATCCTCTACCACCTACCTTTTATCTACTATCTATCAATCACATATCTATCTCTTCTATCATTTTTCAACCAATGTAATCTAGGCTGGTTGTGAAAATTCAAGCATTAGAGAGATTGTCATTGCAGAAATTAAGATTCCTGTGTTTTTCTCTACACTTCCATAACCACTGACAGACATTATTTCCAGATTGTTTTCTGTATTGTTGATACTTCAGCAAAAATAGTTATCACACTACATTTATATAAGCTTTTGTATTTGCATAAAGTAGCTGGAATATATGACTACTTAAAGATCTTGCTTCGGGACCAGCATTGTGGCATAGTGGGTAAAGCTGCCTCCTGTGATGTCGGCACCCTATGTGAGCACCAGATCGTGTCCTAGCTCCTCCATTTCTGATCCAGCTCCCTGATAATGGTCCGGGAAAAGCAATGGAATATAGTTCAAATACTTGGGCCCCTGCTACCCTCGTGGGAGACCTGGAAGAAGCTCCTGGCTCCTGGCTTCAGTATGGTCTAGCCCTGGTTGTTGCAGCCATCTGGGGAAGGAACCAGCAAATGGAAGATTGTCTCTCTCTTTCTCTCTCTGTAACTCTTTCAAATAAATAAATACACCTTTTTATAAAGGGATCTTCCTTTCATATGCTGATCTTTATTATCCTAAACAGTGATTCTTATGGGAGATACCTTGGAACAAATAGCATGAGAAAATAACACTGTTGTGGACCATGAAATGGGAATTTAGAGTGTTTGCAGGATTTCTATCCATTTCTCATGCCTTGCTGGATACATGATAATAAACTCCATAATTTTTTTTTCCTTATCAAGCAAATTCACAATTTTTAATCTACACTCAATGTACTCTTTTCTACTTTACTTCTTGAATTAAGTTAGTTGGCTCAGTTTCCGTGTTTCAACTCTGTGGTCTTCAGAAGTTATTATTATTCATACTTGCTGTGGAGTGGTTCTTTGTCCATGAGTATTTTATTAGTCAGATCTGTTAATAGAACCAAACCAGTGATTAATGCTTAGGTTCTGGAGCCAGGAATCCGGGTGTCAAATCACAGCTGCAATATATCCTAGCTTTGTGACCTTGAGAAAATAATAGCCCTTTTGCCTCAGTTTTGAGAGAGGTGGAACTCATAACAGTGTTTACCCCATAAGGTGGTTGCCTTGCAGAGGGCTCAATAATGAAGTCTATATTTTGTCTTGGTAACTTTTCATGATGATCTTTATTATTTTCAAACTCTCTCACTGGTCTGGTAGCACGGTCTGTGAGCCACACAGACAAGCACATGAGGCAACATAGCACAACACTGAGGGGCAGGCTCTGAAGTCAGGTCACCTGGATTCTCCCTGAGTCTGCCACCTCCTAGTTTGATGACCTTGATGAGCTTCTTGTTCTTCTTGTGCCCCTTTTTTCTAGTTGAGTGCTATCTTTTAGATGTGGCTCGTGTGTTGAGAGCCTGGTCCTCCCGGTGGTGGTGTTGGGAGGTGATGTGGAACTTTTAAAAGGTGGGCCCCTCTAGGAAGAGAGGTCTTGAGTCAATTGGGGACATGCCTTCAGAAGGGATTAAAGTATTTCTCATGTGACCCTGGTTAGTTCTCATGAGAGGGTTGTTATAAAAGTCTGAGCCTGGCTCCACCAGTCTCTCTCTTGCACTCCATTGAGTCAAGTGATCTTTTCTTTACACTTGTGCTACTGCCAAGATGGGATATGCTATGAGGTAGTACAGCCATGAGGTCCTCACCACAGCCAGGCTGATGCCAGCAACAGGCCCCTGTTTCTCCAGAAGTCTGAGCTAAATAAAACTCTTTTACTTAGAAAGTTAGTCTGCCTCAGGCATTTCATTATAGTGACAAAAATTTATATCTATTACCCCATCTGATATCGCTAATCCACAGAGTAATAATTATTATATCACATGATTATTAGGACAATTAAATTCTATAATCCATGTAAATAATTTGGAACCACAGTTTTCTATGTGGAACACACTTGCTACATGTGGCTGTTCTGCACTTGAAATGTGGCTAGTTCAAACTAAAATGTGCTGTAAGTGTACTTGACTTACCAGATTTAGAAGTCATTGTAGGAAAAAGCATTGAACATATCTCATTAATGAATTTTTATTGATTACATATCAAAAAGATGTTTTGGATAGACTATGTTAAATAACATATGCCATTAAAACTAACTTCCTTTCTAAAAAAAAAAAAAAGAATGTGGCTACCAGTATATTTCATTCTTTATGTGGTTCACATTTGATACTTGAGTTATATTTCATTTGGACAATGCCAATCTAGCATATAGAAAACACTAAAAGAATTTGGCTATTATTTTTGAGTATGTCTTACTTTCAGGGAAAGCAGAAAACCTTTGTTTTTTTTTTATTTTATTTATTTATTTATTTATTTATTTATTTATTTTTTTTTTTTTTGACAGGCAGAGTGGACAGTGAGAGAGAGAGACAGAGAGAGAAAGGTCTTCCCTTGCCATTGGTTCACCCTCCAATGGCCGCCGCTGCAGCCGGCGCACCGCGCTGATCCGATGGCAGGAGCCAGGAGCCAGGTGCTTTTCCTGGTCTCCCATGGGGTGCAGGGCCCAAGCACCTGGGCCATCCTCCACTGCACTCCCTGGCCATAGCAGAGAGCTGGCCTGGAAGAGGGGCAACCGGGACAGAATCCGGCGCCCCAACCGGGACTAGAACCCGGTGTGCCGGCGCCGCAAGGTGGAGGATTAACCTATTGAGCCACGGCGCCGGCCTGAAACCTTTGTTTTACATAACACTCTAGGGCCCATTGTCATTGTGACTGTATTTAAAAACTCATCATATCAGCAGGTGTAGTGGAGGTGAGAGTTCTATTTGGATTTGGGGAGAGAATTGTCTTGAATTTTGCTCACTCACCGGAATGCTTCTGGTGTGATCAAATCCAGGTTTTGCTCCAACAGTGGACTGAGTAATGATTGCAAACTAATTACAGCATGCATATTGCACTTTGCTTTGCAGTAACAGCTTTCAACCAGCTGTTTCCTTTAGCAGTTGTTCATTTCAAGTAGGTACCAATGCTGCTGGAAGTGTGGGATGCCAGAAAGCAATTTCAATTTCTTGCTTCAAATTGAAATCTGTATTTTTTTTACATTTTTTTTCTTAAGGGCCCTTCAAAATCTACATAGCTCTAAGGCTAATTTCATAGCACCCTTTCTGGTCTATCTTTCCTGAAAAAAATCTTTTGAAGATTATATACAGAATGGTACAAAATCTGAAGTTTAATTAAGCCTCAGCAAAAATATCCTTTAACCATTACATTTGTTTCTTGCTTTATTCCCTCATAGCCTGCAACTCTTCTGAAGTACACTTTTAAGCAGAGATTCAATAGAGCCATTTAGAGTAGTCGTTACTGTAGTTAAATAACTATTCCCATCTGGCTCATGAAATATATAATCTGTATTCCTCTCTGGATAATAAATACAGTAAGTAACTACTCATCATCCCTTAGACCATCACTAGTCTGTTGTGGTGGGATTTTCTTTATTATCTATCACTGAAATCTTTTCATTAACTCTTTCCTTGCAAAGGAACGTTCCCTGTGGGCTTATTTACACAGAGAAAGGTATTATTCTGTTTCTTCTGACCTCAGCGAGCTTCAGACCAACAATAGCAACTGTTAACAGTGGTTGGCATTTATTGAGCATTTACTATGTGGTAGGCACAAAAACATAAGGGCAAAGCCAGATGATTTATAAGCATCATCTCATGTAAATTTTTTCAAAGACCATTTAAGGGGCATTGTCTGGAAAACTGAGATTTAGAGTCTCACAGCCTGTAAATGGCTACATGGAGAGTCTAATCCAGATTTATTTGATTCCAAGTCCTGTGATCTTCTAAGCCAGGGGCTTCAGATGGGTGTGAGTAGCTCGGGGCTGCTGGATGATACACTGGGGTGTATGTAGATAGTATGTTAGAAATTTTATTTAGATATGTGTTTTCTGGTATTTTTGAGATGCCTGTGTTTGTGCTTGTTTTGCGGTATTTCAGACCAATACAACAGAACAAGTATTAATTATATGTAGAAGTTTGTAGGTGTTTGGAATACATGTGTGACTTTTTTTGCGATAATTTTCATCACCAAATAAGAGTCTCATATTTTATCAAAGCATTGGAAGATCTGATGCATTCTGTACCATTCATGCAAAATCTGTAACACATGAAATGTATGATGGCAAGGAAAATTATCCAACAATCGTAAGTTTTTTGGCTCACAGAGAGTCTCCTGTTAAAACCTTCTTTGTTCTTAATTTTACTCTAACTTGAGTGAAGCTCTGCACTCAGGAGGTTAATAGAATTTTTATCGCCTTCATTCCTAAGTGAATGGATGCTGTAGCTACTCTCAGCCCACCCTAGACCTCTGCTTGCTTGACTGCTGGCATCTACTTCCTGCAACTCTGAGATGAATAATTGCCCATGATATGGTGATGCCACAGTAGTGCTGGCCCCAACTAGGCGGAGAAGCTGTGGTGTCTTGTGAGTCCTTGGGCTTTAATTATCCATGCAACCAGCACAAATTTGCTTTCTATGCAATGGTCTTTACTAAAGGTTGGTGACAGAGTGAGAGAATTAACTTGAGGGAATTAATAATGAAGAAAAAACTAAATTCTAAGTCACCATTCCCAGAAACCAAGGCAAAAGGAAAAACTTCGCCTCTTTGTCTTAGGAACATCACCCTTTTCTTCCTCTTCCTCTTCCACCTCCTCCTTCTCCTCCTCTTCTTCATCCTTATTTTCCTCCACTCCTGCCCCCTCCTTCTTCTCCTTCTCCTTCAGAGAGAGAGAAAGAAAGAGAGAGAGATATTTTTTTTCAATCCCTCACAATGAAACCTTCCCCTTTAGGAAAACCTTATCTCTAGCCCATGGCATTGTCTCACATCTCCCTTTGTCACAATAACCTAAGTATACAATAATTCAGAATAGTAGAATCCAGAAATAGGAGTTGGGCTAGAATAGAACTTGAGCAGAACAGCTCAGAATGGGATTTACATTCTAATTGCTGTTCTTGGACCATTCTTTCATGAGCAGGAGGCAAAGATCTGCACCTGCCCTTCTTCCCATGTCATTTTGGTCTCCTGTGGGGAACCCTTGCATGTAATACACATGCATACACACACACACACACACCTCTAAAGGGTGAACAGTAACTCTCCAAGATGGCAGAACTTATTTTGATACTAAGCAAGGGAAGCATCATTCAAAATTCATATTGTCAGCAAACACTGTCCTTGTCATGAGGTAGCTATTGTTTTGAAAAACCATTGCAATCATTGTTTTCTCTCATACCATTACCATCCTAGCAATTTAAATCTGATTAAATTTAAAAATGTGATGAATTTAAAAAATTAAAAAAAGGAGTTTGCTGCAGCATTTGCGTTGCAGACACCTGCATCTGGTTTGAGTTACAGCTGCTCTTCTGGTCCAGCTTGCTGATGATGTGCATCCTGGGAGGCAGTAGGACATGGTTCAAGTACTTGGGTCCTGCCACCCATGTGGGAGACCTGGGTGCAGCATGGAAAGGAGAGAACTTTTCATAGGCCCTATGCAACCAGTCCCGGGGGCATTATGAACGTGGCTGAGCTGGCTCAAGGAAGGTAGCAAGACTCAGGCAATCCTACCATGGAGTTGTGTGATTATGTCACAGATTGCTTTCAAGAACATACATGTCCTTTTTAAGGCCATAAGATCTGCTTAATAGGAAGCAGGGTGAACTCACAGAATGTTAAATCTTGAAAGAATTGCCTCTAGTTGTCCTCCAGCTTAGCATGTATCAGAATCTCCTGGAGTAAAAGGATAGGATAAAAGTTACTGGGCTCCATCCCCAGAATTCCTCATTTAATTGATCTGGAGCCAAGCTTGAATTGAATGTGCATTTCTAACAGGTTCTTAGATGATGCCAATGCAACTTGCTGAGGGAACACACTTTGAGAACCACTGCTTTCTATAAATGGTGTTCAACCCTGGCTGCACATTAGAATCATCTAGGAAGCTTTAAAAGACAGCCCCAAGCCCAGGCTGCAGCCCAGACCAATTAAATATAAATTAGAAGGAGGGGAACCCTGGTGTCAGAACTTTTTAAAGCTCCCCAGGTGATTCCGAGAGAGCCAGGATTGAGAACACGTTGATTATAAGATCAGGCTGTCTTGATCCCCTGGTTTTTTTTTTTTTTTTTTTTTTTTTTTTTTGCTCTGAGAATGGGGAACGTTGGGCTATTTATTGCCATTGTTAAGATACATTCTCCGCTTACAGTTGAGGAAACTGAGGCATGATGGCATGATTTTTTTTTTTTTGACAGGCGGAGTGGACAGTGAGAGAGAGAGACAGAGAGAAAGGTCTTCCTTTTTTTGCTGTTGGTTCACCCTCCAATGGCCGCCACAGCCAGCGTTCTGCGGCCGGCACACCGCGCTGATCCGATGGCAGGAGCCAGGTGCTTCTCCTGGTCTCCCATGCAGGTGCAGGGCCCAAGCACTTGGGCCATCCTCCACTGCACTCTCTGGCCATAGCAGAGAGCTGGCCTGGAAGAGGGGCAACCGGGACAGAATCCGGTGCCCCGACGGGGACTAGAACCCGGTGTGCCGGCGCCGCTAGGCGGAGGATTAGCCTAGTGAGCTGCGGCGCCGGCCGGAGGCATGATTTTTTACAATCATTTCTATACTGCAACAGTAGACTTAAGGACACTCCGACGCTCTGGAGGTGGCTGAACATGTTGAAGGTAAGAGTTGTCCTAAGATTGGCCAAGAAATGTTTAGGATAGCATATCGACAGTAATAGAATGGCCAATCTTGCTTCTTTCAAGGGTAAAAGTTGAGAAGAAGAGAACAGATTCAGATCTCCGTTCAAATCAAAATGAGATTCCAACATTCACTAAACCGTAACTTGTAACGTCATCTGAATGTAGGAGTTCTATGAATGTTCAATTACCGTGTGCACATTCAACTGGTTCTACAGTAGGAGAAGGGCTACTGCCTCAAGGAAAGGTGGTCAGCTAAGGGGCACCACAAACATTCTAGTAGATAAAGATTCTGCAGACAATGGGTGGCAGCATGCCCTATGTGAGAATACTAGAGTTTAGGATCTTACGCCACTATGTAAAAAGTTGTCTGTCTGTGAGACCACTCACCAGTCCTACACATCATGACAATTAGAGGTGGGAAAAAAGCCCACAGCCATTTACCATCATTGAGGGGTCATGTAATGCGCTCCACTGAGAGCAAAATCACCACCAATTTCGGCAGCAGGGAAGTCATTTGCTGCTTAGCACTTATTCTACAATCACTGTGCTGCAAACCAAGAAATAAATACAGTTTAGTGATGTAGAGAGCAGTAAATAGCACGTAAAGAGTGAGAATTGCTTTAATTTCCTCTGTGCTGGTCCAAAAGTCAGCAAATGTTCTTGAGCCTCTTAAAGGGGGCCAAGGATTTGGGAAGCTGGCTTTGACTTGTGGTGGTTTTCAATTTGATTTTCCTTTACAGGTGGAAAAAAAAATAACCCAGAGTGAGATATTCATGCAAGAGTAAAATGAAAAATTAATAGATCTTTAAGAATCAAATTTATTTTCTTGATGACTCAGTGTTGCATTCAATTTTTTCTTGTATTTTAATTTATTGTATTTTATTTGACAGGAAGAGAGAAAGAGTGAGGGCAAGAGTGAGAGAGACAGAGAGCGAGCACTCCCATTCATTTGTTCACTCCCCAAATGTTTGCATCAGCAGGAGTTGGGCCTGGCCACATCTGGGAGCATGGAACTTAATTTAAGTCTCCCATGTGGGTTGTGGCAACTCAATTACTTGAGTCATTGCTGCTGCCTTCCAGGGTCCTCTTTAGTAGAAAAGTGAAGTCAGGGGCCAAAGTAGAGAATCAAACTCAAGTACTTCAAAGTGGAAGATGGGCTGCCAACAAGTGCTGGCTTAGGTTGTGTGTTGGTCTCATTTCTCTTGTTAATGAATTATGGGCATTCGATGAAATTCTGGAGGAGTGTGCTAGCAGGCATTAGTTGACTATTTAACAGAGGCAAGCAGAAAGATATGATGGCTTTTCCTGGATGTAATCATAGCTACTGTCACTATCTTGGAGCTTTGAGAAGTGCTGCTCTGAGGAGAAATTCAGAATAGAAAGATGATACCAATGAGCCAGCAAATGAACTGTCCCTGGAGATCATCTAGTTATAGGGGATAAGAAATGCCTGATTGTTTAAGGCAGTCAAATCAGGATTTCTAACTCTGTGCAGCTGAAGGCAGAGCGGTTCCATTTGGTTTCCTTAGTATGTTTTGGAGAGTTAAGCCCTACACACATTTGCCAAGATGGAAAGATATTATATGAAAGTGAATATATCATAGTGCCACAGTGCTTTACAATTCCTTATAGAAACTTCTTTAATTTAAAAATAACTTCCTGTCCTACGTGTTACTTTTATTTTTCTTTCCCTTTAACTTAATCTCAGCAATTATCTTGACAGATTTAAGGTAAAGTACTTCATTCACATAATAAAATTTGATTGACAGTTTTAACGTGTGGAAGAGGTTAAGATGTGACTTTAGCATTAATAAGCTTTTAAGCTTCACATAATACAAGCCAAACACACATTAGAAAAATGAATCCAAAACCATGAAAAGTTACCTAAGTATTACCAAGAGAAATTGTCTCCAAGTCTTCATTGCTTTTAATGTTTATTTTAATTTTTTGTTTCTTTTCTATTTTTTTAAAAAAATTTATTATTTTATTGGAAAGGTAGTGTTACAGTAAGCGGAAGAGACAGAGACAGAAAGAGAGGGAAAGGGAGAAAGAGAGGGAGAGGGAGAAAGAGAGGGAGAAAGTATTTTATCTGATGATTTGATAAATGTATACATTCAAGTATCTATCAACCCAATGAATCACCCCAGAAAATTCTTTGGTTCTTTTGGGGTCAATTTCTCCTCCCCACACCACAACTATCCAAATCAAGCAGTATAACCCACCACTGTGAGTTTGTTAGGCTGGTCGATAAATTCATGTATTCAAACAAGTAGTATTCTTCTGTATCTAGCTCGTTCTCCCAGCACAGAGTGGAGAGTTCTCTGTGGTATTGGGTGTATCATGCATTGACTCCTTTTGGTGATTAATATTCTATTGTATGAGCGAAGCAATTCACTTATACGCCCTTCAAAAGGTGAATGGATGAGTAGTTTCTGGTTTGGTACTATTATGGGCTGAACTGCTATGCAACCATGTACAAATTTTTGTGGGCATTTTTTTTCTGGGTTACATACTATGTCTACGTTCAACTTAATAAGAAACTGATGATCAGTTTTCCCACATGGTCCTACCATTTTCTATTCCATGAACTGTGTCTTGGAGCTCTGACCCACAACCAGTATGGTGAGACTTTTTACTTTTTTTCCATTCTAATGAGTGTGGTGTGATATCTCATTGTGGTTTTGTTTTTCATTTCCCTGATGACCAGTGACATGTATTTTTTCTTAATTCTTCCTTGATCATTCATATGTTCTCTTACTGAAGCCTTTGTTTACCCTTTTGGCTTTTTAAATTAGATTGTCTATCTTATTAATAGTGCATTATAACAAAAGGAGTACAATTCTTTTTCCAAATGGTGTTTAGAAAGTATTTTCTCCTAATGTGTGGCTCTCATTTTTTTCTTTTTAAAATGTTTTATTAATATAAAGAGAACAGTTCTAAGAAGATAACCATACTTCCCTCCTTCCCCCATCCCTCCCTTAAACCCCCTCATTCCTCTTTAATTTTTGCAAAAACATAATTTCTATCTATTCTACAATCACAGGTTTAATGCATCACTAACCATAATATTCAACAAGTAAGAAGTAGAAAGACCACAGTTCCACAGGAGTATAAACAAGGGCTAAAAACCAAAGTCACAAGATGTCTGCAATATCTTTTGAAGAACAGAGGTTTAAATTTTAATGAAGTCTAGCTTACCAATTTTAAAAAATGCAATCTGACTTTCTGAGTGCAAAGAAATCTTTGCGTACTACAAGGTTGTAAACATTTGTGGTTTTTTTCTCTGGAAGTTTTACTCTAAGGGATAATATCCAAAACTCAAATAATTTTTACAACTCAATGGCAGAAAAACAAATAACCCAATTAAAAATGAGCAAGGGTGGTAGTGGTAAATGTTTGGTGTAGTGGTTAAGACACCCATATTCCATATCTGAGTATTTGGTGTTAGTCCGAGTTGTGCTTCCCATCCCAGATTCTTGCTAATGTGCACTGATGAGGCAGCACATGATGGCTCATTGAGCCCTTGCCACCTGCTTACCTGAGATACACAGATTGAGTTCTGGGCGCCTGGCTTTGGCCTGGCCTGGCTCCTGCTGTTGCTGGCATCTGGGGAGAGAGTCAGTGGGTGGATGGTCTCTCTCTCGCTCTCTCTTTCTTTCAAATAAAATGAAAATAAATAAATAAATATTAAATAAAAACTTTAAAAAAAATGAGCAAAGGACCTGAACTGCTTTTCTGTTTAGGCTTATTGTCCACTTTTAATGAAATTTTTGTATCTGTGATTAAGTGAGGGTCAGGATTGAACTTAAAAAATATGGATGCCCAATTGTTTCATCACCATTTGTTAAGAGATATCCTTTACTTACTGAACTCTGTTGGCACCTTTGGGAAAATCAGCTGAATAGGGGTAGACATTTGATGTGTTCAGTTGCTGTTTTGGATTCCTCTGAGAATCTGTGTCAGTCACAGGTCCACTGTCAATTCCAGCTGCCTGCCAATGCGCACTCTGGGAGATAGCAGGTGATGCAGAAATACCTGGGTTCCTTGACCCCTACATGGGAGTTCTCACTGCAGTGCCTGGCTCCTGGCTTTGGCTTGGGTAAGCCCTGGTTGTTGTGGCCACTTGGTGAATGAACCAGTACATGGAAGATCTCTTTATGTTTCTGTCTCTGTCTTTCAAAAAAAATTATAACAGAGGTGGAACATTTCTATTAAAAAGTCAACTGAACATACATGTATGAAACTATTTCTGGACTTTGGTCTTCTATTAGTCTGTTAGTCTTTTCTTATGCTAGTGCCATTCTTCCTTTGTGAAACTAAATATAACAAATTCTGAAATCAGGTAGTTCAGTTCTTCCAGTTTTGTTTTTCTTTTTCAAAATTGCTTTGGCTAACTTAGGTTCCTTGCATTTCCCTTTAGGTCATAGAAACATCTTGTCAATTTTTAAAAGGATATAAACTTAGAATTAAAAACAATTATCTATTTGAGGGGGTTGGAGAGGGAGGGAGGGAGGGAGGGAGGGAAGGAGAGAGAGAGAGAGAGAGAGAGAGAGATCACTCCCTAGATGGCCACAGCTGCTGAACCTGGACCAATTGAAGGGCACCAGGAACTGGACCAAGGTCTTCCATATGAGTGGCAGGAACCCAATGACTTGAGCCATTACTGCTGCCTCCCAGGGTCTGCATTAGTGGGCAAGTGGAGCCAGGAATCAATCACAGGCATTCCATTATGGGATGTAGGCATCTTAACTGCCTTTTCAACTGCCAGGCTACATGACTGCCGCAGGTCTGCTGAAAATTTAGTTTCCATTCAATACATTTATCAGTTAATATGGAGAGACTGAAGTCTTAACACTATTAATTCTAACTTGTGAACGTGATATATATATCTTCATTTATTTAAAAACTTCATTTAATTTCTGTCATACACAGTATTTTTATACTTTTTAGTCTGTGTACTTTTTATCTTTTATTAAATATATTCCTAAATATTTGATGCTATTGTAAAAGCATTTCCTAATTGTTTTCTACTTATATACAGATGCAATTGATTTTATATCTTGACGGTGTGTCACAGAACTTTGCCAAATTCACGTATCAATGTGAGAATTGTAAGCAAAAAATATAAAAGTACATTAAACATCCATGTGCCCAACCCCACCCAGATGCTATGATTACCATTTAGATATATTTTCTTTAGCACAGATACATCATCTAATCTGTATTATTTGTCTTATTTTTTATATATTTTAAGATAAGTTGCAAACATCAGTACACTTCTTCATTCCAAACATGCCAGCATGAGTGTTAAGTGTAATTGAATTACTCCTTATAGTTTTAAAATTTTAAGTATAGTTTACATACCATGAGATGTATAAATTTTAAGTGTACCAGCTGATGTCTTTTGAAAAATGCGTAATTCTTATGTCCTTTTATGTCCCTTCTAAATTAATCCCTGTCCCCACATCTCCAAAGCAATTGCTATTCTGACTTTTAACAAATGAGACTCTACATTACTTTTGCCTATTCTAGCTCTTTATACAAGACAATCATGTAGTGTACATTTTCTTGGGAAATGTTTCTTTCAATCAGAATGATATTTTTAAATTTCACTAATGTAGATGCATGGATCTTTTTAAAAAATTGCTTAAAGTATTTTACTCTATGAATACACCACATTTTGCTTACATACTCCTATTAATGGACACTTGTGTTTCTAATTTTTTGTGCCATGATTAAAACTTATGAGCATTTTGTACAAATCTGTGGTATATGCTTTCATTTCTCTTGGGTAAATACCTGAGAGTAGAATTGCTGGGATACAGCTATGCTTGGTTATATGAGAAACAGGCCCATTTTCTAAAGCAGTTTAACATTCTGTACTCCCACCAGCAATGTATGGAATTTGAGGTTGCATTACATCTTTGCCAACATTTGGTGTTGTCAGTCTCTAATTTTATCCATTTCAGTGGGTGTATAATGGTAACTCATTGTGGTTTTAATTTACATTTCCACAATGACTAATTATGTTGTGTTCTTTTTCATGTGCTTTTCTTCTGTATGAAATGTCTATTCAAGTTGTTTATTTTTAAAAATATAGTTGTTCCTTTTTTTTGGTCATTGACTTGTATACATTCTTTATATTGCTTGGATACCAATACTTTATTAGATATGTTTTATAACTAAAACTCCAAGATTTTGACTTGTCTATTTTCTTAATCTTACCTTCCAATAAGCAGGATTTAAAATTTTTTATGAGTTCTCATTTATTATTTTCTTTTATTATTTGTTATTTGCTAGACCCCAAGTAATAAAAGTATTCTCCTATGTTTCCTTCTATAATCTTATAACTTCATATTTTATGTTGAGGTCAATGATTTACCTCTAATTTTTGTACACAATATGGGATAAGGGTTGAGTTTCTTTCTTTTTGCCACAAATAGATGTATATTTATTATATTTATTCTAGCATCTTTTCTTAAAAATATTCTACTTTCCCATTGAATTCTGTTATTACCTTTGTTGGAAATTAATTAATTGTTCATTTTGTGGGCCCACTTAGGGCTTCATATTCTGTTCTAATATAGATATATCTATTTTCATATCTCTCCCAAACTTTCTTGATCAATATAAGTATGCAATTAGTCTTGAAGTCAAGTAGCATAAGTCGTCCACTGTTTTTTATTTATTTATTTTTATTATTATTTTTTTTATTTTTGACAGGCAGAGTGGACAGTGAGAGGGAGAGAGACAGAGAGAAAGGTCTTCCTTTTGCCATTGGTTCACCCTCCAATGGCTGCCATGGCTGGCGCACTGCGGCTGGTACACCGCGTTGATCTGAAGCCAGGAGCCAGGTGCTTTTCCTGGTCTCCCGTGGGGTGCAGGGCCCAAGGACTTGGGCCATCCTCCACTGCACTCCCTGGCCACAGCAGAGAGCTGGCCTGGAAGAGGGGCAACCGGGACAGAATCCGGCACCCCGACTGGGACTGGAACCTGGTGTGCCACTGCCGCAAGGTGGAGGATTAGACTAGTGAGCTGCTGCGCTAGCCCATGTGGCATTCTTTAAACAATTTTGTTTTAAAAATGATGGTAGCTAACATATAGAGACATGATTGATTTCTATAAATTGGCTTTATATCCTCTAAACATGCTAAATTCACTTACTAATTCTAGTAGGTTTTTGTAGATTACTTGGCATTTTTTTGTAAAGGCATCCTATCAACTGCAAACAAAGTTTTGCTTATTGTTTTTCAGGCTGTATGCCCCCTTATTTTTATTTTTTTTTCTATTGCCTAATTACACTGCTAGAATGCCATCCAATGTTAAACAGAAGTGGTAAGAGTGAACATGTTTTTGTATTCTTCATGGTACAAGAAACTGTTCAACTTCTCACCAATAATAATTGTGTTAGTTGCAGAGTTGTGTTTTCTTTTTTCTGGGTGGATTTACTTTATTTCCAATTATGCTTAGTTTGATAAGTTTTTATCAGGAAAAAATGTTAAATGTCTTCAAAGGCTTTCTCTGCAAATATTAAGACTATCATAGATATTTGTCTTTTATTCTGTTAAGATGGTAATTTATATTGGTTGCTTTACTAATGTTAAACCAGTATTCAATTTCTGGATTAATCCCACTTTTTCATGATGTAGTATCCTTTTTGTTGCTGGATTGCATTTGTTATTACTTTTGGAGACTATTTTATCTTATTAATTATATTGAGCTAAAGATATTCTTTCTGTGTCTGTGGGGTGGGGGGTTTGCTGGCATTGTAATGTTTTGATGTTCTATAAAATGAGTTGATGTATGATTGTCCTTTATTTTACAAAATAATTTGTGTAAAATTGGCATTATTACTTCTACCTTAAATAAACAGTGAGCTAACCAGGGAAACAGTGTGGCCCTGGAATTTTCTTTGCTGGAGGATTTTGAATATGACATTAATTTCAATGGTTGATATAGTTAGCAGATTTTTATCTGGTAACTTGTATTTTAGAAGCAATTTATCTAATTCATCTAAGGAAAAAAGAGCAGAAGTTAGTGCAAGGAAATAAATATTAGAGATAACAGCAAAAATCAGTGAAATAGAAAAAGACACATGAAAAAAAGAATTAACAAATCTAAAAGGCAGCTGTTTGGATTGTGAATAACCTTGATAAATCAGGAAAATAATATAAATTATGACTATCAAGTATGAAAGAAAGAGATACCACTAATGATTTCAGGCATTAAAAAATTGATAAGGATATGTGATGAATTATATCAACAAACTTGACTTGCTCTTAAATTTTTGGTTTTGATCCATTTTAAGTTAAATTTTGTCTAAAATAAGACTTCAACACTATTCTTTTGTTTGTGGATATTCCATTTTCTCAGCACCATTTGTGGAAGCAACTGTCCTGTCTGCATTGAATGGTCTTGGTGTCTTTGTTGAAAATCACTTGGCCATGTAATGTGTGGGTTCATGTCTGGATTCTCTATTTTCTTCCATGGCTACATATATTTATTCTTATGCCAGTCCTACATTATTTTGATTAGTGTAGCTTTATAGTGAGTTTTATAATTGCAGAAGTGTTTGTCCTCCAACTTTGTTCTGCTTTCTCAAAATTATCTTGGCTCTTCAGGATCCCTTAAAATCCCATATGAATTTTAGGATAGATTTTTCTATTTCTGTGGAAAAAAATTCTGTTGATACTTTTGATAGTATTCACACTGAGTCTGTAGATAACTGGGGAGATTGTATTGTCTTCTTAATGTCAAGTCTTCTAATCCATGATCACAAAACAGCTTTCCATTTAGTAGGAATTTTTTTTTTTTTTGACAGGCAGAGTTAGACAGTGAGAGAGAGAGACAGAAAGAGTTATAGAGAGTGAGAAAGGTCTTCCTTCCGTTGGTTCATTTTCCAATGGCCGCCATGGCCGGTGCTGAGCAGATCTGAAGCCAGGAGCCAGGTGCTTCCTCCCGGTCTCCTTTGAGGGTGCAGGGACCCAAGCACTTGGGCCATCCTCCACTGCCCTCCTGGGCCACAGCAGAGAGCTGGACTGGAAGAGGAGCAACCGGGACTAGTACCCAGCACCCCAACTGGGACTAGAACCCGAGATGCCAGCGCTGCTGGCGGAGGATTAGCCTAGTGAGCCATGGTGCTGGCCTTAGTTAGGACTTTCTTAATTTCTTTCAGCAATGTTTTGTAGTTTTCAGAATGTGTTTTGTACCTCCTAAGTACATTGTTCTTCATGATGCTGCTGTGTATGAAATTATTTTCTTAATTTTCCTCTTATATTGCTTATTGCTAGTTCATAGAAATACAATTGGTTTTTGCATGCTTATTTTGCATTTGGCAACTTTGCTGAATTTGTTTATCAATTTTAACAGGTTTTTAAAATTATTTATAAAATGGGAACAAACTTTATGTATTTCATATATACAGTTTTAAGAGTATAATGATACATCCCACCCTACTCTCCCTCACTCCTACCATCCCTCCTTCTTTTCTTATTTTTATTTTAATTTTTACAATGGTATACTCTCAATTTTCTTTATAACTACGAGTTTTACACTTTACCAAATACAGAATTCAGCAAGTAGTAAGTAGAAAAACCACTGTTCCTCAAGAATATAGACAAGAGCTATAAACAATAATCTCAAAATGTCAATTTTGCTCACATAAATTACTTTTTTTGTACTCTTTACATTAGTTACCAGAAATCAGGGAAAACATATATTTGTCTTTTGGGGACTGGCTTATTTCACTAAGTGTAATAGTTTCCAGTTGCATCCATTTTGTTGTGAAAACAGGATTTCATTCTTTTTTATGGATGATTAGTATTCTATAATGTATATATACACCATAATTCCTTATCCAGTTATCAATTGATAGACTTGTAGATTGATTCCATATCTTAGAGCTGTGGGTTGAGTGCTATAAACATGGGGGTACATGATTTCATATCATTTTGGTAAATTCCCAGGAGTGGGATTGCTGGGTCATATTGTAGATCTATTTTCAGATTTCTGAAGAATCTCCATACTGTCTTCCATACAATTGTACTAGTTTATATTCCCATCAACAGTGTATTAGTGTACTTTTTCCCATACATCCTTGCTAGCATTTGTTATTTTTTGATGTTTGGATGATAGCCATTCTAACTGGGGTGAGGTGAAACCTCATTGTGGTTTTGATTTGCATTTCCCTGATGGCTGGTGATCCTGAGCATTTTTTCATGTGCCTGTTGGCCATTTGTATTTAATCCTTTGAAAAATGCCTGTTCATATCCTTAGCCCATGTCTTAACTGGATTGCTTATTTTGTTGTTGTTGAGTTTCTTGAACTCCTTATAGATTCTGGATCTTAATCTTTTATCAGTTGTATAGTTTAAAAACATTTACCTCCATTCTGTTGGTTGCCTCTTCATTTTGTTGAGTGTTTCCCTTGCTGTATAGAAGCTTCTTAGCTTGATGTAATCCCACTTACCAATTTTGGCTTTATTGCCTGTGCTGGTGGGACCTTATCCAAGAAGTCTTTGCCTATACCAATGTCTTGCAGAGTTTTCCCTATGTTTCCCTCCAGTAATTTGATGTTTTAAGTCTTAGATTTAGTTCACTAATCCACTGTAAGTAGATTTTTGTTTAAGGAGTAAAATAGGGGTCTTGTATCATCCTTCCGCATACAGAGATCCAATTATCCCGACTTCATTTGTGGAAGACACTGTCTTTTCTTTAGGGAGTGATTTTAGCTTGTTTGTCAAAGATCAGTTGATTGTAGATGTGTAGATTAATTTCAGTGGTCTCAAATATATTCTATTGGGCGAAGGGTCTGATTTTGTGCCTGTGCCCAGCTGTTTTGATTATAATTGCCCTATAATATGTTTTGAAATATGGTATTGTGGTACCTCCAGTGGTATTTTTATTGTTTAAGATCACATTATCTGTTTGGTGTTTCTTGTGATTCCATATTAATTTTAGGGTCATTTTTTCCAGACCTGAGAACATTTGTGGTATTTTGATTGGGATCACATTGAATCTGTAAATTACTTTGGGTACTAAAGGCATTTTGATGATATTAATTCTTCCAATCCATGAATGTAGAAGATTTTTGTGGAGTCCTTAGGGTTTTCTGCGTATAAAATCATGTCATCTATTAACAGAAATAACTAAAAATGGAAGAGCATGCCTTCAACACAGCAATGGCCATGTATGGAAACCCTACATTGCCATCAATGGCAAAAGACTGAAAGCTTTTCCTCTAAGACTGGGAACAAGACAAGCATTCCAGATTTTACCAACTCTGTTTAGCACAGTGCTGGAAGTTCTAGCCAGAGCAGTTATGAAGAAAAGAGAAATAAAACCATTCAAATTGGAAAGGAAGATATGGTGGGATTTGTGTCTACCATCTTCTTATTTACTTTCCAAAACTGCCTTCTAATTTTTCTCTGTTGTTTCTTTTATGCTTTATTTTAGGTTAATCACAGAACTTTAAGTATTGTGTTTTAGCTATTGGATTCCTAGCTATATGTTTAAAGTTCTTATTTGTTATTCTATGGCAAACTTACCAAATCAATTTATAGTCACTATTGTCCCACTTTCTGCTTCCCACTTCACACCTGATTCTTCACACTTCCTACTTTTGCAATCTGCACTTTGCAGTTCTCACTTCCCTCTTCCCACTTGCCTCTCTATTGACTTCACACCTCACACTGTCTATTTTTCACTTCACAATTATAATAATGTTACAACATTATCATTCCATTTACCTACCTTTCCTATGCTTTGTATTATTGTTGTCACATCTTGCTTCAACATACTTCACACATCCCACCATATAATGTTGTTTGCATTAAATAGTCACTTGTCTTTTAAGGAATTTGTTAGAAGATACATAACATAATCTTCATATTTATTCATTTAGCTGCAATTTTTGAAACTCTTCTTTCCTTTCTATACTCATATATTCAAGTTTCCTCCCACTATCATTTCCATTCAGCTGAAGGAACATTTATAGAATTTTTATAGTTTTGCTGCCACAAATTCCCTCAGTTTTCATTTGTATAAGAGATGTCTTCATTTTTCACTCATTTTTGAAGAATATTTTCAGGGGGTGTAATTGTGGATCATTATTTTATACTTGCAGCACTTTCTGGGCATCATTCCTGTCTTCTGGCCTCTCTATATCTTATCTCTTGTGTCCTTTTCTCCTTTGAATTCTTTCAAAATTTCCTTTTTCTATTGGATATTCATGAATTATTTGTGCTGTGACTATGTATGGTTTTTACTGTACATATTTGAATTTCAGTTCATTGAAGTTGGACCTGCAGTTTGATACTGTTCATGAAATTTAGAAAATTTAGCCATGATTTCTTTAAATATACTTTCTAACTCATTTTTATCCTCTGCTTCTTCAAGAATCTCATCAGATATACAGTAGGCTGTTTGATGATATCCCACAGGTCACATAGACGCTCATAATTTTTCTCCAAGCTTTTATCCCTCTGTTTTTCACATTAGATAATTTATTTCAATCCATATCCAATTTCATTTAGTCTTTTGTCACCTCCATTCTGCTGCTAAGTCCATAAAGTGAATTTTTCATTTTACTTATTATATTTTTCAGAATTTCCATTTGTTTTCATAAGGTATTAGTCACAGAGAACACAGATTTTGTGCATATTGTAACTGCATGCACTTCCATGAGTTCTCATCAAGATTCAGAATATTTCTATAATCCCTGATAGTTCTCGTGTATCCCAGTAGTATCCTTCACAGAGCAGTAAATTGATGAATTATTTGGGTTATTCTAGAATATTATAAATGAGATCATACAACATGAATTATGTTTTGTGTGTGTCCAGATTTTTAAAAAGATACATATTTTTTTTTTTTTCATTTTATTTGGAAGGTGGGAGGAGAGTGAGAGAGAAAGGCCGAATTTTCCATACATTGGTTTACTCTCCAAATGCCCACAAGAGTCAAGACTGGGCAAGGCCAAAGCTAGGAACTTGGAATTCAATCCAGTTCTCCCACCTGGATGGCATGAGCAAAGTATCTGAGTCATCATATGCTGTGTCCCAGGATGTATATTAGCAAGAAGCTTGATGGGAAGTGGAGGAGCTGGGACTTGAACCAGGCACTCTGATAAGGGATGTGGACTTCTTGAGCAGCATCTTTATGCTGTACCAAACACCCACCCCGTCCAGATTATTTTTAGCCAGCTTAATATTTTTGAGATACAGCCATGTTATTTTATGTAACATTATTTTACTGTGTTTTATTGCTGAATAGTTATCATTGTAGGAATATACTTCAGTTCCTTTACAAATTCTATTATCTATTATATCTATTGATAGACATCTGAGCTGTTTCTGGCTTTTCACTATTATGTAGAAAGCTGCTATGAACATTTTTGTACAAGGCTTTTTTTGGTTATATATTTTACATTTTTGGATGAATGCACATAAGAATTGACTTCCTGGGCTATAAGGTAGATGCACAGTAATTTTTAAAAGTTATTTTGAGATAATTGTAGATTTACATTCAGTCTAAAGTAGCAATATAGAAAGATTTCATTTACTCTCCAGTTTCCCCCAGTGACAACATCTTGCAAAAACAATAGTACGGGGGGCAGGCATTGTGGTGCAGTGGGTGAAGTCATTGCTTGCAAGCTGACATCCTGTAATGGAGAGTAGTTTCAAATCCCGGCTGCTCCACTTTCTATCCAGTTTCCTGATAATGAACCTGGAAACCAGTGGAAAATGGCTCAAGTCCTTGGGCCCCTGATACCCACGTAGGAGTCCAAGATGGAGCTCCTGGTTCCTGGCTTTGGCTTGACCCAGACCTGGCTATTGCAGACATTTGGAGAATGAAACAGCAGATGGAAGATCTCCCCAACTCCACTCCAACCCATCCCCAATCTCTTTCTCTTTGTCACTCTGACTTTAAAATATATAAATAAATCTTTAAGAAAACATAATAGTACATTATATCTAAAATGTGAGATTGATGTAGTCAAGATAAAGAACAACCCATCACTACCAAGATCCTTCATGTTTCTCACTTACTGGGACAATCACCCTCCTCCTCTCTGCTCAGCCCCTGTCCCCAGTCCCTGAAAACAGCCAATGTCTTCTCCATTTCTATATTTTTGTCATTTCAAGAATATTATATAACTTGAATCATACCATATGTAACATTTTGGGTTTGTCTTTTTTTTTCACTCATCATAATTTTCCTGGGGATTCATCCAAGTGTTTCACTATTTCATTTTTAAAAGATTTTATTTATTTATTTGGGAGGTAGAATTACAGACATGGGGAAAGACAGAGAGAAAGGTCTTCCATCTGCTGATTCACTCCTCAAATGGCTGCTATGGCTGGAGCTGGGCTGATTTGAAGCTAGGAGCCAGGAGCTTCTTCCAGGTCTCCCATTTGATGCAGGGGCCCAAGCACTTGGATCATCAGCTACTGCTTTCCCAGGCCATAGCAGAGGGCTGTATTGGAAGAGGAGCACCTGGGACATGTTATTTCAATAGTTGTTTCCTTTTTATTGCTGAATAGCTGTCAATATGCATAATTTTTAACAAACTACAAAGCAGTTTCTAAAGGGGTTGTATCATTTCATACTTTCACCATCAATGTATTTCTTATTTATAGTTTCCATTTTTTAGTGAGATTTCTAATTTTTTCACTCATTAAGATCATGCTTTGTTTGAACACGTTCTCTTTTAGTGCTTTGAACATGCATTCATGTGCCACATAATGGTGTTTCGGTCAACAGTGGACCTCAAGTATGACAGTGGTCCCAGAAGATTACATTAGCTAGTGTAAGGGCACTCTGATTTTCGCAGATTGACAAAATCTTCTGGCCATGTACTTTACAGAATATATCTCCATTGTTTAGCAGCACCTAGCTACATTTAAAATAGCTACTTTAGTATATTTATCTGCTTGTTAAATATCTGAGCCACGGTGGTTTTCATTCCATTGGCTATTTTTTACTTTCTTGTCTATGGGCCATATTTTCTTGTGTCCTTGCATATCCAGTAATTTTTATTGTGTATTGGACATATATGGGGTATTGGATTCTGTTGTCTTCCTCTGAAAAGTGATGGATTTTGTTCTAGGGGCATCTTCAATTACTACGTTATCATCCTATAAGAGTGTAAGCTTGCTTTATTTGGCATTTTGTTAGAGCTGATCTTTGCTAAGTCCAAGGTGTTTCCCAAGCACTTTTTACTTGGTGGGACCTCTTTCTTCTGTAGATCCTGTTAGGAATTGGATTTAATCTGTAAAGCAGGGGTCAAAAGTGGGGCTTGCTCTAGGGCAAGGTCCTTACTGTTAGTACAGATTCCTGATGTTTCAACTGGGTGCCATAAAATGAAACACTTTAAAGACTTTCTGAGAACCAGTGTTGTGGTGCACCCGATTGAACCATGGCCTAGTATGCCAGAATCCCATATCAGAGTGCCAATTTGAGTGCTGGCTACTCCACTTTGAACCAGCTACCTGCTAATGTGCCTGGGGAAGCTGTGGAAGATAGCCCAAGTACTTGGGCCCCTGCCACCCACGTGGGAGACCCGGATAGAATTCTGGGCTCCTGGCTTCAACTTGACACAGCCCTGGCAGTTACAGCTATTTTGGAAAGAACCTGTGGACAGAAGATGTCTCTCTCTCTCTCTCTCTCTCTCTCTCTCTCTCTCTCTCCTTTTCCTTCTCTCTGCAACTGTGCCTTCCAAATAAATCTTGAAAAAAGAGAGATTTCTGCGCCCTAAGTGGGTAATTCAACTTCTTCAGAACTACTGAACTTCTAGTGTGTCAGCTTCCCTCAATCCTTCAGCAATCACTCTCTTCAAAGCCTCATGTAGATTTACCCTATGTTCTTTGACCAAGGACTTCTAGGGGAATCCATAAACATCTCAGGAGATCTCCCTTCACCCATTGCCTGGATTCATTTCCATCCTGTTTTATACCCTGATTTGCACATTCCAGCCCCTCCTGCTGCTCTAAACTCTGGTCTATGCATCCTCATTTCACTAGGTCACCGTGCCTATCTTAGACTCCAGCACTCTGTACCATGGATGGGATGATTCTCCCCTGCAGAGGACTCAGTAGATTGTAGAGATCCCCTTGTGAGTTACTTAATGCTCAAAGAATATACTCTAGAATTTCCTATTTTCAAGTATTTGCCTACTTTTGTGATTTAATGTAGGTGGTCTAGTCCAATCCTACCCAATCGTGGCTGGAAGTGAAAGCTCAGAGTTCACATTTTTAATCTCTTGTTTCATATTTCAAGTTGTCTGTTAGAATTATATGAACTCTTATCTATTTTGGGGGGACAGAGCACAAATTGCAGTCTAAAGGATAATACTTAGCATGCAATTTCAGTTATAGATTTAGAATTGCAGAGTTAAAGGGAATGTTTTTGTCATCATTGATCCTTACTTTCTTCTGTAGTGAATGAGGAAACGGATCCAGAGAGATTAAGTGATTTACTCAAGGTTGCACAGGTTGTTAGTGATTGAAAGCACCTGCTCACAGTGGCAATAAATACCGTAAAAGTGTATCATGGTAATGAGTGGGAGCTGCCTTATCTTTGCACCATATATGAAAATAAAAGGATTTTGATGCTAAGCATTTTAAGAGTGTAAAGATTGCAAAAGGAATGCTTAGCCTGGCTAAACTGCTTTCAAGTTTCTAAAATCCCTTTAGTCACACTCTTTTACACAAAGCATCAAATGTGCTAATTAGAAAAGATTCAGATCTACTAACCAAAAGATCTCTACTAGGCAAAATAGTAAGTGTTAAAATAAAATTCTTCAAATAATTCTGCTTTTGTCCAACACCTATTTCCCTAGAAAGAGTAAATACTATTATTTTGACAACTTCTGAATTTGACATAAAATAAAATCTATATCATTATACTTGTATAAATTGGTTCTTTAATTTTATTCACTGCCATTATATAAACACACTGAAGGTAATCTAAAATTTATTTTTGAAACTAGTAAACATGTATAAATTTCCATTTCCTCATTCTTATTTTAGTGCTTATCTTATTAAACTTCTTTTTAGAAAATTGCTTAATGTATCAATCAATAGGTTCTGTCCTTTTTAAAAAACATTGATTTATTTCTTTGAAAGCATTACAGAGGGAGAGAAAGAGAGAGAGAGAGAGAGAGAGAGTCCACCCACTGGTTCATTCTCCAGATGGATGCAACGTCTGGGGTCAGGCCCAGCCAAAGCCAGGAGCTAGGATCTTTTTCCAGGTTTCCCACAGGGGTAGCAGGGGCCTAAGCACTTGGGACCATCTTCTGCTGCTTCCTCAGGCCGTTAGAAGGGAGCTGGATTGAATGTGGAGCAGCCGGGACTTGAACCTGTGCCCATAGGGGATGCCAGCACTGTGGGTAGTGGCTTTACCTGCTATGCCACAGCGTCAGCCCCAGGTTCTACCTTTAAATATGCTTTTATCAGAGTGGTATGATCCATAGTATGTAAGTGCCATACTGCATAAGGCAAAACAAAGAATTTTCTTTTTAAAAAACAAAGAAGGCATAAGGAAGAATTTGAATGTGACAGTTTTATTACAGATTACCTACAGTCAAACTGCTAATGTAACTTTTAAAACCTTGAGAAATTAAGATCAAGCACAAGTCAATAACATTTTTTTTTTTTTTTTTTTTTGGACAGGCAGAGTTAGACAGTGAGAGAGAGAGAGAGAGAGAGAGACAGAGAGAAAGGTCTTACTTCCGTTGGTTCACTCCCCGAATGGCCGCTACGGCTGGTGCTGCGCCGATCCGAAGCCAGGAGCCAGGTGCTTCCTCCTGGTCTCCCATGTGGGTGCAGGGCCCAAGCACTTGGGCCATCCTCCACTGCACTCCCGGGCCATAGCAGAGAGCTGGACTGGAAGAGGAGCAACCGGGACAGAACCCAGCACCCCGACCAGGACTAGAACCCAGAGTACCAGCGCCGCAGGCGGAGGATTAGCCTAGTGAGCCGTGGCGCCAGCTGTCAATAACATTTTAAAAAATACCCACCATGTGAATGAAATGGTCTTTTAGTAAAAAAGGAGACAGATAGAACATGACAAAAATAACAACTAGCTAAAAAAATACAAAAAAAAAAAAAAGCAGTGGAAAGTACATACAGAGTAATAAAATGTCATCGATCTAGGAATTAGGAAATGTGTAGATTCTTTAGGAAGAAGATAACTTTATTGAAAGCATTAGAAAATGAAAGAAAAAGGACTAAATTACTTTGAATGCTTGGTATTATACCAGTGCCAAATGTTCCACAAACTTTTAAAAAATTTGATAGGTCAAAAGACAGAAGAGAGAGAGAGGGAGAGACACCTTCCATCTGCTGGTTTGCCCCCCACATGGCTGCCACAGTCAAGGCTAAGCCAGGGCCAAAACCAGGAATTGGGAACTCAGTCCAGGTCTCCTATGTGGGTGACTGGAATCCAATTAGTTTAGCCATCATTGCTGACTCTCAGGGGCTGTATCAGCAAGAAGTCAGTAGCTGGAGTGAGGAATTGAACTCAGGGTCTCTGATATGGGACATGGGTATCTTAATTGCTAGGCTAGACATCTACTCCCTACAATCAATTTTTAGATTCAGTACAATTCAGCATACAATCATAATGAAATTATTCTTTGGACTTTGACATTCAGAATTAAGAAACAAATTACAATGCCAAAAAAGGGGTTAATAATCCAGAGAAGAATTGGCAAACATCACATAGAAGCATTGACAGAATGACGAATTAAAAATACCTTTTAATACTTTATAAATAATTTTTAAGTTGTAAAAACATCATCTTCACAATCTAAAATCTACAAATTAAATAATAACATAGGAGTCGGTGTTGTGGCATAGCCGCTAAAGCTGCTGCTTTCAATGCCAGCATCCCATATGGGTGCAGGTTGGAGTCCTGGCTGCTTTGCGTCCAACAAAGCTCCCTGATAATGCAACTGGGAAAGCAGTAGGAGAGGGCCCAAGTGCTGGGGCCCCTGCACCCACGTGGGAAAATTAGAAGAAGCTCCTGCCCTAGGTGTTGTGGCTATCTGGGGAGTGAACCAATGGATGGAAGACTCTCTCCCCCCACCCCCCAACTCTGCCTTTCAAACAGATAAAATAAATCTTAAAAAAAAGAAAGGCTACAAAATTTCAAGTACAAATCATCCTCCTCTTCTTATTGTCAACTTGGAGTGTTTTGAAATTGTAGAGAGTTTTTTACTGGATATACAGATTTCAGTTTTCTTATCATTTTCACTTGAAAATTGTAAGCTCTTGTTAAAAGTGAAAAGTTGTATCATTTTAATAGGAAATGCTGGATCATTTTTATAAAACAAAGATTTTTGTGATTGCTGTTTAGAAAATCTAGAGTCAAAATTTTAGCCCATGATGCTTTATGTATTCACTAATTTCATCTAGCAAATTCTTTATTTTCCATTTTTAAAAATGGAGTAGTCGTGTTTTCTTCATGGTATCAGTATTAAATCCAATAAACAAAGATAAATTACTGGGCAATACCTAACTTTGAGACCTGACATTGAGAGGCAGCTTTCAGTGGCTTCCCCTTGTCATCAGGATCAATTTCCAGCCTTTACGACAACCCTTGATAATCTAGGCTCCGTTATCCTCTCCTCCTTCGGGAGACACTCTTTGCTTTCTACCAGGTAAATTCCTACTCATTTTAGAGGTCTCCTGAAGATCAGTCACCCGAGAGACCCTCTACACCCTCAGGATTAGGGTAGGCTCCTGCAAACACAGCTCCCTGTACTTTCCAACACACATTACCTTTGTAGTGGATTATTTGCTCAATGTTTGACTTTCCAACTATATGTTATGGCAGACAAAAGAGAAAATCAGGGGTACCTTATTTTTTTTTAACTTTTATTTATTTTTTTTAACTTTTATTTAATGAATATAAATTTCCAAAGTACAGCTTATGGATTACAATGGCTTCCCCCCCATAACGTCCCTCCCACCCGCAACCCTCCCCTTTCCCGCTCCCTCTCCCCTTCCATTCACATCATGATTCATTTTCGATTAAGTAGAACAAACAAACAAACAAAATACTAAGAGGGATAACATATTAAGTGACTGAGGCATGCCTGGTCCTTTGATCCGTGCCGTGGACATAATAGATCCTGTGACTGTCTGGCTATTTCATGGATCTTTTTCCTTGTCACTTTGGGGGACATAATCAATTTTCTGAAGCCATCAGAAAAATATAATCTGGATATCTCTTTATAGAGTTTTTTAAAATAAAAAAATTTCAAATAAAAGTTACCTAAATCATTTTGACTAGGAATTAATACTGACTTCACTCTATCAGGGAAGAAAGTAAAATTTTTTTTTCCTTTCCAACCATATATGCACATGATTTGGGGTTCTTAGTGTCAACTCTCATCAAAACTGAGAAAAAGAACTACACTGTTGATGACTTAAATCTCCTAACACAGAGCCAAGTAATCCTATACCACCAACAGATTCTACATCATCCCAGGTTTCTTCATTGAGAAACTTCATTTCCATATATATGAGAGGCTTTCAAAAATTTCATGGAAAATTCATATTATACAAAAAGCTATACATAGATTTCAGATTTTGTACCATGAAAGGATAAACTGATTCTTTAATTCCAGTTTCCCAAGAACTTTTTGAAGTACATGCAGACATTTTGAAAGTTGAATACCTTTTAAAAACCTTTTATTTCATGTTAGTTTTATATTTCATTATTTATTTTCATCTTTAAAGTATGACATTATGTTATGGTTTTAAATGTACTTACGTACAAAAGTAAATACAATTTATACTTCTACTTATGATATGTAATACTGGATTTTTATGTACAAAAGTATTAGGTTCCATTTAAAATAAAAATATTTATTGAAGTGAATAAGAAAAATACTCACCATAGGCTGTATGCTGATAAAATAAAATTTTGAAATCAGTATATAAATAATTAAAGTTTTAGATACAGAATATAGTATAATACAACTGGACTTAGGAATAGAGTGTTACATATTCATTTACAGCACAAAATATTTCCTCTGGGCTTGTAAAACGTGTGAGTGGGCATTTTATGACTCAAGAGCACTTAGGCAGCATTTGAATAATAGTAGGGGTCTTCATGGTTTTTGGTTCCCGGTAATGTGCTAGGCACAGTGACTCTGCCCCCTGGGCTCTGATGAGAGGGAATCCAGTCCTCCCCAATAAAGTCGGCCATTGACGTATTCGAGTGACCACCTGTGTCCCCTCCCAATTTACTCTTCTCAGACTTCAACTTGTCTGTTCGCAGTGTTAGAAACCTTTAAGACGCCTGTAGTGCTCCTGCAGTAGCCGCTGAGTCTCTGGTGAAGGGCTGTTGAGGTAACACATTCTTTTGTGAAATGCCTAGGTGAAGCTGGAGCTTGAATACTCTGGAGTCTATTCAAATCTTGACTCTTTATTAGCTCTGTGACCTGGGGCAAGGGACTTACCCTCTTAAAAGTAGAAGTTTCTCAGTCTACAAAATGAGGGCTGATAATGCTGATTGTGAGACATTTGTGAGATAGTATATATGTAGTATATATAGATATGATCTTTTTTTGTCTTTTTAATTTAATAAATGTGAATTTACAAAGTGCAACTTTTGTATTACTATGCCTTCCCCCCTCAACCTCCCTCCCTCCCGCGGCCCTCCCCTCTCCCACTCCCTCTCCCATCCCGCCCTTCATAGAGTTTCATTTTCAATTACCTTCATATGCAGAAGATCAACTTAGTATACACTAAGCAAGGATTTCAGCAGGCTGCCCTCACACAACCGCACAAGGTATAGGGTATTTTTTGACTAGTAGTGTTGTCTTTAAGTCTCATAGTAAAACACATTAGGACAGAGATCCTACGTAGGGAGCCTGTGCTACATAGGGACATTGTGGCCATCTGGGGAGTCAACCAATGGGAGGAAGACCTCTCTCTCTATCTGTAACTCTGCCTCTCAAAATCTTTTTTTTTTTTGACAGGCAGAGTGGACAGTGAGAGAGAGACAGTGCTACGTAGGGACTCCCGTTGTAGATTTAACAATTGGCACTCTTATTTATGGCGTCAGCAATCACCCGAGACTCTTGCCATGAGCTGTCTAGGCTATGGAAGCCCCTTGAGTTCACCAACTCTGAACTTTTTTAGTCAAGGCCGTATCACAGTGGAGGTTCCTTCCTCCCTTCAGAGAAAGGCGCCTCCCTCCTTGATGGCCTGTTCCTTCCGCTGGGGTCTTGTTCACCAGGATCTTTCATTTAGGTTGTTTTTGCCACCGTGTCTTGGCTTCCCATGCCTATGAGACTCTCATGGGCCTTTTAGCCAGATCCGAAGCCCCAAGGATTGACTCTGAGGCCGGAGTGCTGTTTGGGGCGTTTGCTATTCTATGAGTCTGCTGTGTGTCCTGCTTTCCCTGAAGGATCATTCTCTCCCTTTTAATTCTATCCTTCATTATTTGCTTACACTGGTCTTATTTGTGAAATCTCTTTGACACTTACCCTATCTTTTTTATTGGTTATGTACTTATGCTTATCACTTTACCAAGTGAGGTGGCATTGGTACATGCCTCCTTGATAAGACTGAGTTGAAATCCCCTGGCACATTTCTTTTTTTTTTTTTTTTTTTTTTTACAGGCAGAGTGGATAGAGAGAGAGAGAGACAGAGAGAAAGGTCTTCCTTTGCCGTTGGTTCACCCTCCAATGGCCGCAGAGGCCGGCGCACGGCGCTGATCCGAAGGCAGGAGCCAGGTGCTTCTCCTGGTCTCCCATGGGGTGCAGGGCCCAAGCACTTGGGCCATCCTCCACTGCACTCCAGGGCCATAGCAGAGAGCTGGCCTGGAAGAGGGGCAACCAGAACAGAATCTGGCACTCCAACTGGGACTAGAACCCGGTGTGCCGGCGCCGCTAGGCGGAGGATTAGCCTATTGAGCTGTGGCGCTGGCCCCCTGGCACATTTCTAGCTCTACCATTGGAGGTAAGTCCAGTGAGCATGTGCCGACCTATATATCTCCTCCCTCTCTTATTCCACTCCTATATTTAACAGAGATCACTTTTCTTTTAATTTTAAACACCTAAGAATAATTGTGTATTGATTATAAAGTTCAACTAGTGGTCTTAAGTAGAACAAACAGAGCAACAACAACAACAAAAATACTAAAAGGAATAAAATAGTAAGTTGTTCCTCAATAGTCTAGACAAGGGCTGATCATGTCATTGTCTCTCATAGTGTCCATTTCACTTCAATGGAAGATGGCGGAATAGGGAGGGAGCATACTGATAGTCCGGGAAAAGAAAGTTTAAAAAAGGGTTGAGATTCTGCAGTTTTGGGGAAAAGATAGATATGATCTTGCTTGCTGTTACTATTAATAATTTCTAGCCCCTCAGATTGTGACTTATTTGGAAATAGGGACCTTTTAAATATAATCAGTTAAGATGAGGTCATACTGGAGTAGGGTGGGACCCTTAAGCCAATCTGACTGTCCTTACATGAAGAAAGAATGTGAAGATAGGCACAGGCAGGTGGGGGTGGGGGTGGGAAAGCCATGTGATGACAGAGGCAAGGGTTCAAGTGATGTAACCGCCAGTGAAGGAGCCCAAGTGTTGCCAGCTGGAAGAATCAAGAAAGATTTCTACCAGAGTTGCTGTCTTTATTTCATTAGAAAGGCAGATGGAGGGATGGGGAGAAGGGGATAGAGGAGGAAGGAGAGAGAGAAGGTTGGGAGAGGAGAAGGGGAGAGAGAGAGGGAGGGGAGAGAGAGAGGGAGGAGAGAGAGAGAGGGAGAAAGAGAGAGAGAGAGTGAGAGAGAGCCTCCTATCTGCTAGTTCACTCCCAAGGCTTGCTGAGCCAGGCCAGTGTCAGAAGCCTGGAACTCAATCTGGGTCTCCTGAGTGTGGCAAGGACTCAGTCACTTGAGCCATCACCAGCTGCCTCCCAGGATATGCACTGGCAGGAAGCCAGAATCAGAAGTGGAGCCAGGATTCAAACCCAGGCACTCTGATATAGAATGCACCTTTGTTGCCCCAAATGCCCATGCCTCTACCACAGTTTCTGGGAACACACAGCGCTGCTGACACCTTGATTTCAGACTTCTGGGCTCCAAAACTCCCAGAGAATAAATTCCTGTTTTAAGCCACTCTTCCCCATCCTATTGTAGTACTTTGTTATGACAACTCTAGGAAAGAATATAGTAAAGCTAAAAGCGTAGATTCTGTAAAACAATTGCATACATAGAAATTCTTCCCCTTTTGGCAACTTCCCTAAAACCTCCTTGATTCTCTGTCTCCTTGTTCTAACTTTATTTTTCTCATACATCTTTTCTTGGCTCAGGATTGCATATTTGAAAACAATGGTGTAGAAATATAGTTTAAGAAGCCATTAAACAAACAAAAAGTTTAAATAAGCAACAGGACAAAACCAAGAAATGACCACGTGAGAGGTAAGAGAGGTAGGAGAAAAGAATAGATCAATGAATACCATGAAAATGAATAGAAGTTGGACTTGAAGACTTTATTTAGACGAGTGTACAAATGAAACCTTTCTGTGCCCAATTCTAGCAAGCCTGTGTTTAGGAAGGGAATTTTTATATCATAATTTCCACATGCTGTGTATAATATAGAGACAAAATTTCTTCTCATTTGTTTTTCATGGTAAGTTCCTAAATTTTGCTCACTTGTACATTTTGGAAGTATTTTGGTTAGCTATTTTAGGAGAAATCTTAACCCTTTTATAGGAGAGCATATGGAGGAAAGTCAGGTACTCTTGCTTGTCCTGGAGGAAAAATAAATCCAAACAACAGGCAGAGTCTCATAAGGAGAAATACAAGGCAAGCCCTTCAAGCAAATGATTCACCCTTGACGCTCACACTTCTCCCAAGTCCTGGCGTGTCCCTCATTCCTCCATCTTCCCAAGTCCAGACTGGCAGTGGATTCCTTTAGTGTCTCTTTGGATCACTGGAGGATTTGGTCTATAAAAACAGGAACTATAGAGATATGCAGTCTAGATTTTTTAAACATGCATTTAAATTTTATGATTATGGTCCTACTGATAGTTAATCCAGGACACTGAGAAATATCAACTTGGTTTTCTTCCTTTCTTTGTGCTTTTTCTCTTCTGCCCCTGCCCCTGCCTTTCTTAGTCAGGTAATGATGGCAAAGTGGCAGGGAATGGGGGAAGGAGAGTCAGGGAAGGAGGCACGGCTTACAGCTAAGTCATCAATCCAGCACTTTTAGTCAAAGCAAGCACCTTTGTGTTCTGGGCCATACGAAAACATAATGCAATCCATAAAGATAAATATATTTTTTAAAGTTTTACTTATTTCTTAGAAAGGTGGGGCAACACACAGAGAAATATCTTCCACTCACTGGCTTGTTCCCCGAATCCCCACAACAGTCAGGGCTGGGCCAGTCTGAAGCTAGCAGCTGTGAATTTAGCCCAGGTCTCCCACATGAGTGTCAGGGACCCAAGAGCTTGAGCCATCACCCACTGTCTCCCAGGGTGTGCACATTAGTAGAATGCTAGGATAGGAGCAGAGAAGGGACTGGAAGCCTGGCACTCTGATATGGAACGTAGGTATCACAAGTGTGTCTTGATTGCTGCACCAAATGTCCCTTTTGAAGATACATGTTTTTAAAGGCATTGCCTATCAGTGGCTATGATTATAGAAATGTTATATTATGGTATGATAAGAAACTCTTAAGATTGATTACTGTCCTTGGGATATTTTCTAAAAAATAAAATATGTAGGTTGATCTAGGAATGAAAAAAATTACAGGATAGTCCAGCAATGACATCTTAACACACAGAAGAAGAGATGTTTACGTAAATCTGTCTGTTTTGGATGGATAGACATCTGAAATTATAATTATTTACTTCACAAATGCTTCGCTGGTACTTTCTATGTGTCAGGTATTGTTTTAAAGCTTTTACCAGTATTTCCTTGTTTAATCTTTCCAGCACTTGTATGAATTAATAATGTTACTTTTACCCTTATTTCAAGACAAGAAAACTGGGGAATATAGAAGTTAAAGAACTTAACCCAACAGTACGAGGCCAAGAATGGGACTTGAACCCAGGAGTTGATGCTTTTAATCATTGCTTTATGTTACATCTCAAAAATCATGTTTTTATTAGTAAAATCTTTTCTTCATATTTTCCTAATAAAAGAAATCTCATGGTGAATTTGAGATATAAAAATCCATTTTGTTAAGTGAATTTTATCTATCACATTTATCTTGTATAGAAATACCCTTTTTTGAACTATTTTCCTTAAAATAAGATCTACCCACTTTCAAATGTTTTCCTTTTTGTTATAGGAACAAAATATAAAACTATGGACTTTTATGGAGAAGATCATTTATTTTGGTAATCATGTACCTAAGACTCTTTTCTACCTTAAACGTTCATAGCTTCATATCTCAAGCCTGACTTTAAAAAGTCTAAAATTTCTTCTGCATTTTTATGCTTCCTTGGAATCAAGCAATATAGGATATTAGGGTTGGCACTGGGTCTCGTATTTGGTAAGAAAGGCAATCCTAGGTACAGTTCTCCATTGTTTCCCCTTCCCTTCCTGGGTTAACTTCTGGGGGATTAAAGGAGATATCATGGAAGATTGCCACCTGGTAACAGAACAAAGTCAAACACACCCACCAGTGGTGACAGGCCACCAACAACCAGAAGACTTTCCATTTATGTCTACTTAAGGACAAGCAGTACCCTTAGGTCCAGATACTGCGTGTTGTAACACACAAAACCGAGAGCTCATTTGGAATCCAAGACAGTTTTGGGTGGTTTGTGGTTACACTTGCAGCCACATGACAGAAAGCAAATACATATCCAGACCTATGTATTTGTTAAGAACATTGTCTGGGGAATGTTTTTTTTTTTTTAATTACCATAATTCCCCTCCAGTTTCTAGGTATCTTTTTTTCTGTGGGACACACAGATTCTTCTCTGTTGCTGTTGAACCAAAAAGCACGTTCAATGAGACTGTGTGTGTTCCTTTTGTTCCATGCTGTTTTCATGATTGGGAGCTAAGTTAGATCGGGTGAGGATTTGTTTTGACCCTGGGAATCTTCACTGATAACCTGTCACACACAGAGCTGGTACATCCACGCCCCAATTTTTCATTATAAAGTATTACCGGCCCTCCGTGCCCTCCCCTCCACCTCTAATAAACAGCATCCGACAAACACAAACCCTCATCTCCACTCCTGTAGAACACAGAATGGGGGAGTTGGATGACTCAACAGGAGATCTTCAAGAACAAGTTGTTTCTTTTAGTTGGAACAACAGCAGCATAGCAAGCAACAATACAGTACAATAGCAAAAGTGTTGCTGTGGACATGTAGCCTCACCGCCATTGTGATTTTCCTTCAGGGCGTCCTGAGTGCTGTGATCAGAGTTACCTCTGCATCCAAGCAATGTTCTCCAGAAAGGCCCCTGTCTCTTATCCTTTCCTCTTTCATGAATGGATCACATAGGAAGGGGAACAATTGAGTGAGTGTGTCATGTCCAACAATCACAAAGCATTCACGGCATATTTCAAAGGAATGTCGTCCAACCACAGCAAGCCCTGATATGTGAGTGCGCAGAAAGACCAGTGCATCTTTGGAAAGGTAGCTTCAACTCTGTAAGCAGCAGCAACTAACCGTACAACTTGTAAAGCAGGCTAGTTTTCCAGTAATTCTAGCCCATGAGCTGTTACTTTTCAGGTCAGTAATTACCCAAGAGTATCTTGCTTGACGTGGTTTCAATAGTAGATTTGTGCTGGGTGGTTTGGTTAACTTGATTGAAGTATGAGAGAAGGAAGTTTTCAGCTGCTAAAAAGATAAACCAATGGCCAAGAATCAGACAATTCCTTCCCTTTCTTGAGGAGGTTGGTTGTTGGTGCCATTATAGCTAAGAAATGGGAGATAATCTTTTTTATGAACTCTGGCAACATCTGGACCTTTTCGACAGTCTAGGTCTTTGCTGTGGTTTGGACATAGTTTGGACATTTAGTCCCCTGAAGGCCATTGTATGAAAGGTTTGATTTCCAAAGTTTTACGTTGATGGTACAAAGTGGGTAGAAAATTGATCCAGTTACAGTATCTGAAGGTGGGCCTTTTGGGAAATGACTAGGTTGGATTAATTTGTCTGGTTGGAGCTCCCATGATCAATACTGTGGCTCTCCAAGTACAGATACAGACCATGTGCTGCCTCTTGCCATGTGATGCTCTGCATTGCGCTGGGATTCTCCAGTAAGAACATCCTCACTAGATGCACAATCTGTGGTGCTACCTGATCTTGGACTGTGAGCCTCCAGAACTGTGAGCCAGTCTTCCACGCCAGGCCTTCCGAAACCTTCCAAAAGGTGAGGAAGTCTTTGTGCCTGGAGTGGTTCACAGCCAGGCTTTTCATGGTTGTTTCCAATCTGCAAAATACATGGTTTCTATGAATCCTCATGTAGGATACAGACCATTTCTAGGTCAATGATAATCCTTCTATCTGGGAAATTAAGCTTCATTATCTTCACTAATTGTGGGGCCCTATTTCACAAAGCATGGCTGTGTGAACTGGTATGGGTGCTGCAGATTAGTTTCCCTAGGAAACAGACATTGAGATGGCGGTAAGCCCACAGGTGTTTATTAGGGACTGCTTTTGGAACTAATATCAAAGGAAAGAAAGGTTAGGAAGGCAGGATTTGGAAGGAATAGTTGGATTGTGATGCAGTCTCAATGAAGGCTCCAATGGATCTTATGGGAGTTTGGAGAAGAAGAGGATCTCTTTTTTTTATTATTATTTTTTATTTTTTTGACAGGCAGAGTGGACAGTGAGAGAGAGACAGAGAGAAAGGTCTTCCTTTGCCGTTGGTTCATCCTCCAATGGCCGCCGCGGCCGGCGCGCTGCTGCCAGCGCACCGCGCTGATCCGATGGCAGGAGCCAGGTACTTCTCCTGGTCTCCCATGGGGTGCAGGGCCCAAGTACTTGGGCCATCCTCCACTGCACTCCCTGGCCACAGCAGAGAGCTGGCCTGGAAGAGGGGCAACCGGGACAGAATCTGGCGCCCCGACCGGGACTCGAACCCGGTGTGCTGGCGCCGCAAGGCAGAGGATTAGCCTATTGAGCCGCGGCGCCGGCCAAGAAGACGATCTTTTAGAACTTCCCACATTGGGAGCATGGGTCTGGGCTTCACAGTCCCACATTAGTCATTCATTTGATGTGGGCTCATCGGACAGAGGTCATCAAAAAACATCACTTAACACTGAGGCTGTGCTGGCACTGCAATTCTGTGTGCGTGGAAACAGAGGGGAATTCAAGGTGAAATTGATAAGCTCTAACAGTGTGTATGGTAATATTTTCCAAATAAGTCAGAGGCTCAGCTGCAGGAAGTTAATTATGAGATGCAGGTATAGAAAGTAAAACTTCGATCTATACTTGGAGTTGTTGATGTTGATAAGAATATGTACTGTGGTGGACAATGTTCTAGGCAGTGCACCTGAATTAACTCATTTACTTCTCACTGCTTAATGACATAGGTACAACCATTCCTATTTTGGGAACTCAGGATAGGGCTTCTAAATGTTGAAGCTAGGATACTAACTCTGGACATCCAGGACTGTGTCCCCAGCTCTTGACCCCTTTCTTATATTGCCTCTCTTTGTGCATCTTGCCCATGAATTTCATGAACACTCTTCAGGGATCCATGTGAGTGGACTCTGTCAGGAATGGTGATGGTTAGTAGCACCTGCGAATGATGATTTGCAGAAGTGTAGCATCTGATGTGGGATTAGGGCAAAAACGGGGATGGCCTGGTCCTAGAAGAAGCAGGAGGTTACGTTCTAAGATGAGATCTAGGGCCCTGCTGAAGGGACTGCTGTAGTGTGAAGGAAAGATACGATTCTCAGTGAGCAGGAATGAAGATGGGTCTTGTTGTATCCTAAAGACCCTGGTGATGTTGATTTCTTCTACTTATGCACCAATCACTTCATCTGTGAAAACATTCTTGGTCATTGTTGGAGTCAGCCATCCTAGGTTGGAATGTTTCTGGCATTCTGGTTCTTCATCTATAAAATGTGAGGAGGATTCATCTGAAGTGCCTGGCGCTCTGTCCAGTGCACTAAGACCCTGGATCAAGTTTGTTTCCTCTCCTGTTCTCTGTTCGCCCCTGTTCTATCTACCTGCATATAATAGACATCCCATACACATCTGGAGATTGGCTAAGTCCAGTCCTATGTAATTGTGCATAGTCCTGTAGGCACTGTTATGGAAACTGAGCAAAGTAATGTATTCACAAGTGTCCATTTATCACCTTCCATGGTGCTGCAACTGGTAAGTAGTGTGTCGGAGGCAAAGCCAGCCTGTGTTGACAGATACAGAGTCTGGGTGCGCCTTAGCACCAGTGTCAGCACAGACACCCAGGATGACAATTAGGAAAAAGGACAAACAACTGCAGGGAAAAGGTGTCCTTAAGAGTGCTGAGCAGAGAGTAAACAAGCAAACCAACATAAAGGAATCAATCACTCAATCACCACTGATAGCCTACACTGTCTAGGGGATATTATCTGTTGGATGCAGCTGTGGCAAAGTGATCTGAAGACTGGCCTTGGATTCCCAGGCCTGTCTCAGATCCTTTCTCTAGTCTTAAGAAAAATCATTTTGCCTCCTTTTTGCTTCAGTTCCATTAATAATAGCTCTCCAGTATTGAGCACATCCTAGGGGCTGGGCATTGTTTGATTTTAGTGATAACCCTAGAAAAGTATGTACTGTCGAAGGGTACATATGAGGAAACTGAGTCACAGCGAGGTCAGGGCCTTGGCTAAAATTAGGATTCAAATCAAGAGAGTTTGGTTCCAGAGTTCATGTGCGTAAACACTAAGCTTAATTGTCGATCAGGCTTCAGAAGGATGAGTGAAGCAAATTTGGGATTGAATGTCTGGAATTAGTTTGCAGTGCTTGCTTTTAAAGGCTGAACAATGTTCCAATTGTAAAATGGGAGGGGTCGCCTGGATCCTCACATGCTTCTAACTTAAAGTGTGGTCTTGATGCATTTCAGTCTGTTAGATGAAGTGACCCAATATGTCCTTAGTACTATCTCGAAAATTATGAGTCAGGGATTCATTACGACCATACATTGTTCATCTCGAGCTGGCAAGCGCCCAGAACAGTTTTATATATTCTTGCAAGGCTAGAAGTTAATGGAGCCAGCCCTCCAACCACCCAGGAGAACACGAAAGCTTCAAGACTAGGTACGGCACCAGTGCACACCTGCATGTCATCAGTGAAGTCATTAAGTGAGCAGACACGAACAGCCTGCCATCAGGTCTGCTTATTGTCAGCACTGAAGAGGTATTGACAGTGTTGAGACAGGTTGTCACTGGAGGAAGCTGAGACTGAGTCAACAGCCAGCAGAACACACACACCCCAACGGAACCCGTTCCTTGAGGCGCTACATCAAAACAAAATAAGTGGAGGGCCAATGGGTGTGGGTAGTTCTTCACCCTGTCTGTTCAGATACAAAGGCACATCCATAGAGCAGATGAAGTGTTGCATGGTTACATCAGTGAAGAAATGACTATTGAACCGAATTAAAACTCAGGATATAAGAGGGCTGGGTATCTATTTTTCCAAGGAAATAATTGGATCTCACTTCTCTCCTACCCACAGGTTAAATAGGAAACAATAAAGAGGCATATTGGGCTCTAGTTGGGAGAGCTGTCCATCTCTTATTATTGATAACGTATTAAGCATTCATGGCATGTGTTGGAGGAGGCCAAGCCTTACTCTCAGGAAAATTACACTAATTATATGGGCATATTTTTAAGAAGTTAATCCTAATAGATTATGGAATTGTAAAAATAAACATAATTTAGATTAGCTAAGAGTTCAAGTAATGTGGAAGAAATAAGATAAGTATATAATTCATTTCAATAATGGGACCGAGTGAGAGCAGAGAAAATGTATGCACGCATGCATGTGCACACACGTGCATGTGCTCTGTTTGTGCCTGCCACTGGGTCCACATAAGCTGGTAGTCCCAGTCGCTTAAAGGGATCTATAGTAGGTCAGCCTGTTTGAAGTCTCATGGAAAATGGGAGCTTTTTCCATTGTTTGGAATGAAACTCTGCCAGCAGTGGAGGGAGCATTTTAGACACAACTGTACTATCAAAATGTATAGTGAGTGAGTCAAAGGCCTGGCCAGGCCTGGCCTGAGTGGATAGAATCAGAGGCAGTCATCAATCCCCAGTCGCACTAGAGTGTCAGCCATGATGCAGAATGAGTCGGTGGCCCTGGATGCGACAGTAACCCCTCGGGGGTGATGGATGAGCCAGACTGACATCAGAACAGGTGGGAATATTATGAGGAATATTAACAAGGAGCTTGATGAAAGATCCCCAGCAATTAACTCCCTGGGAAAGGTTTAATTCAAACCATAAAAGATGCTGTGGCTATGAGGCACTTTTCCCTTGGACCAATTAGAAAAGGCAGGCCATACTCAGATGCTAACCTCAGCCTTCCTAATAAGCCCACAAGGTATTGTGCTTTTAGAAGTAAAACTTGAACTTTGCTTTTTCCAAAAGAATTGGGTGAGTGGGTGATGATTCTCTAAATTCTAGTCAATTGCTGACTGCACTCAAATAGCTACATATCACTGCCATTTATAAAGCTGTTATTGATTATAATCTTTGAAAAAAGAACAGGATTAATTGTGTTGATATGATCTGTTGATCTGTTTGCTGTCTAGGGAGGAGTTAGTCAAAGCATGGAGCTAAATGGCACCTGAGGCCATAGTAGATGATATTTTGTGATTCTGTCCTGGTTCCCTCCTCCCCCCTTCTCTCTCCTTTTTCCTCCCCTTTCCTTCTGTTTCCTATCTCTTCCCACTTTCCTCTCAGTTTCATCCAGTCCTTTACTCCTTTCCCTCCCCCTGCTCATGCTCCGTACCTTCTGGCTGTCTGGCAGGCTTCCATGGGCATGACTTCATGTCTCTCATACCACTCAGGGCTAAAGTTGCGGCTGAGCTTTTAATGGGTCTGAATTTCCTCATGTTGAGATTCACCTGCCTCTGGTGCCGATCACTGGAGTTGGGGCTAAGGAAGTGTGGGATCAGCCGTCTCAGATGGTGCAGCCCCTCACATGGAAATGGTGTGAAATATACAGTATATCAGCTGTGGAGCTGATAGAGAATATGTTTAATAGATACACACAGGATATGTCTTAGGATGGACATATTGTTCTGAAATGAGGAATCCATTTCTCCTCAACTTCAGTCTGAAAGCCACTTTCCTTGCCCAGAATAAAAACCAAATAGGAGACACTCATCTCTTCTATAGCAGCCAGAACACAGAGACAACTGGCAATGCCGGTGAGGGATCCAGGGAGAGAGAGGAAGAGCAAGAAAGAAAACAGAGCTGCAGCTTTTGTAAGTTAGAGAAGAATAAATAACTGACATAAGACTTCTAGGATGATATGAAGCTAACTCTTTTAATGCACTGATAACGACTATGCTTGTGTCAGGGTCAGTGTTATGGTGTATTGGGTTAAGGTACCACCTGCGATGCCAGCAACCCATAGGGGTGCCATTTTGAGTCCTGGCCACTCCGCTTCCAATCTAGCTCCCTGCTAATGTGTCTGAGGAAGTAGCAGAAGATGGACCAATTACTTGGGCCCCTGCTACCATGAGGGTAGACCCAGCTGAAGCTCCTGGCTCCTGACTTCAGCCTAGCCCAGTGTTGGCTGTTGTGGCCATTTGGGGTGTTCACCAGCAGGTGGAAGATCTCTTTCTCTCTCTCTCTCTTTCTCTCTAACTTTGACTTTCAAATAAATAATCTTTTTTTTTAAAAAAACTGTTCTTGGGTCAATATTAGGCAATGGAATGAACAAAAAAATGCAGTGCAATGCAATGTAATAAGGAATCTAATAAGGAATCCGATAAAAATCCCAGCACAAACCCATGTATGATGAAAAAGGAAGCAGAGTACACAGAAGAATATGCCTGAGGTAGAAGGAGAGGACTCCAGTCCTCAGTCATAACAGTGATGATTCTCTGGTAGTTGTCAATAATTTGTCAATGACAGAGAAGTAGCATTTGATGTTTAGACCCTAATCTGGTCCATTTACAGTTTTCCTATGTTATTATGCTTAAGATTATTCTAGAGCTGGTCTTTTCAAACTTTGCTGTGCTTTGGAAGCACCCGGGAAAATTTCTGATGCCTGAGCCCTAGCTTAGACCCATAAAATCAGTATTTTTTTTTAAAAAAAGGTCTTCACAGTTTTTAAAAATATACCCAGGTGATTGAGTTATTGTTAGGAGCCACTGTTCTAAAGAGTATTTGCTTTTATTCCATAGTGTATATAGCTTTCAGTAGCACTTTTGTTGGTTTCTTAAAGTACCAAATGGGTTCCATGGAGCACCAACCCTTATTAGCTCATCACAGGCTCTGAGAAGTCTTGCAATGCCGAGTTCTGCTTCATTGAGTATTGTCCACCTCAACCTCATTTTTGGTTAGTTGAACCGCAGAGGGACAGAGAGTGCAAGGGAGAGGGAGAACTTTTGACTACTGGTTCACTCCTGAAATGCCCACTACAGCCAAGGCTGGACCAGGCTGAAGCCAGGAGTCAGGAATTCCCCTCCAAGTCTCCCAGGTGGGTGACAGGGATTCAAGTACTCGAGTCATCATTTACTGCCTCCCAGGGTCTGTATTAACAGTGCATTGGATAGGAAGAGGAGTAGCCAGGGCTCAAACTCAGGCACTTAGTTATGCGATGTCCCCAGTGACAGCTAAGCTCACTGTACCACAATGCCCAATCCACCCTCTTTATTAAGAAAAGCTTTATATTTTAGAGCATTTTCAAGTTCACAACAGAATTGAGGGGAAGGTGCAGATATTTCACTTTACCTCTTGTCCCTACACGTGCATAGCCTCCCCCATTGTCAAAATCCCCTCCCAGAGCAGTGCATTTACTGTGTCTGATGAACCTACATTAACACATCATTGTCACCCAAAGTTCAGAGTTCACATTAAGATTCATTCTTGATGTTGTACAGTTTCTGGGTTTGGACAAAAGTATGATGATGTATATCTACCATGATAATAGCATACAGAGTAGTTTGTCCTAAAAATCCTCTGTGCTGTGCTCCCTGTTCCCTTCTGAGCAATACATATTGAAGCCATGTAGAACTAGAGTCCACTGGAAAATCATTTGTATAAAATTTGCTTTTAAGTATGAAATTACAGAATAAGTGATTTCTACTTATAGCTTCAACCAAGATTCTGGGGCCCAGAATGGGACAGACCAAGGAAGAGCCTATAGTTTAAAACTGATTCCTTTGGATGCTGATGTAACTGGGCTGCTAGAGTTTGAATCCTGGCTCTGCCACTTAGTAGCTCCATGTCCTTGAGAAGTTGACTAAATTTCAGGGTGCTTCAGTTGTCTCTTCTGCAAAATGGAGACAATAATATTTTGTTTTGGGTCTTAAATTTAGAAAAAGAAAAGCACAGTAAGAGAATTTAATGAACACTCACTAGTACTAAAATTGGAAAGACGGGTCAGGTGTTTGGTACAGAAGTTAAGCCACCACTTAGGATGCCTGCATCACATACTGGAGTGCCTGGGTTTGAGTCTGGGCTCTGCTCTTGATTCCAGCTCCTTGCTAATGTGAACCCTAGGAGGCAGTAGGTGTTGGCTCAAGTATTTGGGTCTCTGCCATCCAATAAGGAGCTCTTGATTGAGTTTCAAGTTTCTAGCTTTGACCTGTCCTGGCCCTGGCTGTTGTAGCTATTTGTGGGGAGTGAACCAGTGGGTGGAAGATCTCTGTTTCTATCTGTAAGCCTTTCAAATAAGGAATTAAAAAAAAACATGGAAATATCTCTAATATTTTATCATGTTTCCAATTTCCTAGTAGATATTATTACTTTAGAGTCTCACTGAGTGTTCAGTCTCAACAAGATTAAGCCAGTACTACTAATTTGTTTCTCATTGAAACTAGTCCCTCTCATTTTCATAAATTCCACTTCAGTACCATCATTCTTAAAGCCAACCTCAAAATCTCCATGTCTTCTGTAAATTCTTCTCAGTCCTTGCATTTCAGACTTAATCTGACTACTACCTTCTTGATTTTGTTCACAATCATAGTCACATACAACTTGCACTTTCTGTTCCTGGGGCTTCCATCCCAGGATCAAGAATTTCTTTAAACTGGAGCAATTGGAATGCCATCATCTATTTTTTTCTTTCCTCCAAGACATCCAGCTCAGCAGTAACAGATTAATAAAAATATCTGTTTGAAGATACTATTATTTACCCCCAATCATTTCCCATTATCTACCCAAGTAATTAGTTATCCCAAGGCTTATGGAACGAATACCTACTATGCATCAAGCTCCAGATTGTGCACCAAGAGCACAGAGACACTAAGATAAGACTTGGTTCCCAATACGTTTACCAAAAAGTGAGAAGACACAATGTGCAAGGCTGCAATTGTACAGTGTGCCGTATGAGTCTGCGTATACATGGATCACAGTGTGTGTGCAAGTGTGTTACATTCTCATGTGTAGTTAATTTTCCCTGATGAGAAAAGACTTCAAAGAGGCACACGCAATTGAATGCTGACTTACCAGACTTTGTGCAGATCAACGGGAGTTGTGAGTAAGCCAGGGTTCCTTTCTCTTTTCTGTTTGGGTCTCAACCTCTTTGTGCTAATGTAGATCTGTCATTGCCCCACAAGATCCGATGATCCTATTCCCCATTTTCCAAATATATTCTGTCCACATCCAGACTTTTGTTCATTCCATTTCCTTTGTGAATAATGCTCCCTTCTACTCCCATCTTTTTGCCATTCATTTTATTCCAAATGCTTTTAAGCTGTGTTGAGGTACTCCTCGGGGAAGGATTGATGACATTGACAATAGTCAATATCCAACTTTAAACTTGTACTCATTTGCTGGGTTGCAATGTCCCCTCCAAAGCAGATGCTGAAATTTAATTGCTGATGTAACAGTCTTGGGAGGTGGAGCCTAAGTGGTGATAGCGCACAAGAGCTCTGTCCTCTTGAAAGGATTAGGGACCTCCTAGCCGGAGAGGCTCAGTCAGCAAGAGGGAGGGTTTGTTACTAATTCGGCCCCTCTTGCCTTCTCTCCCTCTTTGTGCTTCCTGCCCTTTGCCATGTTATGACACAGCAAAAAGAACTTCATCCGATGCTGGTGCTGTCATCTTGGACTGATCAGATTCTAGAACCATGAGTGGAACATACATTACCATGAGTGTCTATAATAATTACCCAGTCTGTTGAGTTCTATCATAGTAACAGAGAATGGACTTTTGAACCCACCCTTCCAAAAGTTAGGGGCAGGTTTGTCTGTACTCATTCCCATTTACAATCTCTTGAGTGCCACCTTTGCAAGGGAGGTCAGGAAATGTAGTTCTTCCTCTCCATCTCTTTAAGTCTCAAAATGAACAAAATGGATAGCAGATACTGGATGGACCACCACCAGCAATCTGCAGCACTTGTGTTTATGAGGAGGGTTGGAGAGAAAGTGTTTGCATCCATATCATAAGACAATGCAAATATGGAACCTGAGAATTCAGATCAAAATATGTTGATCATTTATAATACATAGCAATTTTGCAGCAGGCCTTACATTAAAGACAATATCAAACAGAAAAATATCCCCAAGTGAAGCCATCAGGAAGGTGTGTGAGTGTGTAAAAATACCAAGATGAGCTCCCAAAGAATTGATAATATTTTGACCCCTGAAGGGCAGCCCAGAACACCCCAGTGATCTGAGCTCAAACGCACCAAGCGGTCAAGAAAGGAATTCAGGACTATGAGAGGAAAGTAAGGTTCAATGCCAGGAGGAAGCACCATTTATCCCAAAGCCAGGATAATGTGATTGAGCCGGTCCTTGCACGTTAATCATTCTCATTTCCACTGGTAGAAGTTAGTCATAAGCAAAGTGTTTTTAAATGAATGTTATAATAGATTTGGAAAGGAGCATTTATGCGCTTTTGGATAGTTAGCATATAATAATTTTCTTCCTGTCTGCTGATCCCTCGTGTACTGATTGTTAACAAAAACAACCCCAAAAGATATAGAATCTGCAAACATCAGTAATTAATGTTTGTGATCTGTGAACAAAGTGTTAGGATTGACTAAAAAGAACACATTTCTTTTTCTAAAAAAAAATGCTTCCAAGGCTTGTGATTCTTTAATAGAAATGTTCCAAGTCAGAAAGACGATCTCTTTTTGTACTTCTCTGCTAAGTAAAACAGAAATGCGAGCGTCGGAAAGGCCTGGGTATTGGATATGGGGAAAAGCTGAATGTCTAGAGTAAAGATGTGTTTCTTGCATGAATAACTTGCTAGAAATATGCTGAAGGAGTGATTTTGCATCAAGCTGAAACCCCAAACCAGCATCATTTTAATTTGCCAAGCACCTGTGAAGGAATACAGCTGCAAGGCCATGGGAAAACAATAGAAACTGTGACAGTTCATTAATATAAACCAGCAACTAGATTTATTTGGAAAAGTCATTGATATAGAATTACCCTGGAGGATGCAATGGTATTCCTGAAGCAGGCCAGCAAGCGGCTAACTAAGATTATAGATGTGGGCTCATCATTTGAAACTGAACAGTAATTTGGTAACTATTACGATTTATTGTGCGTGTCAAACAGAATAACAAATGTGTAAAGAGCTGCGATGGCTTCGGGAAAGTTACGTTTGTGTTGTGCTCAGTTGTCTGGCTTTTTGCATGCAAGGTTGTTTTGTTGTGGAAAATCGAGATAATAGTGTTGCCTCTGAAATGATTATTCGTGTACACACAGAAGGAAAATGGGAAAGTACACAATCTTGTCGAACAAGTCAGGGCTTTAATGTAATGCTGATAAGAAGCTGAAGATTTTGTTTATTGTGATCAAGTCATCACTGTCTTTTTTCAGCTGTGACCACAAGTATTTGAGGTATGGTAACTTATAAGCAAGCTGGCTTGCCCTAAATGGAAGGTATCGAGAGACCAGGAGGCAGAGAAATGGATCTGCTAACCACTCGCTTTTATTGCAAACAGTAAAATGTAACCCTAGAAAATGGGAGGAAAGCAAGATCCTTCTTTCATATACTTAAAGCATGTGGGAAAATTTCAGGGTCTGGCACAAATGCAGTAAGTCTGTCTGTGGGACTTGTTTCCAGTCCTGTAATACTGGGGCTAATGAAGAGCGGCTCCTCCCCTCTAGCCTTGCCTCCCTACCTGTGAAGAAAGACTCAACAACTCTCCAGGTAGTTTTCCTAATCCTCTTACCACTGGAAGCTGGGATCCTTGCAACTGTTAGAATCATTGGGAATAGACTGACCTGAACTGCTGCTTGCAAAGAGTTAAATTTTATAGCCTGCTGACTTGGTCTGGCAGGTAGGGGGCTTATCTCCCCAACACCTTAACAGTTTATTGCCACCACTGGGGCCATGTCCACTTTTAGGAGCCCCCTGTCTTGGTACATCAGGGTTGGAGAGGGCCATGGGGAAGGTAGATTGTATGTGTGTGTAACCTGCTGCTGGGTGGAAAGCTATGTATACAAAAAGAGCATCTCCCTGGCCATTTAAGTGTTGTCTTCATTTTATAAGATACAAATGCTTTTTCTTTCCTGAAAAATTAAAAATGATCTCAATTCCAGGAAAGATCCTATTTGAAACAGAAAAATCTGGGATTTGGGGATGGGACGGGGGAATCCAGAGACTGTTTACATGTATGAGACTAAGGATGGCTCAATTTAAAATCTCAAGACTTGAAGATGCATTAAATTATCTGTGCTACGTGGTTCTTAATTTTAGCATCACTGTCATCGCTTCTCAAATCCTCTGATTCTAAATGACTTTTTGAATATTTGGAGTTGTAAAGTACATTGGGTGATGGGATCCAAGGGCTGGTTCTCATTTTGTTAAATTTCCTAATGGCATTGCTCAAAACCACAGCCTTCCAAAGAGATGCCCGAATTTTGTTTGTTTGTTTGCTTGATTTTTGCATCATCACTGAAAAGCATTCTGATACAATGAAGCGATAATAAAAATATCCCCGTAACAACAGTGCTGCCACATTCAACACCAAGGCAGGTAGCACAGCAAATGAGCGAGAGAGGTTGAATTTCCAAGAAAATTGTGACCAGCACATTGTCCTTGTTCCTTCAGAGGAACTAGACACAACTCTATGCTTGTGTTAAGCCAGTGGCTCACCTTTAAGGTGAAGCAAACTCCGGTTCCGGCTCATGTGTGAATAGGACCAGCCCCGGCTGACAATGTGCCCCTGTAGTTGTTGCTGACCAGTATTTTCAGGATAGAACACAGAGGCTGAAACTGGGAATCATAGAGGCCAAATTTAGTGTATGCAATACTCTATTCAGAGTTTATCTACAAATTAGTAGGCAACATTTCAAAATTGGGAGTTTCAGATTAAAAAAAATTGAAATTTTCAGCTTTTTTGTGCCCCAACCCCTGTCCCCCCACCGTGGGGCACAGGCTCTCTACTCACCTTCCCAGGTGGCTTTTGGTGCCGGTTCACTCCTCCCAGCAATTTCCGTGTGCTGCCGCTGGGACAGTGGCTTATTCCAAACCTCACGTCTCCAAAGGTGACCCAGTGCCTTAAGCAAGAGCAGCTGTATAATTTGTGAGGCCCAGGGTCATTGCAAGCGAGGGGTATCTTGCTTAAAAATTAAGAATTTTAGGAGGGTGACAACAGAGTGGGCCCTTTTTTAAGGGGGGTGGGGCTGAGTGATAGCAGTCAGCCCAAACCATAAAAATAGCTTTGGATCCATCCTGAAAACTCAGGAACTGTCTGGAGTGCTTTTCCTGAAAGATAAATAATTCAAAAATAAAGTCAATTCTGGATACATTAATAGCCCAGAAGGGACTGTGATGAGCAAATACAGTCTCTTAGCATCCAAGGAAAGAAGCTAAGATATTTGTCCTTGTGGTAAGTTTTAAAAATGAAGTTTTATTAAAGCATAAATTTGTTTTTTAAATTATAAAAGTTACATGTACAAGGGGTCCTCAAAAAAGTTCATGGAAAATGAATATTGTGAAAAAGGTATACAGAAATTTCAAAATTTTCACAGCAAAATAAACATCTTTTAGTTACATTTTCCATAAACTTTTGAAAGTATTTTTTTAAAAATTTATTTGAAAGGTAGGGGAAAGAGACAGAGAGAGATCCATTTTCCATCCACAGGATTGCTCCCCAAGAAGTTAGGAGCGGGGAACTCAATCTGGGGGCTCCCACCTGGGTGGGGGAGGGGGACCCAACTACTCTTGAGTGTGCACTGACAGGAAGCTGGGATCAGGAGCGGAGCTGGGACTGGAACTCATGCACTCCGATACAGCTCCCCAGGTGGTCTCTTAGCCACTACACCAAATGCCTTTTCCATGTACTTTTTGAAATACTTTCATATATGTGGGAAAAAATGCAGTGGCATAAAACATAGAGTATTAGGACTTCAGACCTCTCTTCAATCCCTCTCAAAGCCTCACTCATCTTCCAGAAGCCCCTACAACCATTTCTGCCATATCTTTGTTATAAACCATTTCAGACAAATCCTTCTAGAAACATCTGCATGCATTCATGGAGCACACACTCCATATAAAGGCAGATTTCGTTTCCAAAGGAAAACTTGAGTGTATTGTAGAGAGCATGTTCTTATCGATGTGGGAGATGCTGGAAGTCTTCTGTCTCCTCTGCCCCCACACCCAGTCAGGATGAACCACCCTTCCAGCGTCCCCACAGCACAGGCCTGGTGCCTCCCTTTCTGACAGCCTGCCTGACCCTGCCTTCCTCACAACCAGCCCTTTGTGTGTGAAGAATGGCACAGTGGTCTCCCTGTGGTGACATAAGCTGGCATTTTGGAGACCAAAAACTTTCTCCCTTTCGAGAATCCCCAGGCGCTCACGCCTCTCTTTCTAGAGGGCTCCGGCCAGACCTGGCCCTGCTGGCTCCCAGCCTCTGCTGAGATAAGCCCGAGCAAATACAGTAGCAGGTCAGCCCCAAATGTCAGCTGCTTTGCAGTCCTCCCAGGAGTTAGTTTAAGCCCACCTGGGGTTTTTTGCCAGTACTTTATCTGTGTCACCCATATCTCTTCAAAGTATGGGCAAACAAGACCAGAGGCTTTATCAGGCGTTGTAATTCCTTAACAACCCTTATCACCTAAGATGACCCACTCCTACCACAACCTCAAGGGATCTGTGCGAGGATAACAATGCAACAAGGCCCTGTGGCAGCGAGGAAGGAGTCTTATCACCCAGGAGCTCTTGGAGTGGAGTGGGAGGATTTCGTTTCCACCTTGGTATTTTTCCTGTTGGACCTCCAACTTTTCTAAGAGGGTGTGGCCCTCTAACACAGTTTAATTGTCCTTAAGCAACTCCTTGCCTCAAGTTGTTGTGGCATTTAAGTCTGAAGCAGGTGCATTGTCCTAGCTGTGATTTGTTGTTTCTCAGCTTGCAGACCCCAAACTCATTTCATTTCCTCATCATCGCAACTACTGCATCAGAAGTTATTCGGGCCGTTTGAAAACCAGGATCAGGCTCTAAGCAGGGAAATGGTTCTTGCAAAGTCACAGAGCTTTGAAGCACCAGAGCGTGGATTTGAAGTCAGGTCTGCTATGGACTCCCCAGCCTCATGGGACCACTGATCTAGGTAACAGGCAGTGCTGAGTGGGGGTTAGGATGCTGTGCGCTGGAACCTAGCTGCCTGTGTTTGGATCCTGACTCTGCTACTACTAGCTGTGTGGCCTTGGGCAAGTTATCTCATTTCTCTGTGCCTCAGTTCTTCATCAGTAAAATGGGATTAACAATGATACCTATTTCATGGAGTTGAGAAAAAGTATTTAGGCATACACATACACACAGAAATTCACCCACACCCACCTACACACACACACATACACACACACACACAGATCCTTTGTTGGCATCTGGGCTCAGGGAAGTCCTCTCCCAGGGGGATTTTTTTTGGCAATAGGAATCAATTCCTCACTTGTTATCACAGGTGCAGTGGCTTGCTTGCATGAAGTTAAATATTTGTCTCCCTCACAAACTCCTACACTCTCAGGGTTGGGAGCTATCATAAAAGTTACCCGGTCCAACCACCCTTGCCCTGCTTGAATTGCTTCTTACAGTGTCCTGGCTAGATGGTAAACCCATGTCTATTTGGACTTTTCTAAAGACAAGAAACTCACTTGCTTCTATGAGAGCCAATTTTATCCTTTTCACCTAGTTAGGGTCTGCTGTCAAAGATGACGCCATAGCTAACTCTTCCAGGAGAATTTGGAACACATATTTTTAAAGCTTTAAAGCCATTTTTTGTGTGTGTAGGAAAAGCCATTTTTAACATGTCCGATTAAGAGGTAACAGTTCCTATTCCACAAAAAGAACAGGCAAATTAGATGAAAGTGACAAACACCACAATAAGAAAAAAGTCAAGGGACGCACTTAAGACACTCACAAACAGGAAGTACCCATGGCTAAAGTGTGTGTGTGGGGATTCTCAATCTGAGAATCAATCAAATGGATGCGAATAACAGCAACAAGAACAAATCCCCTTCTAGCTTTCAGATTCAAATAAAAAACAGAATCCTGAGGGCTGAAGGTGTGACCAGGGGAATGGTAGTCTCCATTACAGCTGGGGATGGTGTGAACTGATGGGAAAAAAGCTTTTCTAAAGGGCAGTTTAGCACTGTGGCTCAACACACAGAATGTGCACTGACCCAAAAATCCCACTGGTAGGACTTTAGGTGATCTTATTTTCAGGGGATAATTTGAAAAGTGTGCAAATGACTATATGTATTGTCACATATCTGTGTTGTTACTCTACCAAAACATTTGAGATGTTCTAGATGGTTAAGTCATTAAGCTAGACCTCCTGATGGTACACAGGGGGAATTGTTCAAAAGGATGATGTGTAATGGATTCATGGACAAAGACAAATATCCAAGACACTTGTACTTTTGAGGGAAACACCATGCTACAAAACAGTGTGAACAATGGGGTCTCATTTATGAAATTTATGTATGTAAATATATCTTAATCCCAAACTCAAATAGAAAAGAAATAATTACAGATATTTCTGTATATATGTATACATATATATCTGATGACATATATATATCAGCTTTGTAAAGACATAATTCACATATCATAAAATTCACCCTTTTGAAGTACCCAAATCAATGATTTCTAGTATAGTCAGAGTTGTCCAAGTACCAGCACTATATAATTTTAAAACACTATCTAGCTGGCTTCAAAAGTAACCCTGTACCCGTTAACAATTACTTTCCATTTTCCCCATATCCAGTCCCCAGCAACCAGTAATTGACTTCGCTCCTTTATGGATTTGCCTATTCTGGATATTCCTTATAATTGGAAGGATACTTCAAAAAGTTTGCAGAAAATGTAATTAAAAGATAATTTTATATTGGTGCCCTCCACGATTGAGCTTCATGTGTATATAGTGCCTTTCAAAAGTTCGTGGAAAACCCATCTGACAAGAAAGTCATGCATGGGTTTCAAAAAAATTTTTTTTTCACCAAAAGAAACCCACATTTCTATTCTCCATAAATATTTAAAGTACTCTGGTTAGAATCATACCACATGTGGCCTTTTGCACTTGGCCTCATTCATGTAGGGTAATGTTTTCAAGTTTCATGCATATTTTAGCATGTATTGCTACTTTATTCCTTCTTTATGTCAATATAATATTCCATTGCACAGCTACACTACAGTTTTGTTCATCTATTTATTACCTGGTGGACACTCGATTCTCTTCATTTTTTGCCTGTTATAAAGGTCGACATACAAGTTTTTGTGTGAACATAGGCTTTCTTTTTTTTAATTTATTTTTATTTTTTTTATTTTTTGACAGGCAGAGTGGACAGTGAGAGAGAGAGAGACAGAGAGAAAGGTCTTCCTTTGCCGTTGGTTCACCCTCCAATGCCTGCCGTGGCTGGCGCGCTGCGGCCAGTGCACCGTGCTGATCCGATGGCAGGAGCCAGGTGCTTCTCCTGGTCTCCCATGGGGTGCAGGGCCCAAGCACTTGGGCCATCCTCCACTGCACTCCCAGGCCACAGCAGAGAGCTGGCCTGGAAGACGGGCAACCAGGACAGAATCTGGCGCCCCGACGGGGACTAGAACCCGGTGTGCCGGCGCCGCAAGGCGGAGGATTAGCTTAGTGAGCCGCGGCGCGGGCTGAACATAGGCTTTCAATTCTCTTGCGCAGTCGGCTAGGAGTAAAGTTGCCTTGTCGGATAGTAACATGTTTAAGGTTTTGAGGAACTTCCGAACTGTTTCCCAAGTGGTTGTACCATTTTACATCCCCAGCAGCAACAAGCAGGAGTTCCAATTTCTCCACGTCATCAGCAACACTTGCTATTGTGTGCCTTTTTGATTATAGCCCTCTTGGTGGGTGGGAAGTGGTGATATAGAAATTTCTGTAGTCAGCACCAGTCCAATTCCAAATCTCTGTCCTGCACTGGTATGCAATTCAAACTGTGTAATGATTGAGACCTCTCTTTCAGAGTTATGTCAAGATTTAAAGAATCAGAGAACTGGGTTTAAGGATAAGACAAAACAAGAACATGGGATCTAAATCTCATATCAATTTGCTTGGTATTTACTATTTACAAAAAAGAGAAAAGATTATTTTAACTGTCATTTATAGTAATTCATATATTATTTGGACAAGATTTGGTTCCCCAACTTATGCAGATGTTTAAACCGCTAAGTCTTATGCCAACAGTTAATGACTTAGTGTTAACTGCTGATGGATTAAGGGTGAGTACTTGATCTAATTATGGCACCTGTAAGGTGGGCCTCCTGGCTGGTCTTTAGGTCATTGAGGGCTTGTCCTTGGAAGGTAGTTGCTGTGAAAGACTTGTTATATGAGCTGAGTGTGCTCCCTGTGTTTCTCTGCCTCCTGGTTTACCATGTGACTCTTTATCTGTCAAATTCCAGCCTCATCAGATGTCTAAGCCAATGGGGCTGATCTTAGACTGAGAACCTAAATAAACCTTCTCCCTTACATAGCTCTTCTCAAATATTTTAGTTAGAGTAATGAAAAGCTGACAAGGAAGTAGGATCATTTTAAATATTTTAAAGATTCTATAAAATTATAGTTGATGGTTTTCATAGCAGTATCTTCAGGCATTTTCTATATATACATTGCTAATAATCATAGGGTAGTTTGTCTTTTGAAACACTTAATATTCAGAAAGTGTATTTCTTCACAGGTGCCAAAATTCTATATTCAAATATATATGTATGTATGTGTATATATATATATTCATTCAGTGCATTTTGACTTCTTTTAAGTCTTTTAAAAATCATTTTCTGCTTTGCCAACTTTTTTGCAGTTTTTACTTTCTTGTGCCAATTTTTCAAATAGCATGTACCATTGCCTTTTTATTTCATTTGTTACTTTTGCCCAGCATTTAGCACTTTTTAGATTTAAATCAACTTATTTTAAGTCTTTCTAATTCTATAGTTATAGTTAATACATATCAGCGTTGAAGAGTTATCGTATGAATCATTATAGTAATCCTTTAAAGGAGATTTGATTCCTTTGAATAGCACTGCCCTTTCAACTGATATGTTTTTACAAGCACTTACTATGTCAGTACAGTTGTCCCAACTACTCCTTATAAGAAACTTTTTTTTTACATTTCATAGAAATCAAGAATTTTTAAACCTTTATGTATAAAGGTTTTTTGCAAATCATATTATTTTGTAAAAACTTTAAGTTTCAAGTTTAATTCGGTTAATTCTAGATTTAGTAGAGGTTCAATGGTCATTTTTCCCAGAGGTTTTGCAGTAGATTTATCAGACCAGCATATCTAAAATTTTTCATTTCATATGTGATTCAAATGTCAGGCAATGAGAATTTCTCAAATGATTGAAATGTGCAAAAATATTCCTTTTATTTAGCAAAATTAGGTAAGTGTAAAGTTTAATGAGTAAAAAAGGCAATTTGGGGCCAGTATTGTGACTCAGTAGGTTTAAGTCAGCATCCCAATTGGAGTGTTGGTTTGAGTACCAGCTGCTGTACTTCTGATCCAGCTTCCTGCCAGTGTACCTGGGAAGGCAGCAGAAGATGGCCCACATGCTTGCCACTCACATAGGAGACCCAGATGGAGTTCCTGCTCTGTACTGGCTCAGACCTGGTTATTACAGTCATTTGGGGTATGAATTATCAGCTCTCTCTCCTCGTGTGTGTGTGTGTGTGTAGTAGTAGTAGTACACCATTTTTATTTATTTATTTATTTAAATGGCCAAATGAGAGAGAGAGAGATCTTCCATTACTGGTTCATTCCCCAAATGACCATAACAGCCATGTCTGGGCCAGGCAAAAACCAGAAGCAAGGAATTCCATCCAGGCCTCTAACTGGCCAGCAGGGGGCTGAGTACATGAGCCACCATCTGCTACTTTCCAGGCACATTAGCAGGGAGCTAGATCAGAAGTAGAGCAGCCAGAATTTGAACTGGCACATAAAATGGGATGGGGAGTCTCAAGTAGTGGTTTTACCTGCTGTGCCACAATTCAGGGCCCCAACTCATTATTTAAATGAGATTTAGTTTGAATATACTCACTTGGGCATGACTTGCTAGTGCGCTATCATCTGAGTAAGAAGCATGTCATTCTTAGATGACACACTCTGTGTCTCATCCAGCATAATGTAAAAACAAATCAGGCCGGCGCCATGGCTCACTAGGCTAATCCTCCGCATTGTGGCGCCGGCACACCAGGTTCGAGTCCCCGTCGGGGTGCCAGATTCTGTCCCGGTTGCCCCTCTTCCAGGCCAGCTCTCTGCTGTGGCCTGGGAGTGCAGTGGAGGATGGCCCAAGTGCTTGGGCCCTGCACCCCATGGGAGACCAGGAGAAGCACCTGGCTCCTGCCATGGGAGCAGCACGGTGCACCAGCCGCAGTGCGTCGGCCGCGGCGGCCATTGGAGGGTGAACCAACGGCAAAGGAAGACCTTTCTCTCTGTCTCTCTCTCTCACTGTCCACTCTGCCTGTCAAAAAAAAAATCAATAAAAAGTAAATGAAAATGAATTATTTTAATTTGACAAAAATATTTCCTTTGGAGGTGGCTTCTATCATATGACTTCCTCAGAGTGACAGCAGCTAAGGTCTAGTGAGAGCTAACACTTTACATGGAATTGAAAGTTTCTGAGATGAGACTTGATGCTAGTGGGTGTTACGCCCTAGTGATGGAATGGCATGTGATCCCAACACCAGCCATGAAACCGGGCACTCACTGCTGACTGCAGGTGATGAAAAGGGAGACAGAATTATGGGTTCAGATTCTACATGATGTTCATAAAAGCACATACAGCATGAAATTCTGATGCAAGAATGGGAAAATGAAGGCAGTCAACCCAGAGACCTTTGCGTGGGTTGGATTATCCTCTACTCCAAATTCTTATGTTCAAGTTCTGTCCCCCGGAATCTCAGAACGCAACTGTACTGGGCACAGACTCCTTAAAAAGGTAATTAAGTTAAAATAAAGTCTTTAGAATGGGTCCTAACCCAACATGACTTGTGTCCTTATAAGAAGATGAGATTAGAACACAAGTATGCTTGGAGGGAAGACCATGCAAGGACACAGGGAGAAGACAGCCAAGCAAGCCAAGCACAGAGAACTCAATCCTACCAGCACCTTGCTCTTGGACTTCCAGCCTCCAGAATCATTAGAAAACAGATTTCTGCAGTTTCAGCTTCCCAGTCTGCAGTACTTTATTGTGGAATTACTAGCAAACTGCTACAGCCTTAACTTCAAAGATGCAGCCCTATGATCCCGAGTTGCAGTAGAATGATTTTTATTCAGTAGTTATAAGCAGATAATCTTTCATTTGAAGCACAAAGCAGCATCCTTGGGATTTTCTTTTGGGGGATAAGTGTCAAACAGGCGAGTTTGTTTTTCCTTGGTCAAGTGGGAGAAGTTTCCTGAACTTTCGTGCAGGATTCAAAGATGAGTGTGGCTGGTTCTCCTGTGCATGGCAGCAGTGGGCAGGCGGTGGTGTGCTGTGATCGCCTGCTTACCCTGTGGTATCCAAGAGTCCTTGCCTCACGATGAGCTTGTGAGAATTAACATCATTAATATGAATGTTGCACAAGTGGCAGCTGTTCTAACTGGAGTGAAATTGACCTCTGGAGGTATGATTGTGAATAGTAGTATTGGTGGATTAGATTTTTAAAAAATGCTGAGTAAGTTACAGTGGAGAGCAGTAGCAACTGCTAGCTTTTGAGGAGCAGCACATTACAATTTTTGCTTAAGATTTATTTATTTGAAAGGGGGGGGGGGATATCTTCTATCTACTGGTTCACATTCCAAATGGCTGCAATGGCTGACTCTAGTCAGCCGAGAGTATGGAACTCCATCCAGGTCTGCCATGAGAGTAGCAGGGGCCCAAGCACATCCTCTGCTGCTTTCCCAGGCAGATTAGCAGGAAGCTGGATAGGAAGAGGAGCAGCCAGGATTTGAACTGGCACTCTGATATGGGATACTTGCATTGTAGGTGGTAGTAGTAATGATTTGTTATTCCCTGTTGCCCTAATTCCATTTGACATCTATTCTTCCCATATTCTTTTAAACCTTTATTAATGTTTCACCACTGATTTCTTCATACATCATTTTGGCCTGTCAATGCATTTTTTATTTCTTCTAAATTTTAAGCTGCTTGTTTTTCTTGCTCTAAACTCCAGCACAAGAACTTGACTTGGCCCAGTGGATTACCCTGTTTTTCCTCAAGTCCTCTTTATCTGGAACCTACTTGAAAAATGAAATCCTCCATGCTTTGACTTAGGGGAAGATGACACTAACATAACTAAGTTACAGTGCCCAGTGGATTCTATCAAGACTTCAACATGATGAGGTTACTGTTCTGAGCTTCAAAGAGATGGTGGCCATGTCCAGGGGTGGCTGGTGTTCTGCTGTAGTTCATGGCTGTTTGCAGAGTTGATCTTTGGAATCAGTTATTTATGGCTTACTCAGGAAATCTCATGTATTTTACAGACTTTGGTGAAGTGTTTTGTCATTCAAAAAATGAATTCAATTTAAATTAAACTTATAAAGCAAAGCAAACATGCCAGACAAAATTACATCAGCATTTCACGGCATGTTTGGGGAACCTGAGTGGCAAGGGTCCTGGGCAGAAGGACTCAGAGGGTCAACTTTAGGTCCTTCCCCTTAACTTATCCCCGGGAGTGGTAATGGAGTGGACATCTCTGGTGGTCTGGCTCTGTGAGGAATGTAGGACACTGGCAAATCTCACAGAGCCTCTTGCCCTCTAACAAATCACCCAGTCTGAATGACCCTGTAGCCAGAACTCTGCAGTCCCCTTGGCATCTCACAGCATCCTAGCTACAGAGCTCAATTCTCAGGGAAAACTCAGCCACTGGTAGCGCTTGAAGTAGGCGGAGTTTGGGCTGAGCCTACCTGCTTCCTAGGGGATGGTGTCCTCTGGAATTGTTCAGTGTACAGTCTACACACCATGCACAATAACCCCCTTCCAACTCTGGCTTCTGTGCCTTGGCCCCTCTTTTAACAGCTTCCATTGAATATCTTGGGCTTCATCTTGCTTTCCAGCGAGACAGACTCTGGAACTTTCCATGGGTTCTTGTCCCATTGCTTGGGACCTTACATGCTACAACCCCATCTCCTCCCATTGATATTTATTGGCCCTTTAGATACAGACTTTATAGAAGGTGAGACATCATGAAAAATCAATTAATAAGAAGGTTATAATTACTGCTAATATTACATATTTCTGATATATATGCATGTATACCAAAAAGTGTGTTACCTGACTCTTAATCAGAATTCAGTGAGAATTATTAATAATTTTATTGATTCTGAAATCATAGTTTTTGGGGAGCAGATTTTCATGTAAGGATGATACTAAAAGGGCTGTTTAACCTAAAGAAGAATGACTATACTTGATGTATTACAAAATCAGGAATTCTGTTGTCCAGCAAATGATTCTTTAATGGGCAAGAACGTTATATAATGCAGTGTTTCCTCAACTTGAGGGAGCGTCAGAATGATGGGGTGAGTTTGTTAAAATCCAGAGTCTTGGCCTGCAGCCCCTGATGCAGGGGGTCTGGGATGGGAATGGAGAGTGTGCATGTCTCACTGCTCTCCAGGTGACACTGGTGCTCCTGGACTGGGCCCCACGTTGAGAACATCAGCTACTGGAGAGAAGAGTGCACCAGGCAGGAGAGACATGGGCTCCAGTCTGGTCATGGTCTCCCAAAAGTGTCGTGAGAGCCTAAGCAAATTTTTTTCCATTTCTTGGGCCTCAGTCATCCCATCTGTAAAATAGGCATTGGTCCAGACAGCCTCTAGTTTTCTCCCTGGCTCATATTCTTTCCAATTCAAACTCTAAGCTGCTTAACCAATGGGTCCAGTGTCTGTCCAGGAAGGGATGGAGACTCACGACAGTCACACAGGGGAACAACTTCACAACCCTCACAGATACACTCGCTTTGTTCAAGGTGCTGGTAGATTGGTCTGGGGAGACTTTTATCCAAACAAGGGGGTGTGCCCAGGGCAGAGAGGAGAAGCTGGGCCACAGAAGTCTTCTGACTTCACAGTTCTCCCGCAGGTGTCCTCTCCTCTCATTTGAGTAGAGGGAGCAAGGCCATTCACCAAGGCAGGCTGGGATCTCCAATCCAGGAATCATGGAACAGGGAGGGTTGGGGACACAAAGACAAGGGGAGAAGGAATATTTGATTAAAAGACATTGAATGGAAGGGAGTACATCCTGACAATGACATTCCTATTGTAGTTAGTCCTGCTGATTGAAATGCCTCTGGAGGGTGCAGGCATGGTTGCATAGCTGGTAAAGCTACCCCCTTCAACACCAGCATCCTGTATCATCAGAGCTCTGGCTTAAGTCCTGGCTGCTCCACTTCTGAGGCAGGCCTATGTGCCTGGGAAGGCAACAGAAGATGGCTGAACTGCCTGGGCCCATGACACCCATGTGGCAAACCTGGATGGAATTCCAGGCTCCCGGCTCTAGCCTGGTCCTTACTGTCAGAGGCATTTAAAATTTTTAATTAATTAATTTTTATTATTTTTAAAAGATATTTATTTATTTAAAAGGCAGAGGAGCAGATAGAGAGGGAGAGAGATCTTCCATTTCCTGGTTCGAGTCTCAATTGGCCACAACAATCAGGTGTGGGCCAGGTTGAAGCCAATAGCTAGGAAAATCCCTTAGGGTCTCCCACAGAGGTGGAAGAGACCCAAGCACTTGACCATCCACTGGTGCCTTCCCAGGTAAATTAGTAGGAACTTGGATCAGAAGCAGAGAAGTAGGGAGTCAATGTTGCAGGCTGTGGCTTAACTGCCAATCCCAATGTTTATTTGAGAGGCAGAAAGTGACACAGGTAGAGCAAGTTTCCATCTTCTGATTGACTCTCCATATGCCAGGAACAACCAAGGCTGGGTGGATGGCAGGAGCCCAGTTACTTGAATCTTCACTACTGCTCCCCAGGGTCTACAATAGCAGGAAGTTGGAGTCAGGAGCCAGAGCTGGGAGTGGAAGCCAGGTAATCTTATCTGGAAGTAGGGCACCTTAGTATCTAGGCTAAACGCCTGTTCCATGTTTTTTTTCCTTTTCTATTCACTTTCACAAATATTAGTTCATTTGTATTTTTTTTAATTAGCATTCATTGATTTTGCCTCTTGCTCCTGTAATCTTTTTTTTTAAAGATTTATTTATTTATTTCAAAGTCAGAGTTACACAGAGGGGGAGGGGGAGGGGGAGGGGAAGGGGTGGGGGAGGGAGAGTTCTTCCATCCGCTGGTTCACTCCCCAGCTGGCCACAAGGCTGGAGCTGCGCCGATCCAAAGCCAGGAGCCAGGAACCAGGAGCCAGGAGCTTCCTCCAAGTCTTCCCATGTGGGTGCAGAGGCCTAAGGACTTGGGACATCTTTTTTTTTTTTTTTTTTTTCAGGCAGAGTGGACAGTGAGAGAGAGACAGACAGAGAGAAAGGTCTTCCTTTGCCATTGGTTCACCCTCCAATGGCCGCCGTGGCTGGCGTGCTGCTGCCGGCGCACTGCACTGATCCGAAACCAGGAGCCAGGTGCTTCTCCTGGTCTCCCATGGGGTGCAGGGCCCAAGCATTTGGGCCATCCTCCACTGCACTCCCTGGCCACAGCAGAGAGCTGGCCTGGAAGAGGGGCAACTGGGACAGAATCCAGCGCCCTGACCGGGACTCGAACCCGGTGTGCCGGCGCCGCAAGGCGGAGGATTAGCCTAGTGAGCCGTGGCGCCGGCTGGGACATCTTCTTTTTAAAATTTTTTTTTAAAACTTTTATTTTATTTAAGGAATACGAACTTTGTGCATTTTATATCTTCATATTTGGGAACATGGTGATTCTCCCCCCCCCCCCCCCCATATTCCTATCCTTCTTTCTCTGCCTTCTCCTTTTCTCATTTTTATTTTTTGCAAAGATCTGTTTTCAGTTAATTTTATACTCATAAGATTAACTCTATACTAAGTAGAGAGTTTACCAAGTAGTATGAAGAAAAAAAAAAAAAAAGAAAAACAAGCAAAACATTGTTCTTCAACAGTCAGGACAAGGGCTGTTCAAAAGCATTGAATCTCAAGGTGTCAGTTTCACTCCTGTAGATTACCTTTTAGGTACTCTATTAGTTACCACAGATCAGAGAGACCATATGGTATTTTTTTTTGTGTGATGAGCCATAGCAGAGAGCTAGATTGGAAGTGAAGCAGCCAGGACTCGAACTGGCGCCCATATGGGATGCCGGCCAGTCACTGCAGGCAGTGGCTTTACCCGCTATGCCACAGCACTGGTCCCACCTCCTGTAGTCTTACAAAGACAGGAATAGAAGTTATTTGTGCGCGTGGGTTGCTTGTGTGTCACTCACGGGTAAACGAAGAGACTGCGCACAGCCTGAGAGTGCTCTGGACAGCTCAAGACCCAGAGTGGGAGGCGTGTTGCCAAGCGAAAGAGCTGGAGTAAGGAATGGAAGGGGTGCTTCTAGAAGCCAGAGGCTTGGTATTCTGTACAGAAAATATCCAGGTATCAGCTGCATGTCTGGCGTGTTAATTACATATTTTGGGATAGTGAAGAAAAAGCCAAAATGTATAAAGAGCAGATCAAAATCAGAAACATGAGCAAGAGTAGGTGGTAGGAATGTTAAATGTCAATGAGTAAAATGTGCCAGGAAAAACTTAAAAAAAAAAAAACCAGCTTTTTCCAAAGTTTATTTTTTTCTGAAAAAAAAAAAAAAAAGCTAAAATGTAAAAAATGTGTCAGAAATCATGAGAGGTAGAAAGACTGTGGAAGAAAAGCTAGCACAAAACTGAGAGATGAATATTGTTGCAAGAAAACATTAAACACTGGAGAACATCTAATTCCAGGCTTCTGCACACCACTGGAGAGTGTGTTCAGTCAACCATTTTCTGTGGAAAAACGCGGGAATCTAGGTAAGATAACTAAGAGAGACACTACGAGATTATTCCCTGGGGGCAGCAAGTCCATGGGGTCTTGGAAACATATGAGGAGGAGAACAAGTGGGTTATCTTAGAGACGAGGGTAAAGGAGTAAGGAAGAAGCTACATGATATGCAGGGAGGATGGGAAATTGGAAAATTTAAGATAAAGATTAAATAGAAGTCATTAAATATTAGCAGAGGAAAGCTCAGGGATGATTCTTTCTCATTTGTTTTTGCCTCATGTCTTTTAACTTTCTTCTCTTCTTCCCTCCTTCAAGCGACTCCTTCCTTCCCTTTCTTTTCCTTCCCCCTTCTCTGTTTCCCCCTCTACACCTCTTTCTCACTCTCTCCTCTCCCTTTCTAATTGCTTGTTCATAAGCGTCCCCCATCTCAGCTGCACGTACAAACTTAGCGCGTACCAGGTTAAAGATCCCGTTTAGCTCTGAAGAATGAGGCCCATCTGTGAAGTGTCAAGGAGAGTCCCAAGCAAACAGAGGGCTGGGATTTGAAGAAGGCAGAAGCCCTTCTCGCTGACAGCCGAAGGATTGGGCGGCTCTGCAGAGTCCAGGGAACGCAGACACAGGTCGTCTGGAAGGGGACAGAGAGTGTGGGGAAGCACAAGTCCATTTTGAAGTTTGATGATGGTTGCAGCGGACACAGAATTCTGACCTCCGGGTAGGGAAGCTGTGGGTTCAGCTGAAAGGCAACCTGCAGCCAGTTCAGGTTTGAGTGCTCTTCAGACTTCAGGGAAGAGCCTTTGAGACAGGTTTAGTGGGGTTTGACGGGCCTTACCTTTCCTGGCATTTTATTTGCCAGGGAGCAGTGGACAGGAAGTTTACAGAAAACAAAACAAAACAAAACAAAAAAAAAACAGTGGTCTAAACTAACTGAGAGGAGAGGACTGTACATAGTAGCTTACCGCTGGAAAATTCTAGATGAAATAGGTCATCATAGGGTTGGGGACAAACTGAAGACAATAAACTTTAAAATTATGCCTTTCTCACATGGGAAGAAAACTTTCGCCTACAACATAATAAACCTGAAATGACTCGGTGTGCAACCAGACAAAAGCCTTACAGTTGTCATTCTGCTTTCTATAAATATCTTTGTAGCTCTGTTGCTAGTTTCTATCCTAAAATTCTTTAAATCATCAATCATTCTTTCTGTTGGCAGGGTTCATTTTTTCTTGCTGTAAAATTTCCCAGAATTTGCTTATTAACTGATCAAATTTCTTTGAGTTAAATGAAACTAGACTTTTTTAAAAAAGATTTATTTATTTGATAGGCAGAGAGACAGAGAGAGAGAGAGAGTGAGCGAGCTTCTAACTGCTGGTTCACTTCTAAGATGCTGCAACAGCCATGGCTGGGCCAGGCTGAAGCCAGGAGCCAGGACCTACATCGGGTATCCTTTGGGAGCTCTGGGGGCCCAAGCACTTGTGCCATCTTTTACCACCTTCTTGGGTGCCATTAACAGGGAGCTGGATTGGAAGCTAAGAATGTGGGACTCCAACCAAGGTTCTGATGTAGGAGGTTGGAGTTGCAGCTGGTAGTTTAACATGAAGCATCACAATACTGGCCCTCAAACTTGACCTTTATCATACAGAGTTAGCAAAAATAAAATGGTCAAGGACAGAGCCCCTTTGTTTCATTAGAAGTACTTTTCATTTTAGTTCCAATTTTTATATCTTACTCAAGTCTACAAATGTGCCATTAATGATGTGGTTATGCATTCACATAATCCGGGTACGGTATGGTGGTACTGTTTCCTTGACTCATTACGTCTTATTTTTAAAAATGCAGTTTTAGATTTCTTCAATTTAGTGACCTTATGTTATCTCCCCATGATCAATTCTTCCACTCAAATTTACTCGACAACTATTAAGAGTTCTTTGGAAGTATTAATGAAGATAAGCGTTCCACTCTGTAGTCTGTAGTTCCTGAAACTGATCTTTTCCTCCTCCACCCCTAACCCCTGTCTTCTTCTCTTCTTCTTCTTTGGAGAGACAAGCCAATCTTTCTTTATACTGTTCCCCCTCCATTATTTTTCAGCCTGTTGACGTTGGTTTTGTGATTGCACCTCCAAGCACTTTGAGCACCCAGGGGTGTAATTTGTGTCTGGAGATTCGACTGCACCGGACATGGATGGTTGCAATCATTGCTCTAATCTTGTGTTCCCTTCTTGCCTGATGATATTCATTCTGTCTTTTCAAGGTTGATGATCATGATCCTGCAGTGAGCACTTCAGTAAAGTAGGAGTTAAGCGGTATTGCTTTTATCAGAGTCTTTGATGCAGAATGCTATTCAGCCTAGTCACAGCCCTATGCAGAACCCTATGCAACGAACACTCAGAGGGCTGCTGATGACAGGCTTGTGGGAGGCACGTGGAGGTGTTTGTGGGCTGGGAAGTAGGCTATTTTTATCCTAAAGGGGATCTTGAGGACCTCAGCTCTTGTTCACCTAACTGCAAACATAAGTCATTGGAGTGTTATCCTGCTGTGAATTCCACATACCCATAAGGACAAGTCTGGGCCCTGGCTTATCTTTTTCTGTATTGGTTTTGATTCCACAACTAGATGTTAGCTCCTTGAAAACAAACTCCTTCTTGTACCTTTTTTCAACATCCTGGTTCTTAGTAACCCATGTTTATTATTGATGATGGATATACCTGTAGTATTTTGATTAGATTATGTATTAAAGAAAAATTGAGATTTTTTTTTTATTTTGGGACATTGGAATTTTTTGTTAACCTATAAAACTCTTTGTATAGAAATATATCTTTCTTTCTTTGTTTTCCCAAAGAAACCTTTTTATTTAATGAGTACAAATTTCATAAGTACAACTTTAGGAATGTAGTGATTCTTCCCACCATAACCGTCCTCCTACCCACACTCTCACCTTACCTCCTCTTCCCTCTCCCATTCCCATTCCCATTTTCCATTAAGATTCATTTTCAATTAACTTTATACACAGAAGACCAACTGTATACTAGGTAAAGATATCAGCAATTTGCACACATACACACGCACACAAAACTGGGAACAAGTTTTACAGTTGATTCTCATAATACAACTCATTGAGGGCAGAATTCCTAGATGAGAAGTAAGTGCATAGTGACTCCTGTTGTTAATTTAACAATGAACACTCTTATGTATGATGTCAGTGATCACTGGAGGCTCTTGACAGGAGCTGCGAAGGCTATGGAAGCTTTAAGATTTATTTACTTATTTGAAAGGCAGAGCTAGAGAGGCCGAGAGAGAGAGAGAAAGAGAGATCTTCCATCCCCTGGTTCACTCCCCAGATGGCAGCAACAGCAAAGGCTGGGCCTATCCAAAGCCAGGTGCCAGGAGCTTCTTCCAGGTCTCCCATGTTGGTCAGGGGCCCAAGGACTTGGGTCATCTTCCGCTGCTTTCCCAGGCCATGGCAGAGAGCTGGGCAGAAGTGGAGCAGCCGGGACGCAAGCCAATGCCTATATAGGGTGCTGGCACAGCAGGTGGCAGCTTTATCAGCTATGCCACAGCACTGGCCCCAGTATGGAAGCCTTTTGAATCCACAATCTCTGTCAGTATTTAGACAAGGCCATAAGCAAACTGGAAGTTCTCTCCTCCCTTCAGAGAAAAGTACATCCTTCTTTATGGCTACTTCTTTCCACTGGGGTCTCTCTCACAGAAATCCTTGATGTAGGAATTTTTTTGGCCACAATGTCTTGGCTTTCCATGCCTGAAATGCTCTCATGGCTTTTCAGCCAGACCAGAATGCCTTAAGGGCTGATTCAGAGGTCAGAGTGCTATCAAAAGTGTTTGTCATTCTATGAGTCTGCTGTGTGGACTGCTTTCCATGTTGGAACATTCTCTTCTTTTTAGTTCTATCTATTATTATTATGAAACACTTGATCTTATTTATATGATATCTTTTACACTTAATCCTATCTATATGTTCACTTCAACACTTAATATGGTCACTTTAACACTTAAGAAAGCATTTTTACTACCCAGGTTAATGGGATTTGTGGTCCCATTGCAAGTTTTTAAACCGTACACTTAGAAGTAAGTCTGTAGGAATGTATGCAGAACTATACAGCTTTACACTTACAAACTTCCTCCTCCCTCTCTTATTCCCACTCTTCTTTTTTTTTTTACTGAGATATATTTTCAATTGACTTCATACACATATGATTAACTCTATTTTAAGCAAAAGTTCAACCATAGTATGAAGAAGAGAAAAAATAAATTGTTCCTCAAAAGTCAAGACAAGGGCTTTACAAGTCATTGCTCTTAAAGTGTCAATTTCACTGCTACAGATTTCCTTTTAGGTGCTCTATTAGCTGTCGCAGATCAGGGAGAACATGTGGATTTGTCCATTTGGGTCTGGCTTATTTCACTAAGTATGATGTTTTCCAGATTCATCCATTTTGTTGCAAATGACCAGATTTCTTTCTTTTTTTTTCTTTTTTCTTTTTTTTTTTTTTTTACCACTGTGTCGTATTCCATAGAGTACAGATTCCCTAATTTCTTTATCCAGTCTCTGGTTGACAGGCATTTAGGTTGATTCCGTGTCTTAGCTAGTGTGAATTGAGCTGCGTTAACGTGGGGGTGCAGATAACTCTTTAATTTGTTGATTTCATTTCCCTAAAGTAAATTCCCAGGAGTGGGATGGCTGGGTCATATGGTAGGTCTATATTCAGATTTTTGAGTAATCTCCATACTGTCTTCCATAGTGGCTGTACCAGTTTACATTCCCGCCAACAGTGGATTAGGGTACTTTTTCCCCATATGCTCACCAGCATTTGTTGTTTGTTGATTTCTGTATGAAAGCCATTATAACTGGGGTGAGGTGAAACATCATTGTGGTTTTGATTTGAATTTCCCTGACAGTTAGTGATCCTGAATATGTTTTTTTCATGTATCTGTTGGCCATTTGGATTTCTTCTTTTGAAAAGTGTCCGTTTAAGTCCTTTTCTTAACTGGGTTGTTTTGTTGTTGTGGATTTTCTTGATCTCTTTATATATTCTGGTTATTAATCTTTTATGAGTTGCATACTTTGCAAATAATTTCTCTCATTCTCTCAGTTGCCTCTTCACTTTCCTGAGTTGGTTTTTTTTTTTTTTTTTCAGTACAGAAGCTTTTCAATTTGATGTAATCCCATTTGTTAATTTGGGCATTGATTGCCTATGCCTCTGGAGTCTTTTCCAAGAACTCTTTGCCAGTGTCAATATCTTGCAGAGTTTCTGCAATGTTCTCTAATACTTTGTTGGTATTAGGTCGTAGATTTAGTTCTTTAATCCATTTTGAATAGATTTTTGTGTAATGTGTAACGCAGGGGTCCTGCCTCATGCATCTGCATGTGGAAATCCTATTTTCCCAGCACCATTTGTTGAAGACACTATCCTTGCTCCAGGGATTGGTTTTAGCTCCTTGGTGAAACAAAAGTTGGTTGTAGATGCTTGGATTGATTTCTGGCAATTCTATTCTGTTCCATTGGTCTATCCATCTGTTTTTGTACCAGTACCAGGTTGTTTTGATTATAATTGCCTTATAAGTATGTCTTGAAATTTGGCATTGTGATGTCTCCAGCTTTGTGTTTGTTGTATAAGATTGCTTTAGCTATTCAAGGTCTCCTGTGTTTCCATATGAATTTCAGCATCATTTTTCTAGATCAGAGAAAATGTCTTTGGTGTTTTAATTTATTTCACATTGAATCTGTCAATTGGTTTTGGAAAAATGGACATTTTGATAATATTGATTCTTCTAATCCATTATCACGGTAAGACTTCCTTTTTAAAAATATCTTCTTCTATTCATTTCTTTAATGTTTTGTAATTTTCATCATAGAGATCTTTGACACCCTTGGTTAAATTTATTCCAAGGTATTTGATTTTTTTTGTAGTTATTGTGAATTGGATTCATATTAGAAGTTCTTTCTCAGCCTTGGCATTGTCTTTGTATACAAAGACTGTTGATTTTTTTGTGTCTTGATTTTATATCCTGCTACTTTACCAAACTCTTCTATGAGTTCCAATAGTTTCTTGGTGGTGTCTTTGATCCTATATATATAGAATCATGTCATCTTCAAAAGAAATCAAAGGGATTTCTTTTTCTTGCCTAATGGCTCTGGCTAAAACTTTCAGGACTATCTTGAATAAGTAGGTGAGGGTGGGCATCCTTGTCTGGTTCCAGATCTCAGTGAGAATGCTTCCCATTTTTCCCCATTCAGTAGGACCCTGGCTGTGGCTTTATCATAAATTGCCTTAGTTGTGTGGAGTAGTGTTCCTTCTATATCCAATTTTCTTAGAGTTTTCATTATGATAGGGTGTTGTATTTTATCAAATGCTTTCTCTGCATCTATTGAGATAATTATATGGTTTTTGTTCTTCAATTTTTTAATGTGATATATCACATTGATTGATTTGCAAATGTTGAACCATCCCTGCATACCAGGGATAAATCCCATGTAGTCTATGTGAATGATCTTTCTGATGTGTTGTTGGATTCGACTGGCTAAAATTTTTTGAGGATTTTTGTGTCTATGTTCATCAGGGAAATTGGTCTTCCAAGGTTTAGGAATTAAGGTGATGTTGGTTTCATAGAAAGTATTTGGGAGGATTTCCTCCTTTTCAATTGTTTTGATAGCTTGAGAAGAATTGGAGTTAGTTCTTTAAATGTCTGGTAGAATTCAGCAGTGAACCCATCTGGTCCTGGGCTTTTCTTTGTTGGAAGCATCTTTATTAACTGATTTAATTTCTGTCTTGACTAAGGGTCTCTTTAGGTTTTCTGTGTCTTCATGCTCAATTTAGGTAGGTTGTATGTGTCCAGGAATCTATCCATTTCTTCTAGGTTTTCCAGTTTGTTGGCATATAGCACATTGGAGTAATTTCTGATGATTCTTTTAATTTCTATGGTGTCTGTTGTTAACTTTCTTTTTTCACCTCTAATTTTGATGATTTGGATCTCCTCTCTCCTTTTTTTGGTTAGTTGGGCCAATGGTATGTCAATTTTGCTTTATTTTTTTTTCAAAAAACCAGCTCTTAATTTTGCTGAACACTTGTATTTTTTTTAGATTCAATTTTGTTGACTTTGTCTCTAATTTTAATTATTTATATTCTCCTACTAGTTTCAGGTTTGGTTTGCTATTGTTTTTCTAGATCCTTGAGATGCATTGATAGTTCATTTATTTGGTGCCTTTCCAATTTCTTGATGTAGGCACCAATTGCTATAAATTTCCCTCTTAACACTGCTTTTGCTGTATCTCATAAGTTTTGGTATGTTGTATTGTCATCTTCATTTGTTTCTAGAATCTTCTTGATTTCTCTCTTGATTTCTTCTATGATCCACCATTCATTCAGGAGCATGTTGTTCAGTCTCCATGTGTTTGCATATGTTCTAGAGATTCCTGAGTTGCCAATTTCTGGCTTCATTCCTTTGTGTTCCAAGAAGATGCATGGTATGATTTTGATTTTCTAGAATTTGCTTAGATTTGCTTTATGGCCTAGCATGTGGTGAATCCTAGAGAAAGTTCTGTGCACTGCTGAGAAGAATGTGTATTCTGCAACTGTAGGATGAAAAGTTCTGTATTTATCTATTGGGTCCATTTGGTCTATAGTGTCAGTTAACTCTGATATTTGCTTGCTGATTTTCTGTCTGGATGATATGTGTATTGCTGAAAGTGAGCTATTAAAATCCCCCATTACTGGCCAGCGCCACAGCTCACTAGGCTAATCCTCTGCCTGGGGTGCTGGCACCCTGGGTTCTAGTCCCAGTTTGGGTGCCGGATTCTGTCCTGGTTGCTCCTCTTCCAGTCCAGCTCTCTGCTGTGGCTCAGGAAGGAAGTGGAGATGGCCCAAGTGCTTGGGCCCTGCACCCACATGGGAGACCAGGAGAATCACCTGGCTCCTGGCTTCAGATTGGTGCAGCGCCGGCCATAGCGGCCATTTTGGGGGTGAACCAATGGAAGGAAGACCTTTCTCTGTGTCTCTCTCTCTGACTGTCTAACTTTGCCTGTCCAAAAAAAAAAAAAAAAAAAAAAAAATTCCCCCATTACTATTGTAATTGAGTGTATGTGTCCCTTTAGATCCCTTAATATTTCTTTTAAGTAGCCAGGTGACCTGTAATTAGGTTCATATACATTTATAATAATTACATCTTCGTGTTGAATTGATCCCTTAATCATTACATCATGCCCTTTGTCTCTTTTAACAGTTTTGGTGTTAAAGTCTGTTTTATCTGATATTAGAATGGTTACACCAGCTCTTTTTTGGTTTCTGTTAGCATGGAATATATTTTCCTATCCTTTCACATTCAGTCTGTGTGCATCTTTGTTGGTGAGATGTATTCTTGTAGACAGCAAATAGATGGGTTTTGTTTTTTAATCCATTCAGCTGGTCTGTGTCTTTTAACTGGAGAAGTAAGGCTATGTATACTCAAGGTGACTATTGATAAGTAACAACTTTGTCCTGCCATTTTTCCATAAATATTCCTTTTTTTTTTTTTTTTTAGTTTGGATTTCCTTTGTGCTTTTACTGGGAGATTCCTTTCCTTTCCTTTCTTTCATAATGATGACCATGTTTCTGTGTTTCTGTGTGCAGTACATCCTTAAGCATCTTCTGTAGGGCTGGATGGATGGTGACAAATTCTTTCAATTTCTGTTTGTCATAGAAGGTCTTTATTTCACCTTCACTATAAATGAGAACTTTGCAGGGTATAGTATTCTTGGTTGACAGTTCTTTTCTCTTAAGCCTTGTGATATATCTTGCCATTCTCTTCTAGCCTGTAGGCTTTCTGATGAGAAGTTCGCTGTGAGTCTAATTGGAGATTCTATGAAAGTAATCTGGCATTTTTCTCATGCACATTTTAGAATCTTTATATTTTATGTGGAGAGTTTGATTACAATATGTCATGGTGATGATCTTTTCTGGTCATGTCTATTAGGAGTTCCATGTACTTCTTGTACTTGGATGCCCCTTTTTTTCTCCAAATCAGGGAAATTTTCTGTTATTATTTCATTAATCCTTTCTCTCTTTCCATGCCATCAGGAACTCCTAGAACCTGTATGTTGGGTCCTTTGATAACATCCTGTAGATTACCAACAGTGTTTTTTAGTTTTCTAATTTTTCCTTCTTGTGTTTGGTCTGACCGTGTAATTTCCTGTCATTTGTCTTCTAAGTCAGATATTCTTTCTTCTGTTTCACCAATTAGGTTGATAAGGCTTTCCACTGCATTTTTTTGCTTTATTGAATTCTTCACCTCCAATATTTCATTTTGCTTTCTCTTTAAGATCTCAATTTCATGGGAGAAATTCTCTTTCATGTCCTCTATGGATTTCAGTAGTTCATGCATTTGCTTCTGATTACTTCTAAGTAAGCCTATGAATTTTTTTTGAATTCCATTTCTGGCATTTCTTCAATGTCATCATCTTCACAATCTAGTATTGAAGTGTTGTGTTCTTTTGGGGGCATCACGTTGTCTTCCTTATTCTTGTTTCTTGAATTGGTTCATTTGTTATTCAGCATTTGTAGAGATACTCATTGGTTTCTTCTTTCTTTTTTCGCTGGGGTGGCTTTTATCTTTGGACTATGTCTGTGTGTATTAGTGGAGTGTCTGCTTTCAGGGAATACCTAGAGATGTGTAGTAGGTGTGGCCAAGAGCTCTCTTCAGCACTTCAGGGTGAAGGGCATGTCTGAGGTGTCACACCCAGGTTTGGTGTGGTAAATCTTTTTTTTTTTTAATCAGAGGGGAGGTTTGTTCTTCTCTGTTGGTATAGACTCAGCTGAGCTACTCTCCTCACAGGAAACCAGTGCTGGGTGCTAGCCCCAGTAGGTATATTATTTGTCCACTCTGCCACAAGGTACCACACAAAGGATCTGAGTAGTACTCAGTGTAAGCTCAGATTCCCTGGCAATGTCCCTCACCAGGTAACCAGGGAGTCCTGATCATTTGGAGCCTCCCACAGTGATTGCCCAAAGTCCCAGACATACCCTGAGTTCTCCCATGCAGCTTCAGTGTTTTCACAGTCCCAACACACAACCCCCCCCCCCCCCCCCCCCAGTTACAAGCACCCAGCCCCTGTCTGTTCTCCCACAAGACTCAAGAGTCTGCGCTTGGCTGATTGCTGAGTGCAGACATGAGCTGGCACAGCTGTTATGTATGTCCAAAATGGTGCTTGCTCTCTATCAGCTTGTTATAGGATGCCTTTGCAGGGTGATTGGGGAGAGAGAAAACGTGCCCCCCTTTTGTTTTTTCTCTAGTTTGGCAGTTACACTATCCCCCACAGGGCTCCAAGCCAGAATCTCTGTAGGTTATTCCTTGATCTTTTTTTACCAGTGGCTTGGGCTACTGCAGTTTGGTCTCAACTCACTCTCCAACACCCAACACTGGTGTGGAGGCTCTCAGCTGCTGGGGCCATTAGTTGTTCGTGTCCTTGCCCTTCATGTAGGTCTACTGTGTCCCTCCAATTTGCATAGAGTTTCCTCTGCTGTTTTCTCCTGAACTCTTCCCTGTGACTGCCTCTTTCCACAGAAGCTTATCTTTCACTGTTATCTTTTCCTCCATCTCCCCAATCCACATAAACTCATTTAAGCGTTTTACAATTTCTGGTAGCCAAACATTATTTCAAGCCAATGTCCAGGATCACATTTCTATTATATCTCTGGAAACTTGGGGTCAGTCTGTAGTTGGAGTCCACAATGAGTCTTGGGTGGACATTTAATTCTTGGGAAGATTTACTAAACACCTCTGATGCAATTAGAAAACTGAAACTTGGAGCTTATAGTGCCATGGGTTAAGCGTTCACCTGTGATGCCAATGTTTAATGTGGGTGCCATTTGTAGTCCTGGCTGCTCCAGTTCTGATCCAGCTCTCTGCAAATGTACCCAGGAAAGCAGCAGAAGGTAATGCAAGCTGCTGCTACCCACATGGGAAACCAGGGTGGAGTTCCAGGCTCTTGGCTTCAGGTGTGGCCCAGTTCTGGCTGTTTCATTCATTTGGGGAGTGAATCAGTGGATAGAAGTGCTCTCTCTCTCTCTCTCTCTCTATATATATATATATATATAAAATCTCCATCCCCTCCCCTCTTCCTTTTTCTACCTCTCTGTAAGTCTGCCTTTCAAATAAATTAATAAATTTAAAATACTGGAGCTCAAGAAACCATGTGGGATCAGAGAATCAAAGTGGAAAGAAAAAAATTTACAAAATCCCAGATGAGAAGGTCTGCCTGGTGTGTCACCACATTTGTCTTGCAGAAATGAACGGTTTAATTGCTCCTCCAGCTCAGGAGGATCAGCTGTCTGGGCTCTGGCTGTTCCAGGGTGAGCCAGTGGGTGAGACACCTGCTAGTTCAAGTTCCAAAGGTTTCCTGAGTCATATTACAAATTCATTCCTGGGAATTTCATTGAGCTGCTTTTAAAGCAGTTTATATGCACGGCGGTAATGGGTAAACTAGCTATTTTGACACATTGCAAAAGAATGCTTTTGAAAAGCAAAACACTCCTGGTGAAAACAGACAAATGATTGAGGGACATTCCATTGTAGCTGAACTCAGTGTTGATGTAGGTGTTTAAACAGCCAGTTCCCAACTCGCTATTTAAATACCTATATACTGAATTAGTTATTCACCAGGGGGAGATGTGGGAGAGAAGCAAAAATGATACAATTAAGTTACAAATATAGGAGATACAGTCCAAACTATCCCAACTGTCCTCTTTTTCTTCTTTAACGAGTGTCATTATATTTTGATGTGTTTAATAATACAGCAGAGGTTAAATGAAACATGAAAAAGGGATGTACATTAAAATTGAGATAACTCTTCCTTCAGTGAAGTGGAACCCAGCAGATGTAGCAGCACACTGTAATTGCTGCCTGTTTCCTGTCAGTCTGATTAAGTTGCATTGTCCCAGCTCCAAGTGTAAGAATCAGTGGCTTCCCATCGGGCACAGCATGGGATGACGGGCTGAGGCAGTAGCATAACTACATGCACCTCCTGCTTCTCCTGGTAATGGTGTAGACATACGATATACATTGATGACATATAAAATCAATAGGCTGTGTAGTGTATTAGGAGCACACTATAATCCATCTTCTCAAAGTCACATCCTAGGAAAACCAAATCAGAAAGATTACTCCCAAGTCTGAGGCATGCTGGACCAACTTGCTTACCCCAGAGCCTATGGCTGGAGCACTCATTTTCAAAGGAATATATATGTTTAAACTTCATCAAAATTTGACCAGATCTGCAATCTCTTAGTGCTTTTTAGTCTTCCCCTACCTCTACTATATACTTTTGGTTCTGACCCAAGCAGCCAATTGACCAAAATTTATGGGGCACTAAAGGAAGTCCAGCATTGTGTAAAGATTTGTAGGAGAAAGACAGCAGACAGTTTATGATCCACTTGGAGAGACAACTCTAACATAACATGAAACAATTAGGGAACTATTAAGAGATACACTGTGTGAGCAAGAGTTCAGAGAAGGGGCAACGTGGTGTAGCCTGGAGTGCTGCAAAAGGGTTTTCTTGTAGATGGAATTTGCAGTAGGCCTTGAAGAGTAGGTGGGGTGCAAGTAAGGGGAGGAGAAAGGAAAACTGTTAAATCACGGTGACCAAAACTGTTTAGGTCAAAAGAGCTGGGGACACCTTGAAAAGCCATGTCTAACTGAACAGGTGATTTAGGAATAAAGTTAAACAGAGATTTTTGGGGGAGTATTCCAAAAACTCATTACTCTGCAGGGATTTTTCACCTTCTATAAAATAGATATATTAGTGATAGTTATATATAGAAACTCTCCAACTGATTTAGTTTCACTTAAAAGTTGTTGATGTGAATTTTAGTGTTTAAAGAAGACATTGGTGGCAACAGAAATGGTTGAAAGGGAAGCAATCAATTAATTTGGTTATTTGGTCTACATGAGGTGATTTGTCCAATATTTTCCTGACTATTAGAGAGATATGCTGATCTGATGTAAATACTTGTATAGCCAACACTGACATATGGTCAGTGAATCAAAATATGCTATATCATATTGGCTGTAAACATTTTAGACTTCTCACCTAGAAGAGGACATTAAGGAATGACCTAAAAGGACATTAAGTTCTGGAATCTGCCCTCAATATGCTCACTTAGTAAGGCATATTGAAGAGATGAGAGCTACATGTAAATAACACTATTACCACATAGGACTAAGAAGACAGACAGTGTCCAAGGAAATTCAGAGGAGATAGAAAGATGACTTATAGCTGCCAGCAATCCACGCATACCATTTCTGGCACAGAGGTTTGAATCAAGTTTCACTTCAAGTTCATGTCCTTAGGCATTATGTTCCTAGCTGGGGGCCTTACAATCAATTTCTGAATGTCAACAGAGATTTGACTTCCTAACTTGGCAATATAATGAGGAAATTTCAGACCTTGCAAGGAAGAAAAGACTAGCCATTCAATAGATCATGAAGTCCGTCTAATTCCCTGAAATAACTTTGGAATAACCATGGTTCTTTAGATGTCCAGGAACCGAATACTTCTTCTGACCCTGTTGTAGGCACCAAGTGACTGACTTTTAGATTGAATTGACTGGAGTCCTGTGTAGAGCAGCTCAGATGGAAAGAAGCCACACTGATTAAGATCCTTTTAGTGATGATAACCTGTTTCCTTGGGGCTCACTGTTCTCCCAGCTCATTTTCCTCCCTTGTGGCTAGAGGAATTCCAGGTACCCTTCAGTAATTTCTAGCTCTGCACCCAGGAATGTTCACCTGTGCTGAGAAATGCAAAGCCACTGGCTTCCAAGCGGCACCTGCCATTTTCCTCTTCTGTGGTTCCTGTGGCTGGCCTTGTGGTTCTCCATCTTCGCATGCTGCTCATCAGTAGGCTGATGTGAAGGCCGTACTCAGCTGACTTGACCAGCATAGTCTGCTATAAGATTTCTTGCTCCAAGGTGGAGATTGTGGTGCAGTTGGTAAAGCCGCCACTGGGGAAGCCCCCATCCTTATCAGCATGCCTGGTTCAAGTTCTATTTACTCTGACTTCTGATCCAGCTTTCTGCTAATGTACACCGAGGGAGGCAGCAGATGATGGCTCAAGTATCTGGGTCCCTGCCATCCACGTGGGAGATCCAGATGGAGTTCCTGGCTCCTGGCTTCAGCCTTAACCAGTCTGGGCTGTTGTAGATATTTGGAGAGTGAACCAGTAGACAGAAGATCTCTCTCTCTCTCTCTCTCTCTCTCTCTCTCTCTCTCATTCTGTCTTTCAAATAAAAATAAATAAGTAATAAAAAGAATTACATGTGTATTGAAGAGTTGTAAGGACTTAAAAAAAAAGATTTTCTGCTCCTTTGCCAGTCAGTCTCCAACTGAGAACCAACAGTACTTCCACCCCATGCATCAGCTTTTTTTTTTTTTTTTAAGATTTATTTATTTTATTTGAAAGAGTTACAGAGAGGTAGAGAGGTAGCGAGGGAGAGAGAGAGAGAGAGAGAGAGAGAGAGAGAGAGAGAGATATCTTCTTCCTGCTGGCCCACTCCTCAGATGGCCGCAACAGTCGGAGCTGCACTGATCTGAAGCCAGGAGCCAGGAGCTTCTTTCAGGTCTCCCGTGTGGGTGCAGGGGCCCAAGGACTTGGGTCCTCTTCTACTGCTTTCCCAGGCCACAGCGGAGAGCTGGATCAGATGTGGATCATCCAGGACTTGAACCGGTGCCCACAAGGGATGCCGGCACTGCAAGTGGTGGTTTAGCCGCTATGCCACAGCACTGGCCCACGCATCAGCTTTTGAAAAGCTGATTTAGATTTTTGGTTACCATCTTTAATCCTTAGAAGTCTGATATAAATCCTTTACAGCAATGGAGAAAGCAAAGAATATTTTTTTACATAGCTCTTCTTGTTAAGTAACAGCTCTTTGGATCAAGATGATGTGACTCCACGTTTTCTTTTGTGCAATGTACTTTTTCTAAGTGACACCTTGGTCCTTCTTAAAAATAGATTCATGGCAGAAAAGTGTTCTTTACAGCCCATACAAATATACCTATACTGTTTTTCACATAAAATTATCTTCCTAAGTAGCAATAATATCTATTAGAGTCTCCTGATTTGAAAACTGACTTATCTGAAAAACACAAAAGCACATGATCAAAGGCAATAATATCTCTTTTGTGCAGTGGTTTTTGTCCTTCTTTGTGTTACCCATAAGGCATAGTGAACATTTTTTAGACTTTTTTTTTTAAGAATTGTTTTATTTATGTTGAAAGACAGAGTTACAGAGAGAAGTAGAGCCAGAGAGAGAGAGAGGTCTTCCATTCTGCTAATTCACTCCCCAAATGAACGCAACAGCCAGAGCTGAGCTGATTTGTGCAATTCGGGACATGCTCAAGCTGACTTACCTCAAACAGTAGAGTTAGAAACATACCAGGGGATTCCAATTCAATCCCATCGAGGTGGCATGTACCAATGCCATCTCACTAGTCCCAGTGATCAATTTCTGTTCACAATTGATCGTAATGATAGGACTAAGAACCAAAGGGATCACATAAACAAGAATAGTGTCTGCAAATACTAGCTGATAGAATAAAAAAGGGAGAGAATGATCCAACATGGGAAGTGAGATACACAGCAGACCCATAGAATGGCAGATGTCCTAACAGCACTCTGGCCTCAGAATCAGCCCTTAAGGCATGTGGATCCGGCTGAAATGCCCATGAGAGTATTTCAGGCATGGAAAGCCAAGACACTCTGGGGGAAAAAAAAACCTAAATGAAAGATCTCCGTGAGTGAGATCCCAGTGGAAAGAACAGGTCTTCAAAGAAGGAGGTACCTTTCTCTGAAGAGTGGAGAGAACTTCCACTTTGACCATGGCCTTGCCTAAAAATGATCAGAGTCAGTGAACTCAGGGGGCTTCCATAGCCTTGGCAGCTCATGACAAGAGCCTAGGGTGATTACCGATGCCATAAACAAGAGTGTCAATTTGTTAAGTCAACAACAGGAGTCACTGTGCACTTACTCCTCATGTAGGATCTCTGTCCTTAGTGTGCTGTACATTGAGATTTAATGCTATAACTAGTACTCAAACAGAATTTTTCACTTTATGTTTCTGTGTGGGAGCAAACTGTTGAAATCTTTACTTAATGTATGCTAAACTGATCTTCTGTATATAAAGAGAATCGAAAATGAATCTTGATATGAATGGAAGGGGAGAGGGAGTGGGAAAGGGGAGGGTTGTGGGTTGGAGGGACGTTACAGGGGGGGGAAGCCATTGTAATCCATAAGCTGTACTTTGGAAATTTATATTCATTAAATAAAAGTTAAAAAAAAAAACAATGGAATACTGTGCCTTGGCCAAAGTTTCTAAAAGAAAGGCTATCCACAGGTGAGTGGGTCTCAAAAAGGAAATGATGATTATGAATAAAAAGTGTTTCAAATAAAGAATAGGTGTGAGCAGTTAAAAATAGAACGTGGGTCATTCTGAGAGTAGCCTTTGGCATCGTGAAGACCTTAGTTGAGTCTTTGCTGTCTCATGCTCCCAAGGGGAGCTTAGTGCAGGGTTTCTTATCCAGGGCTCAACTGGCCTTGTTCTTTGCTCTGGGTGGGCTTTGTGTGGCTGGCAGGGTGATTAGCTGCATCTTTGGCCTCTACCCTTGGAAGGCCCAGTGGTGCCCCCTCCCCTGTTGTGACAATTCAAAACAGCTTAAAACGTTGCCAGCTATCTTTCTGGGGGGAAAATCACCTGAATCAGAATCATTACTTTAGGCAAATTACTAAACCATTACAAAAGGATAATCATAGAAAACTGTTGTGTACCAATCATGCTTCCAAATAGAGCAAATACTGTTGTCAGGAAACTAAAACCAAGAGCTTGGAAAAGATCATTCAGTCACATGGAATCATCTCAAGTTTCTTACAAAGACTCTTACATGAACTCTCTATATCCACTGGTAAGCTTTGTGAAATGACAGAGAATTTGGCAAGCTATGGAATGGTGGGATTGAAGAACATTGCCAGAATAATTACTTAGTATACACATACTATTTAACAGGTGACTTAATGTAGAAAAGAGAATAATTGTGGGAGCTGGAGTGGGTTTATCACAACTAAGGAATCTAAGCAACCCAGACCCACTCTACTTCTTTCTTTCCTTCCTTCCTTCCTTCCTTCCTTCCTTCCTTCCTTCCTCCCTCCATCCCTCTCTCTTCCTCTTTCTCTCTCTCCCTTCCTCTTTCTCTCTCTCTCTCTCTCTCTCCCTCCCTACCTCTCTCCCTCCCTTCCTTTTTCTATTTTTGGGATAGTTATTAATTTGGGTAATACTTGGACACCAATGGGGTGTACCGCAATACTGTTCTGTTGCTACCACCTACACATTAAGGGCTCAGTCCTCCAAAACAGGACCTCATTTCAGATGCCAAGAATAAGTAGAGCCCCTGGACCACATACTCTTCTAGCAAACTGGCTACCAATTTTCTCTGTTCCTATGACCTTTCCTCTGGCTTAATAATTCAATAGGAGGGCTCACAGAACTCGGGAAAGCACATTTAATAATTGTAATTTTACTATCAAGATAGGGCGAAGTCTAAGGGGAGAACAGAGTATCCATACCCTTCTTCCCATGGAGTGGGGAGTGTCACTCTCCTGGTGCATCCGTGTGTTCACCATCGAGAGAGCTCCACCAGCTAGCTCTGGTTTTCATTGGTGTTCCGTAACATAGGCAGGGATTGATTAAATCATTGGCCCTGTAATTGAACTCAATTTTCAGTTCCCCTCTCCTCCCTGGAGGTCAGGCAGCTGAAAGTCCCAACCCTATAATCATATGGTGAGTCTTTCTTGTGACCAGTCTTCATCTTGAAGCTATCTAAGGGTCCGCTATGAGTCATCTCATTAGCATAAATGAGATACTCCTATCACTCAGGAAATTCCAAGGGTTTTTTGAAGCTCCCTGACAGGAACATGGGACAAAGACCAGACAAATTCTTTATTATACCACAGGCAGGTTTAAGGAGAGTTTTAAAAGCCCAGGCTATCTTTATTTAGTAAGATGGTTGATAGAGTGGAAAATGCAAGTACATAGACTATTGGCAAGATAATACTGTGATAAGTGGAATTAATACTTAATTGAATAGTTATTTCTAAAGGTTTTAAATTAATGTTTTAACCTAGAGGACTAAGATTTAAGTTTAGTCAAGGAAGGCATGCCTATGGAATTTCCTGATGTTATAAAAATATGAGCAAACCAAATAAAAATTCAAAGGTATTTCATACTTAAAAGAAGCACAAAGATATGCGTCTTCATAAGATTCAGTTACTGAAGATTCAGGCTCCTACCATCTTTTTGCTCCATTATCTCTTTTCCAATCCTCAATTTTACTTCATCATACAGAATAATTACTAGAACTTCAAGGTTAATGTTCATATCCTATGCAAGAAGAAGACAGGAGAAAGAGAAAATGAGTATACCTCCTTAACAAACTTTGACACAAGTGCCCGCAAACTTCCACTTACAAAGCAAGGGCTTGGGCTTCAGTCACTTAGCTGCAAGAGAGGCTAGGAAATATAATTTTTTTTTGTTTTGGTTGAGCACAGGAGTGTCCTTCCTATAAAACAAACAAATGAGCAAACTTATTTAAAAAGCTGAGATAGCATGGAAACTAACAGTAGAATTTAGCAAGATGAATAATTCCTCATATTTTATATTCAAATTAGTCTGAAATTCAATAAATTTCTATTTTAAGTAGAAGTAAAAAAAAATTGCTGGATAAAATACTAGCATCACCATCACAATGCTGCTCCCCCTTCCTGGGCAGGGACCCCAGTGTGGGGTCCTTTGTCCATTTGGTATAAAAAGCCAATGCTGAAATGGAAACAGTGCCAGCAGCACAGGTTTAGTCATTGATCAGAGAATGGGGAAGTGGGAGCCTGGCTTACAAATCAACTTCTCCCTCCCCCCATCGCCAAAGATTTATTTATTTATTTGAAAGGCTGAGTTACAGAGAGGCAGAGGCAGAGAGAAAGAAAGATCTGCTGGTTCACTCCCCAGATGGCTGCAATGGCTGGAGCTGTGCTGATCTGAAGCCATGAGCCAGGAGCTTCTTCTGGGTTTCCAATGGGGGTGCAGAGGCCAAAGGACTTAGGCCATCCTTTACTGCCTTCTCACGCCATAGCAGAGAGCTGGACCGGAAGTGGAGCAGCCAGGACTTGAACTGGTGCCTATATGGAATGCTAGCGCTGCAGGCAATGGCTTTATCCTCTAGGCCACAGCACTGGGCCACAGGTCAACTACTTAACCTGATGCGGACTCTGGGGTCTTCAAGAAAGGGCAACAGAAATGCAGAGGGGAAATATTCCTGTGTTTTCCTGGATTAGGTGGAGATTTCTTGGAACTTGGGTGCCACATCCTTTATGGTTGGATATTTCCTTAGTGGTGTCTAGTAGTTGTGTTGTTTAGCGTGGAAATTATATTATAATGAAATTTAATATTGCCTGGAGGTTGCTCAGGCAGGCAGCCACATTGGGTCTAGCAACTGATTTTGGTTAGTTAGCCTGAGGAGGAATTTCTAAGGCTAAGGCTTCCTGTTCTCAAATGAAAAGCAATGTTAGAATAAGAGAAGAAACTTAAACAGATTGGGCAGGTATTGCCCTAGGTAACACTAGTAAACTTAAATTAGTAACGTAGTAAAGGACTCATACTCGGCTGAATAGGATTTATTTCAGAAATGCAAAGATGGTTTAATATTTCAATCTTTTTGTCACCTTTCTGCTCAAAATTTGACCACATTGGCTCCTTTCTCAGCACAATGTCTTGTTCCTGTTCTTCACAATTATGACAATGATACAATGAATATACAGCAAATATCTTTGCATATCTTTTAGGCTTTTAGGACAGTTTTAGGCTATAATTCTAGAAAACGGAATTGGTAGGTCAAAGGGCAGGCCCTTTGATTTTCTGTTCAGTTTGACAATTTGTCAAAAAGACAGTACCACTTCACGATCTCATAGTGTTATGTGAGAGTGCCTATTTTTTAGTAATTGTGCCTAACACTATTATGATATTTTCAAAAAGACTTTGGTATTGAAATATGGAAGAAAAGTCATAGTGCATTGTGATTTTAATTCATATTTCTATAGAACTAGAACTGTCATCTTTCAAATGCCTATTGACTTTTTTTTTCATTCTTCCATAATTGTGTTTTCTTGTCCTCCTGTTTTCATCACCTGTCGCCTTCCAGGGTTCCCGTGAGCAGGAAGCTAGACTGGAGATGAAGTAGCTGGACACTCTCCATGTAGGATGTGGCTGTCCCAAGTGGTGACATTAAACAACCAGTCCTATCATATTATTGTTAAAATCGATTATGAAGCACTTAACTGCAGCATCAAACACTGACCTAGATAGCATTACTGTTAAAATCTATTATGAAGCATTTAACACGAGCAAAAAGCATGAAGAGTAATGTAATGAGCACATCTTTGCCCTATATCCAGAATAAGAAGGAAATCATTATGGATGGAGTTGAAACCATTTGTTCATCCCTCCCATAGGGCCTCTCCTCCCTCATCTCCATAGGTGAAGATGATGTTTCTACTTACTAAGTGGTATCATTTAATTACAAATGTCCTACATGTCCAAGCTTGAGTAAATTCACTGAATAAACTAGGATACCTTGAATTGGCGAAATATTATTTATTAAATTAGTGAATTACACTATATTGTTATTATACACATATAATACATGCATATTATGTGTCAAATCAATCATAATTCCCATAACCCAATATAGCCATTGCAGCTTTTGTTGTGATGTTTATGGTGCCATCTAATCCTGTAAAATATTGAATTTGAATCTTTTGAAGTCTATGACAAACTCCATTTGGATCAAGTTCAGCACTTAATTCCAAAGGAATACAATCTGGGGATGGAAACCTCAGATTGGGATGGTTAGAGAAAGGCAAGTGGCAATGCCATAGATCTTAGTTCACCTGATGTTTGGAACAGGCGTTGTGTCAGGACTGAATCCCCAGCAAGAGCAGGTTAAGTGCCCAAGGAATGGCAGGAGTCCAATCCTACAGTCATACTACATATAGAACACTGTATTTGGACCCTCTACAAGAACTCCAATGTCCTGGACCCAATCTAGTGTCATTGTCTTAATGAGGATGATCCAGAAATGTAAGATACATGTATTTTTTTCTACTAACCTAAATTTTTATCATGAGTCACCATTCCTTCTGATGCCAGAAAACCTCATCTGGTTAATGTCTGTCAATTTGATTATTTCAATGGTTTTTCAATACTTTTGGATCTATTGATAGACATTTTGGGGCTGTTTCTTTCCCATGGCTGTGAAGAAAACCTACTTGGTTCTGTCTTGACTTTCTCCCTGCAATGAAGGGAGTCTTGTCCTGTTAGCAGCCTCATGGCTTGTGTTTACTTGCCAGGCCCTGGCGTCATGGTTGTTCCCTGAATTCCTCCCCAATACCCCATTTGATGATGGGTGACTTCTTTGGAGCCCATCCAATGCCAGACCCATGGCCAAAGGCCCCAGCAACCAGCTCAACCCAACAGCCAGGCTGGATCCTGATTCCTTTACCTTTTGCCTACTTTGGGTGGATCCTAGTGAATTTTCCAGAACAAAATTGTTTGGCTATTGGTTGTCTCATTCTAAAATAATAGAACAGCATCAACATTCTAGATTATACTGGGTAGAGTCACAAATACCAATTGCATCCCCTGATTTTAATTGCATAAAGAATTTGATAGATATAAAATTTCTTCATCAGTTACTCTCAAAGTTATTTAAATTATTTTAAAGTCCAAGAAAAGATACAAAATAAAATTGGGACATCTTTCTGATATTGTTATCATGCCAAAGAAAATCGAGAAACACATGCAAAATAAAGCCACTTCCAAAGTGTATTAAGTATCAAATTCTTTAAGGAACAAACCATGAGAACAGTTGGACAAACTGAGGTCTATCAATATTTCAAATAAGTGAACCAAATTACTGGCAGATGAGATTTGTATCATCTTAAAGAACAGTGACAATTATTTAAATGAAGGTAGAAAGATGGGAGGTGAAAAGATAAGAAATTGGTACTACTTAATGTAAATTTCACTGAGTTCAATAACATTTGTTGATAATATCAGAGAGACAGAAGCTACACAGTGACAGAGAGAAGGAAGAGAGAGGGATTATCTATCTATCTATCTACTTACCTACCTACATACCTATCACCTAAAATGATGCCTGCTTATAGTGGAGACCTAATTAATGTTTGCTGTGTGAACACAATGGGGCTAATTGAAACTCCAAGTGAACCAAATGGAACTTACAGTAGAAACCCCTTTTGATCATAAGATCAATTACACAGATCTTTCTTAGAAAATGAATCTCTCTCTCTCTCTCTCTTTCGCTTCTTTTTTGCTTGTAGGAATTTCTTGGGTTGCATTTGCAATGCTGACCTTCAACTGGAATGAACTCATTGGTCAAATCTGATGTTTATGGTTGGTGTCGGTCCTGATTGGTTGATGTCCTTGTTTCATGGACTGTTTCCTGCTCAGTTGTAAATAGCATTCTCCAACTTCTCAACCAGAAGAGGTCTCTGATGTAGAAAGCACGGTAAATCCATGAGGCAGGAATGGATGTGGAGTTGACAGTATGCAAAAACTGCTTAGCTATTTGGGGATGGGGATTGGGTGGATCAGATACTCACTTCACAATGAAATAAAACAGTGGAGCAATAAAGAGTTAAAGGTAAAACAGTTTGTTATAAAAATGTAAGTAGAAAAATAGAAACATAGGCCGGTGCCGCGGCTCAATAGGCTAATCCTCCACCTTGCGGCGCTGGCACACCGGGTTCTAGTCCCAGTCGGGGCACCGGATTCTGTCCCGGTTGCCCCTCTTCCAGGCCAGCTCTCTGCTGTGGCCCCGGGAAGGCAGTGGAGGATGGCCCAAGTGCTTGGGCCCTGCACCCCATGGGAGACCAGGAGAAGTACCTGGCTCCTGCCATCGGATCAGCGCGGTGCACCGGCCGCAGCGCGCTGGCCGCGGTGGCCATTGGAGGGTGAACCAACGGCAAAGGAAGACCTTTCTCTCTGTCTCTCTTTCTCACTGTCCACTCTGCCTGTCAAAAAAAAAAAAAAAAAAAAAAAAAAAAAAAAAAAAAAAGAAAAGAAAAGAAAAATAGCAACATAATATGAAAATACCCTCAAGAAATATGTGACACATTTATCTAAATAACTATTAAAAGTTTGCATATCAGAAATCATGCACAAAGGAGAAGGTTTTTGGAACAGTGATTAAGATGCTGCTTCAGAGGCCCACATGTCATACTGGAGGGCTTGGGTCTGTGTTCTGGCTCTGCATCCAATTCCAGCTTCCTATTAACGTGCAGCCTGGCAGGCAGCAAGTGATGGCTCCAGTGACTGGGTTCCTGCCATCCATGTGGGAGACCTAGGTTGAGCTCCTAGCTCTTGGCTTTGGCCTGGCTTAACCCTGGCTGTCGCTGGCATTTGGGGAGTGAACAAGCAGATGGGAACTATCTCTCTCTCTCTGCCTTTTAATTAAATAAAATAACTAAATAATGCAAAAAATCATGAGCAAAATTAAAAATCAAGGAGAAAAATGGGGAGAAAAGCTGTCACAATTATGCCAAAGGGCTGATTTGGATGAGTTTATTTAAATGAATTTAAAAAGTGCTGGGATCCCAATAGAAAAATGAATAAAGGACATGAAGAGATAATTTATGAAAGAGGAAATGGCTAGTGAGCATCTGACAAAGCTATTTAACATTAGTTGCCCAAATAAATGCAAATAAAACTGCCAAAAATCTTTTTGTAAACTTATCAAATTAGAAAAGTTTTTTGGCATTAATATTAGTCACTAGTAGAGACATAGGAAGGAGGGACAGTCTTCACTTACTGCTGTTAAAACTGAAAATTGCTATAATTACTAAAAACCAATTTGGTAATATATTTCACAAGTATTACAGAGGACATATATATGGATTAAGTCATTCTAATTATGGAAAGCTATTCTATATGGTAGTATTAAACTCAAAGATTTATGCACACAGAAATTCATTTTAGTAGAATTTATAATAGCAAATAATGAAAACCACAAACATTCAACAATAGAGAATTATGTTGTATTGGTATGATATAAAATTAGCCACTAAAAATAACATTACAGATCATTTTTACTGACATGAGGAAAAATAAATATAAAAGGCAGAATACAAAATTTTATATATGATAAGTTCATACCAAGGTTAAAAAAAGTGGAGACTGATAGGAAATCACTAAAATATTTAAAATGGTCAACTTTTACTGGTAGGATGATTTTATATTCTTTATACTGCATTCATTATTTATATTTATATATTTATTCAATATAATATACATTATATATTATTTATAATAAATATAATATAAATTATGTGATCCATATATAATATATAAATATAATATTATATATTTTATATAATATATAAATTTTATATAATACATAAATATATAATATAATATAAATATTTATATTTATATATTTATATATATTAGTCACAGTTTATATTAGGTGTCTACAATCAGTGTGTACTACTTTCATCATTAGAAAAAAAATCATTATTCTCAAAAAATTCCTAGAATTAATCTTACTTTTGGTCTAGTACAAAATCTTGCTTTTTTGTCTAGTAAAAAATACTTTGATAAGTTGTTTTGTTTACTTTTTAAGGAAGAATTTCACAAATCTACTCCAACACAAGCCTCAAAGTAATAATTGTTGGCAGGGCAGTAGTAAATATCAGGCAAAAATTGTGTATATTTATTTTAAAATTGGTTACGCTATCTCTATTTTAAAACACTGAAGAAAAAGAATTCTCTTAGCCGCTCAAGGTTTAAGTAAAGCCACAAACCATGTTATATTTACATCATTGGTATTAGCTCATTTAAAAACTACACAGCAGGTAATTTGCCTTAATTTCTTGCAGTTTTTGAAAGTACTGATGTTTGATCTCAAGATCAAAGAGGTGGAGATAACTTTCCATAACCACCCAACCTTTCCAAAGCCCCTTGCTTGCTTTTGTAGTTGGTTGTCCTTTCTCAAGAGAGTCCTACAGATTCAGACTGCTGAGAATCCGTGCCTTTCCCCCATGGCCAGCCCCAGGCAGCATTGTCAGAGAGCTGAAGGGAGACCAGCCCAGTGTCTGATGCACTCCCACTTTCTTCAAATCTTTCTCCTGCTTCCACCTCATGAAACGTTGCTAACGTTCCTAAGCATTTTGTGCAGGGCTTTGGCCCCTGCTACTTTATTTCACCATCACAGTACGTAGCCTTGTTATTTGCCTCATTTTACAGATGAGGATGCTCAAGCTCAGAGTGGTTAAGTAAGCCGTCAGGCTCACACAGCGGGGCGCAGGCACCACTCACGCTCAAAGCCACGCTTTTTTTTTTTTTTTTTTTGAAAGCTGTGCTTACTCTCGCTGGCTGAGGTTGTTACTGTTACTTTGGAGTGTCTTTCCATGCCTTTGAAATGGAATCATTCAGATTGTCTATTTTACACCTAACATTCAAATTGTCTTCAATTTGAGACAATCGGAAGCTCTTTAATTTTCTCTTCAAATCGTGGAAGTTTCCTGAAGAACATGGACGTCTGCTTAATGATATCTAGAAGGTCAATAGGTTTAGACGAATTCGGGCATCATCAGTGGCCCCCAAATCAACACAGTTTTCCCATAACCGAATGATGGACCACTGGCTTGTCTTTCTGTGGGTTTAGCCTCATTTCCCTACCAGTCTTGCCTACTGCTCTCTGTGGCCAGTCAAGATTTAAAAACACTCATTCCCAAGGAATTCTTCTTTATCCCAAACAATTCTAATTCTGCTCCTACTTAGCTCTATGCCTTCAGGTAGTTTACTTTGGGCTGCTGAGATACAAGTCACTCATCTGTTTAAAAACAGAAATAAGAATATCCCCCCCCTTTTGTGTTGGGGGAAGATTAAATGAGATAATGTAAGTAAAGTTCTTGATCCATTGGCTGGGTGGGATGCGGGGGTCAGATGGGGCTTGTAAGGTGAGCATCCTCTCTCCTTTTCCTGTGCCTGTTCCCAATTCTCTATGTGAAGCCACTGTGTGCCATACTAAGGGTTTTGCTTTTCTTCTTCCCCAGGAACACTTTGTATTTCTGGTTCCTTTTCTAGGAGAACTTCTTTTTCGATCTCATACTTGTCAATTCTGCATTCCACCTCACAGGAAGGAGCAAACTCCAACAGGGTTAGGATATAGCCAGTAACCCGTCGCTTCCATTTCCCTTTCCACTGAAACCCTAGCAAACAGAAAACCAAACAGAAAAAGAGCCCAGCGCCTGGGACTCAGGTGAGAGTGCCTGGCCAGTGCTAGGTCTCGTGGATGGCACACTTGCTTATGGTGAAAGTGACACAGCAAACCGCAGGCGCAGATATTCCCCACGCAGGGATACTGAGTGGAAACAGTTTTGTTGTTGTTGTTGTTGCTGATTTGCTGATAAGGAATTATTCTTTGGTGGTTAAACCCAAAAGAATGACGGGGCTAAAAAAAAGCCTTTAGCTTCTGGACTTAGGAAGTTTCCGGGGATATGAGTTGTGTTCTCTGACAATTTCCACACCCTCGGCTGATTTAGCGAAGGCCAAGGGCCGGCAGTGTGTGAAGTTTGTGATGGATCATCTCCCCCAAACCCTCAGGGCCCGAGACAGTTGGTGCTTACGTGTCTACAATTTAGAGTTTTCTGTGTCTTCCTTATGCTGTCGTCTGCCTACGTATCCCACTCAGGACATCATCTCCCTAAAAAGAGTGGAGAATGAGGATCCTCTCCTAGGGGATCTTCCCGGAGTGAATGTGCAAGCCTTCCCGAGCTCAGATTTCGTTTCCTGCAGGTCAGATGGTGCGGTCCGTGGGCGGCCAGAGTGATAGGGACAGCTGTTCTTAAGAGGTGGCTCCCGCCGGAGCCGCCTGGAATTCTGCGGCACTGAAGTGTGAGTCCCAAGCATTTTAATCTCAGATGTTTAATCTCAGAGTCCTGGGCTACGCACAGGGTGTAGTGTCACCATTCAGCCCCCCCGGCCCTCTGCAGCCGGTCCTCCGGCCACGACAAGGAGGTGGCTTGGATCTGCCCCGCTGCAGGCACCTCCCTGGCTACATCTTCAGTTACATCTCGCGCAGTCGTGGCAGGTGCGGCGGCGGCGGCGGCGGCGCGGTCTCAGCCTGCCCAGCTGGACGCGGGTGGCCGCGGCCCTCGCCCGCTGTGGGTGCGCTCCTGGCACTCCGAGAGCGCTCCTGCCTGGGTACCCTGCCGAGCGCACCGCTGCCCTCCTGCAAACCGGGTTCAAGGCGCACTCCCCGCCGCCCGGTGCTGCCCGGACCCCCCTCCAGCCCCGCCTCGGGACTTGGCGGCTCCGGGCACCGGGCAGCAGCTGCCTCTCCGCGCAACGAACTGCAGCGCTACACGGGGGACCTGGGAGGCCACCGCTCAGCCGCCTCCCACCCAGGAGAAAGCCACGTTTGATGAGAGATTTGCGTCAGTCCCAGCGTTTTCGCAGCTACCTCAATTTTCAATTCCACGCGACCGTAGAATTCTTGTCTTTCCCTTTTTGTGGGAAAAGTTTAGACTCAGGCTATTAAAAAAAAAACCCACTGTATTCACAGTCTTAGGGAGGGTGGGTGGGGATGGAGAACTGGTTGCCATATGGGAAAAGAATTATTGACCAGTGTAAGCGAGGTTCTTCATTTTTCTCTTTGATCTTAAGGACTTTAACTATGCCAGAAAATTTAAAGCAAGTATCTCTCAGCATAGAGACTTGATCAGATGGCCCCAGGAAGTATCCCCAAGGGCTAGGGTCTCTGGTTTTGTGATCAGTAGATTGAAATCTAGAATTAGAAATCTATCTTTTCTTTAGGCCGGAAGTGGAGAGAAGAAGGCATGATGTGAACCAAATACCAGTAGTAGGTGGTCTTCTGTCCCTCCCACCATCCTGCGGGCTGCCATTCTGATCCGGGGGTCAGTAGTACAACACCAGGAAGCCAAACACGTGAATTGTCTTGCCATTTAAGATTCTAGTGCCACAGTTCTCTCCATAAATATTGAAAATACAAAATGAATTAGATATTTTGAGTTTCTCTTTCTAGCTTCATGTTTTCAATCCGAGAGAGAGAGAGAGAGAGAGAGAGAGAGAAAGCAACTAGTTCTCTTTTTTAAAACTCAGAAAAATCAATCCCATTGATCAATATGGAAACCCAAAGACCCACCCTTCCCCCCCCCGTGCAAGGAGGCAGGAACTTGGTCTCTGAGACACCCAGGGGGCATCTCAGGGGCAGTGTTAAAGCCAGCTGAGTTGGCTGAAGGCTGACGTTAGGTGTGCCCAAAATGCGGGATGTAGTGCAGTCTTCAAAAAGCATCTAGTGCATTTTTGCAGGATGAGTCACCCTTGTTTAGCTTTAGTGAATCATTTTGTGTGTTGTTGCTTTTGACCCACCCTTTTGCTGGGCTACAAGAGCCAACCCTCTCTCTCTAAGAGGGGGAAGAGAAGAAGCAAGATGTGGGAGCTCCCCCTGGTGCCTTGCTGTGTTCAGGCTGACTGAAGGCACCGCAAGCCAATGCGTCTACACAGCGTAAAAGCAAAACGGAATTGTCTTAAAAGGCCCATTTCTAAGCTGTCACCTTAGGTGGACGTCTTGTTTTGTCAGAGAGCATGTTTACAAAACCACATTTGAAGTGGGGGATTTGGCAGCTGTACTCTGGATCGGATTACTCTTGGAATCCGACTGCATCACTTGGTGCCTAAAATTGTTCTCTTTGTTAGTCTACAGTTATCATTTGACTCGGTCGTTTTCACACACTTCCTTAGTCCACGCGGATGCCATAAAGCCATCACAGATGCCTAGTACCTGGCCCACCTGGGACCCCAGTAATGTCACAGTGACCTTTTTAACACTAGGGGACGGGAACTCCTGTGGACTCTGGTCACCTGTGAAGGTAAAGGTGATGAGGAGAATTCCACTCAGTCTACTGGATACATACGATTTATCTTCATGTGTGTGGTTAGGGCTGCTCCTGGTTCATACTGTGGAGAGAATAAAAAACGTAGAAATATAATCCCTGCCAACACCTGGGCAAATCGGTTCCGGGACAAACTTCAGTGTTTGTTAACATAGTTGAAAGGGATGAATCTACTTTATCATCAGCCTTTCACCTTCTAAGTAAACGCAGAATTTTTCGTTTCCTTTCATTTTGTGTGTCTAACGTTGCTTGAGTGGGAATGCTTAGAAGCCAAAAGCGAAACTGAAGCCCACTCAAAAGACCACCAATTTTAGTTCATCTGGCTCAGAATTGCACATCCTGTCTACACGCTATGCTCACCTCTGCTAATGCCCTCAGCAGCGTGGTCCTCTATCCCACCCTGCCTCCAGCGTTTGTGACTTACTTTTCTCTAGTTCAAGGCTCACCTCTTTCCTGACAATGCTCCCGTGTGCACGTTGCTCCCTTTCCTAACTCTCTTCCCATTTATTGTCTGCGCCTCCCAATGAACTCTCCTTCCAGAGAGCCCCACACTGACATTTCTGCAACCTGTACAGGCAGGTGTGTTCTCTGTGGCTCTGAACTGGGAGCTTCGCAGGGGGAAAGTCACAGCTTTTGTTTTTTTCTGCATCTTCATTGCCGGAGCATGCTGATATCTTCAATAGTTTTCTGCTAAATGCATAAATTGAAAGAATAATCCTGAGGGATCTTTTTTTAATCTCAAAAATTTTCTAAGTCCCATGTCCCTTAAATGAAAAATTGTTAAGTTAAGGAGTCATTTCCAGGAGTTTAATTTATGTATTACTTGTGCTTTGCCTCCACCCCAAAAGGATTTAAGGTGGGCTTAAAATATTATGAAAACTAGACAAGATCATTAATTCTGTTCCTGCCAGCTCTAAAAATCATAGTTCTAGATCCCAGCGCAAACAATGGAAGGTCTTCTGTTAAGATAAAAAAAATCTTCTTTATAATAGCTCTCATATTTATGCTAAGAAAGAAACCAAAATTACAGATAAAATTTTCAGAAATATTTTTGCATCTTCTCTGCATATCGTACACACACACACACATACATACATGCATACACACTCACACTAGAATGGCACTGGCAGTGAACATAGGTTGTTTAAAGTATAGCTATTCAACTGTCATATAAAGTGAAATCTATATTTTCCCTCTCTATATGACTATATATTTAACATCTCCATGCATATGTGTGTGCATACATATGTATATGTTATATACACACACTCCACATTATTATTTCAAAGGAGATTTTGCTCCTTCTGGCTACCAGCAATAACTAGTCAATATTTACACTCTTGAATATCGATGACATCGTGCATACACAGGAAAGCTGTGGAAAACATCTCCATTTTCAAACAAGGTTTTAATTATTTGTAAAGACTTCAATTGTTCGCTATCTAATGTCATGGATTGGTCCTCACAGTGTGAAGTGCAACTGTCCAGGACCCCCGCAGTATTATAAATAGGCTTCTAAAGCCGGGTTGATTGATGTTTGGCATAAAACGCTATTCCACTGAGCACATATATTCCTTCTGTTCACCATTTTCATAGAAAAATACTAGGGCTGATTTTTTATTCAAATCTCCAATTTATGCAGGGTTTAAACTACTAAATACTTAAAGCCTTCTTCAGATCTTTTTTTCCTTTTTGTTAGGTAGGTAACTAAATCTTTTGCTTCAACACAAATAAGAATTGGAGATTTAGCAGATTCCTGTGGGAGAGAGAAAGAGTTTATTAATTATATTGAGAATCAAATAATATGCTTCTTTGACACTAATGTTCCATCTTTCTCCACCCCAAGTATCCTATGGGACAACTTTAAAGCCTTTATCAGGGTCTAGATTACTGCATTTATGGTTCCTTAGAAGAAAGAATTTAATGAATGGCATTCTGAGTTGAAGAGAGAATTTGAGATGTTTTAAGATTTAAGCTGCAGCAGTGCAATGATTTTTTTTCAAAATATGTTCCAGGGATTGTAATATAAAACAGCCAAGAATAAAAAAAACTCAATGAAGTACATTTTCATGAGTTTTAATAAATTTTTAATACTGATGAAATGTAAATTTTTCCTTCACAACCCTTATCTGCATTTGACAGAGTCCTACAGAAAACTTTAAGTACCCATTTAAAGCAATTTACAAGATATTGTAGAGATTCCCAGCAATAAAGAATGATAAGTGATCTTAAAAATTTTTATATTGACAATATTAAAACCAAGTACCTTATCCGGATTCAACTGGTTTTGGCCAATGCCTATATTGGTACATTTATCAAGAGTACACATTTACTTTATAGGTTTCCTATTAAAAACAAATTCCACTTAAATGCAATCCTGAAATTGCCATTAGTTGATGGATAGCTATAGTTCTAAATTGTAATATGATGCTTATTACATGCCAGGCACTGTGCTAGGCACAGTCTAGGGAAGTATATTGCATTGGGTCTTTATACCTATTCCATGGAGGTGATTACTTTATTATCACCATTTAAAGATGAAGAATTGGAGGGATAAAGAGTTATAATGATTTGCCCAAAATTATTTTCTTAGTAAATAGTAAGGGTAGGGACGAACTACAGCAATCATACTCTACAATCCATGTCCCAGGAACTGACCACCTTTTTCAACAAGGACCAAATGGTAAATATTTTAGGCTTTGCAGGCCACACAGTCACAACTATCCAACTCTGTACTACAAAAGCAGGTCCAGATTATATGTAAATAATTGCTTGCTTTGCTTTAATAACATTTTATTAAAAACAAAATTAAACACTTGATGGGTCAGATTTGCACTGTGGGCCAGTTTGCTGAACTTTGCATTATGCTATTCTGCCTGCATCCTTAGGACAGAGAAAACCCATAAATAGGCATCAGTTTGGAACAGGCAGGTTTCTGTGCTGAATCTGTCTTCTGATTAGGCAAAAGCAACATAAGCTGAGGGCTTCAGAGCTGCCTCCCACCTTAGGACTTGACCCTGAACACCACATCAGAGTCTGGAAGGCTTCACTTTGGACACACTTGTAAGGTGGGGTCGTGCATTTACTCATGATTATTGCATTGTGGTTTCCTGGTACTTTAGTTAAACTGAGCTCCAAATCTGCCTGTATTTCTCAAGTCCTGAAACCCACTTAGCCTCATTTACAAGATGACTTTGCTTCATCCTCTAGATAATGGGAGCCCCAAGTTACTCTTACAGCACACCCTGTTTTGGTTGATTAGACTTGCCTGTTTCCCTGAAGATGCATGGTTGACTGGTGGCTCTCTGGTTTTTCAGTCCACTTATGCCTGATCCCACCCACCTTCTGGCCAACTTCTCTGGTGCCAGCTGCCTCTGTGAAATTCTATTTTCATCTGTTCCCTAGGACATTCATTACTACAATTCATCTATGACTATGTGTTATAAAGTATATTCTATCTGCCCCTGCCAATGGCAGATCCATTCTCCCTGTCATTAGACTCTTATTCTTCAGGACAAATTGAACTTCTTAGCCACTGAAACTTATCAGTGGTTGCCAGCCCAGCACAGCGAGCAGATGAAGGTCTAGTTGTGGGTCCTCTCAGACAAGGTCACAAGATAGGGTCATGAAACACACGATGGGGCACAGAAAATAAACTCCCATACACCAACAGCTTGATTGAAATTAAGACATTTCCTTTCTTTCATACTCAAAAACAAAGTAATATGATCATTGACTATAGGTATTATAGAAAAGCTATGCAATGATTTGACCTTACATTTCTCTGAAATAACAAGCTAATGCTAATAGAGTTTTAGCCTGATTGGTAAAAATACAAATGCAATAAAGTGAAAGAAAAACCAAAAGGATAATTTATAATGAAAAAGAACCAATTCTAAACTTTAGATGTCATGTTACTAACAATGCTTTCTGTGCTCTTCCCATTCAGATACCCTTTTTAAAATTCAATTTTTTTGTCATAAATATTAGTGAAGATTTATATATTAAAGAGCTAAGTGGAATTTTTAATAAAGCAGGAAAATTCTGGGCTGTTGAATTTGTTCCTGTAAATCAATCAAGTCTTTTAAAGTCTTTTAAATCATCATGAGATGAAAGAGCTCTTTGGGTTCAAAGACAAAGAAGTAATCCCTTGTCTTGTGTATGACCAAAAAGAATGATGGTAAGCAGTGATCCTGGGTCTTAAGTAGATTATAGTGTCATTATGGGATGAAATTAACACATAAGAGATAATTAGAACAACTAACAGTATGGCAGTCATGGTCTATGAATTTAAGGCAGAGAGAGATGACTGACTCGTGGATTTAATGCTTTGCAGAGAAGATACGATTCAAAACAGTGGAACCCTAGATATGACAGTGACCCAGATATGAGTTTCTTGAGGTTGGAGATATCTTAACTTTATCGGTAGCTCAAGTAGTGATTAAGAGAGTGATTATTCAAAGTTTATTTAGTTTGTGAAGAGGATTTTAGTTATATTAGTGTATGGTGCAGACCATGTGTTGGACATATTGGAATCAGAAAACAACAACAACAAAAAAGATGATAATCTCTTTGATAATGTCTTGATTGCTTTTCCAGCCAGGACTTGTAACATTTATCAGCACTAGGTAAATTCTCAATATATTTTCAGTGAATTTAGTAAGTTAGTCCTGGATATCAATTAGTAAGTTTTCCAAAGCCTTTTAATATTTTAAAAAATGTGGACTCCAAATGTAATACAGAGAAATAGATCCAGTTTCTTGAGTGAAATTCAGGGATGATTATAAGCTTTGCTTTCAAGAGAGGTAGCATGGTGAACAAGCTCATGAACTTGGGAGTCAGATGTCAATAACGGGCTTGGTCACGCCACTGTTCAGGTGTTGTTATCTGGCAACCTTTGGTGATGTCAGTGTTCATTTTCTCAGTCCTATAACTTGAAGAAATAATGACATATAAAACCTCAGCACAGACTAGGGTACAGGACAGATCCATAAATGTTTATTCCATTTTCTTTTATCCTTCAGAACTGAACTGATTGACAGCCTGAACTCAACTGAAGCCAGGATGTCCTGAGGTCCTGGGCTTCCAGACTGGAGCATTATCAGATCACAATAGCAGAGATGCCATCATTGCAGGGAACACAGCTTATCCTGAACATGAGGGGACTGTGGGAGTGAGCACAGAGAGAGAAGTCCTGAGCATCGGGTTAGCCTTGTGCAGTGTCCCCATTTAGGGCGCGAGAGGCAAAGGCAAAGCAGACAGTAATAAAGAAATCAGCAATTTAAATGCAATGGGGGCCGGCGCCGTGGCTCACTAGACTAATCCTCTGCCTTGCGGCGCCGGCGCACCGGGTTCGAGTCCCGGTCGGGGCGCCAGATTCTGTCCCGGTTGCCCCTCTTCCAGGCCAGCTCTCTGCTGTGGCCAAGGAGTGCAGTGGAGGATGGCTCAAGCACTTGGGCCCTGCACCCCATGGGAGACCAGGAGCAGTACCTGGCTCCTGGCTTTGGATCAGCGCGGTGCACCGTCTGCAGCGCACCGGCCGCAGTGGCCATTGGAGGGTGAACCAACGGCAAAGGAAGACCTTTCTCTCTGTCTCTCTCTCTCACTGTCCACTCTGCCTGTCAAAAAAATAAAATAAAATAAATGCAAAGGAAGCTAAAATATGAAAGAGATTATTATTGCTGATCAATGCAAATATGTAAGTGCTTTCATTTTTGCCAAGTTATTTCATTGTGTACTGATGTGTTAACTATTTTTTTTTTTTTTTGACAGGCAGAATGGACAGTGAGAGAGAGAGACAGAGAGGAAGGTCTTCCTTTTTCCGTTGGTTCACCCCTCAATGGCCGCTGCGGCCGGCGTGCTGTGGCCGGCGCACTGCGCTGATCTGAAGCCAGGAGCCAGGTGCTTCTCCTGGTCTCCCATGTGGGTGCAGGGCCCAAGGACTTGGGCCTCCACTGCCTTCCTGGCCCACAGCAGAGAGCTGACCTGGAAGAGGAGCAACCGGGACAGAATCTGGCACTCCAACTGGGACTAGAACCCGGGGTGCTGGCGCCGCAGGCGGAGGATTAGCCTATTGAGCCGTGGCGCCGGCCTTGATGTGTTAACTATTAAAGCCAGGTTGTAATGAAAGCTTAAAGCCAGCTAGCTCTGTTCAACCAAAAAAGAGTTACTTTTCTTAGTCATTTGAAATTAAAATGGGTCTAAGTAAGGAGAGAAATTTGGACATATATTTATTTCTGCAGTAGAGGAAGCAAGATCAGCAAAGGATTAAAATCTGGGGCCTCCATACTGGAAGGAGAGGTTTGTGAAGCCTGAGAATTTCCACTCAGTGGCTAACAGGCCATTCACAAGCATGAGTCGATGGAACCATTGACAGGCTGAGTTGAGATACTTTCCTACACAGAGGCTAAAATTTCACTACTGGCTTCTAAATTTATTCTCATTCCTGTCCCTTGCCCTGGGTGTAGTAGCTGCCATGAGAGAAAAGATGTTTTAGCAACTACTGAGGCCCCCAGGTATGCTGTATATTTGTTCAGCCTTGGCTGGTGTGGCCTTGTCCTGGAAATGGCCTTGTAGGCTCTTTCAAGCCCAAATGCCCCAATGCAGTGCAGTGCATTGAGGCATCAGTTCTGTTTGCTTAGGATATATCTGTGACTTTTAAGCTTAGTGTGCCACTGCCCATATATGGTCATCTCTGTCTTTATTGTAAGTGAAAAATGCAGTGAATATACCTAACTGACTGAATATTCTAGCTTAGCAACACAGTCCACTGCAGAATATTGCTTGTTTCCTCTTATGATCACAGGGCTGCCAACTATTGCAAGAGAGGATTGGACTGCACATGGCTAGCTCAGGCGAAGAGCAAAATTCAAGGTGTGAAATGCGGTTTCTATTGAATATATACCACTTTGACACAGTTGTCATGCTGAAATAAATCTATGATGAGCCATGGCATGTCGAACCATTTCAAGTTGGGGGTTATCTGTAACTATTGTTTTCATAACCAAGCCACCAAACATTTGCTTTTAAAATCTTGGTAAGTAGCTAAAAAAATGTTGTAAGTGGTTCTAATCAGAGACACAAGGGAAAGTGGAACTCAGAAATGCCCCCCCGTGCCGCAGCTCAATAGGCTAATCCTCCGCCTTGCAGCGCCGGCACACCAGGTTCTAGTCCCAGTCGGGGTGCTGAATTCTTTCCCGGTTGCCCCTCTTCCAGGCCAGCTCTCTGCTGTGGCCCAGGAGTACAGTGGAGGATGGCCCAAGTGCTTGGGCCCTGCACCTGCGTGGGAGACCAGGAGAAGCACCTGGCTCCTGGCTTTGGATCAGCGCAACACGCCAGCCTTGGCGGCCATTGGAGGGTGAACCAATGGCAGAAAGGAAGACCTTTCTCTCTCTCTCTCTCTCACTGTCCACTCTGCTTGTCAAAAAAAAAAAAAAAAAAAAAAGCAATTGGCAACCTTTAAGTACCTAGTTTCAGTATTGCAATGGAGATGGAAGCCAGGTTACAGGGATTAAGAAAAGAACAGATGAGGAGAAAGTCCTGGCTATGCATGAGGCACAAAAGTGAAAATGTGTAGAGAAATTGAAGTAGAACCTTTGGGGAGATCAACGCTCTATCTCTGATCCTCAATTCTTTGACTTCTTCCATTTAATACAGTTTGTTACTCAGTAGTTTACATTAAGAAGTAGAGGGGTTGTATTCATGGATATGAATATATTTTATGTATTAATATATTTTTTTCTGTCTCTGAGATCTTTGCATTTCTTTTCTTGTGTCCCAAAGACATCACCCTGCTCTCTGCAGCCTCTCTCTCCTCTACCTCAGGACTAGTAGATAGCTAGACGGTGAATCACCCCAAACAAAGTCTAAAAATATTTGAAAATCCTCTGGTCTTAGTGTAATTTGGGAAGACTTGAATGCATACTGGTGAAGCGAGTTTTGTGGCTTTCAGAGACTAATCTATTTCAGAGGTTAGATTATGGGTCCCCCACGGCAGAGTAAGGAGTGGAGAGCAGGAGGTGAAGAAACAGGTTTTCACCAGCGAAGGCATTCTGTCCTCCACACTAGTGAGGTACATGGAAGCCCAGATAGCACTCAGCTGTCCTTTTCATCGCCAGTGAGTGAGGGTGATTTTGCAAGCATCCATTATGCCATTCTGGGACTAAGATCGTGCCCAGGACTCATCTCTCTTACAATAACTCCATCGAGGGGATCTCAAGGTGATGATAACAAGCCCCTGCTCCTTTCCAAGGTGGCATTAGATGGAGCTAGACTGCAATCTTCCATGGGCAAGGAAAGTAGTGGAATACACTATCCTATTGTGTATGTCTTTCTACATGTGTTTATATCCTTTGCATACTTGATAGTGGGCACAGAGTTTAGTTGAGTGCAGAAACAAGTGAATGCCTGATTCATTAGTAAGTGAAAATGGCTAAAGATGTCAGAAGATAAAAGAATGATTATTTGAGCAGAGCCAGGAGGTGACTGGAGAAGGAAAGGTTGAAGGGTGACCAAGTTCTTTCAGAGCCTGGGAAAAGGAATGAGATGATAGATGGTTAGTCTCTGGTATGTTGAGATGAAAAAGAACCATGTCCTTTAATTTCCATAGTTAGCACTAAATTTATCTTCATTATAGCTCCATTTCTGACCATAACACATATTTGGTAGAGTTGACAGGTGAGAAACAAACAGGAAGTCTGAGAATCTATAAAAGATGAAAGCATGGGGTCATATTTTTAAGTCTTTCAGTATTCACACTTAGAAAAGCATGTCACTGTAAGCATCAGATAATTCTGTCTATGATCTTTCTGAAGACAACATTTTGGTGTATGAGTATACACAAATTGGCAGATAGAATTGTGTATTCTTACACATTCAAGTGGTTTCATATTTATTCAGTCACAAATTATTCACTCGGGCTCATTTATCCTCTCATTGAGAAGTATGAACCAGGATGCTGCTATGTGGAGATAGTACATGAGTGCTAAAGATCTGGAGAGGAACGCAATGTGGGTCTTCTCAAATGAGTTCACAGTCTAACAGGGGAGACAGACAAGAGTGCTAAAGCCTGAGAGTGTGAGGCCTGAGTCCCAGTACGTCTGACCCCTCCCTGCCCTGTGCTGACACATCTCAACCCCAACTCCCAGATTGATGTCCTACTTTAGTATCCAGGCTGCTCTCAGCCTGACTACTCTGTCCAGAGCCCCAGAATTTAGCAAGGACTGGAGCTCTGAAGCTCTCCTTGGTCTTTCCCACACTCTCCACCAGGAGCTTAGATATTGCCTCTTCAGCAAACACCCAGACCCCCTGTGTTCTGAATTGGTGTCTTCCCCAGTACCACTTTGTTCCAATTGTCGCCCAGTTCAAGTCTGATCCTGTCATATCTTTCGATGCTGGTTTTTACCTACCTGAATACCCCTGCTGAAGGCCATTCTTGGCAATTGGTTTAGGCCTTTTCCTCTTTCCTCGGACAGCTCTCTCCTCCTTCATGCATTGCCTTGCTGTGAGGCCTCCCAGAATGCCTCACAGCAAAGATGGCCCCTGCTACCTAACTCTGTGAGAACCCCTGCAAGGTCATGGTCCTAGTGGATACTTGTCTTGGCAGAGAAATTTCTCTGGATGCCTTCTGTTGAGTGGAATGAGTTCTTGTTCCTACTAAGGGTGATTCAACAATGAAGTCATTAGCAGCTTTCATAAGGACTAACGGAAGGTTAGTGAGACCAAAGTGACATATTATTCACTCACTCCATGATGTAGAAGCCAAATGCTCTCTGCTCACCTCAAGGAAAGTATAAAGCTGTGGAATGAATAACATGATGGAATATATGAATTGACTTCCAAATTTTCATGGAAAAATTGAATTAAAAGATGAAAATTAAAAAGTAGAAGCTTTATTTCTCAATATAAGCTCAAGATCAAGATACATCTGTAAGCCATTTGGTCCATCCTGGAAATTTAACCATGTCAATGCAGTCTTTCCTATATTATTAAAAGAAGAAAAACTGAATGCTCTTCAGAGTGGAAAACAAGAAGAAGTCAGTAGGACACAAATCAGGACTGTTTAAGTGGATACCTAATAACTTTCCATTGATATTAAAAATGGTTTATGTTTGATGAAAGCAATGAGTAAGCACATTTTCATGGTAAAGAAGCTTTCCTGGGCTTTTTCTTTTTTTTTAATTTTGCTACAGCTTCAACTGAATTTCTCAGAACACTCTCATAATAAAGACATTTTATCATTCTTTAGCCCTCCAGAAAGTCAATAAGCTAAATGCCCTGAGCATCCTGAAAAACTGCTGCCATGACTTTTGCTGTTGATCAGTCTTTGGCTTTGATTGGACTACTTTCACCTCTTGGCAGCTGTTGCTTTAATTGTACTTTGTCTTTGGGATCATCCTGAAAAAGCCATGATTCATGTCTTACTAAAATCACGTCTTACTAAGAGGTTATTCAGGCTCTTGATGTTACTTGAGGGGCTGGTGCCATGGCTCACTTGGCTAATCCTCCGCTTGTGGCACCGGCATCTCATGTGGGCATTGGGTTCTAGTCCCGGTTGCTCCTCTTCCAGTCTGGCTCTCTGCTGTGGCCTGGGAAGGCAGTGGAGGATGGCCCAGGTGCTTGGGTGACTGCACTCGCATGGGAGACCTGGAGGAGGCACCTGGCTCCTGGCTTCGGATTGGTGTAGCTCCGGCTGTAGTGGCCATTTAGGGGGTTAACCAACAGAGGGAAGACCTTTCTCTCTGTCTCTCTCTCACACCGCCTAACTCTGTCAAATTAAAAAAAAAAAAGATTCTATTGAAAGTTCTACTTTTGTCTTCAGCTGTTGTGAAGACACCCATTCTTTGGGAGACCCCAGATTTTGTCACCCACTGAATTGGAAGTTTTCTCCACTTTAATTTCTCAGAATTTTATAAGCTGAAACAATGAGATGTATATGGGCTTGGTTATTGTTTCTGTTGTTAATTCTCGGTCCTCTTCAGTTAGGGCATGAACAGGATTAATTTTTTCCTCACAAACAGATGTGGCTGGTCTGTTACCATGGGCTTCGTCTTTAGTATCTTCTTGTTCTGTATTAAAATGAGCTGTCCATCTGCAATTTGCTGATTTCTTTGGGGGCATTGTCCCCATCAACTTTACACAGAGCGACAGTGATTTCACCATTCTTCCATCCAACCTTCATTATAAAGTGGATACTTGTTCTTGCTTTAATTTTAGCAGAATTCATGTGTCTCTCATAGGACTTTTTTTTTTTCAAGCCAATGTCTTATACCCCTCAGTACCTCAAATTAGATCTGGTTCAGATAAGTTAGCACAAGTTAGCATGAGTTTATCGTGGTGCAAAAATGTTTGAAATGTACACGCAATTTTTCCAGAGTACTCATTTTCTATGATCTTTTCAAAGACCTCTCCGATGCATGTATGTGTGTATGTGTATGCAAGTGTGTGTGTTAGTAGTAGAGATAGAAATGAAAATGAAAAATGAAAATGAGTGTTTCTTAGCTTCTTATTTTAATCTTTAGGTTATGTTAATAAATTTAAACATATACTTTTCAGGGTGAAAGAAAGCTTTATATGACAAGATCTAAGAAGAAATTTTCTTTACATAATATCATTCATTGACTTATCTAAGCTTCAGGGTTACTTTTGGTGTTCAACTAAATTGTCAGTATGTCTGACAGTGTTTCATTTCTCTGTGCAAGAAAGACAGTTTAAGACTTTTAATGACACCACAATAAAAAAGAAGGGAAAATTTTCCATTGCACTACTATGTTTCAGAGGCAAGTGAGCTATTTCAAAATGAGAGTACTTAATCAAGCCTTCAGCTCTTTTAAAAATGAATACACTGTATGTATTTTTAAAGTAGGCAAAAATAACATTGTAAACAGAGTATCATTGAAAATTCAAATTTTTGAGCTGATGAAAAAAATAATTGTGAATCATCAGTCTTGTCAGAAGTCAACATCAGCTCCGACAAATCTGGGTTGTCTTCCTAATAGATTTCTGATAGCTGGAGAAGCAGAAATCGCAAGGTCCAGAGGGTAATTGGGATGGGACAGGCAGCAGAAGACTCCCAGTTTGGGATAAATGGTATCTTTCTGCTAAAACAAGCTTCACACATTAGACGGCAAGCATTAAGTTGGTGACTTTCCTGATACCCAGGAGACGTTTGTACTAGGAATAAATTTCTATGATGAAGCATTTGACAAGCCTTAGTTCCTGATGTCTCACACTCAAGCCTTACTTTATAGTCACATCTGTTAGTTTAAAGCATTTTTAGTTTATTGAAGAAGCCTTCACAAAGAAAAAACAGATGATGAAAATCTCATCTGTCAAAACTGTTATTAAAACCAGTAACAGTGTGAAATTTTGTTTAAATTGAAAGCATCATTTATTTTTATCAAACATTTTATAAACAATCACATTTGAGAAAGATTTGGGGGACCTGGAGAGCCCTCAACAAAATGCAGCTCATTATGTTGCTTTGTTGAATCTGAGGCTCCGAGATGGGCTGGAGCTGCTTCCCTTATCTTGCAGAGAGACCAGAAGGGTGAGGGATTTGCCACAGAGCAGGCGCTGGTCTGCCTTGCAGTGGGAGAGTGGGTGAGGCAGGGAGGTAGACCTTAGGCACAAGTGGGAGCACCCTGTTTCTGGGGAAGACAGCAGGGGGCACCTATCTGCTCTTTGCTGATGGATTAGGGGGAGCAGCATGGCTTGACCCCTCAGAGAGCTTGGGGAAAAGAATGGAAAGGTAAAAAGGGACATTGATGGACAGACTGAGCAAGGCTTCCTTCCCTAATTTGGGTGTGGAAGGTGATTTCCGTGCACAGATCTGCTACTGTTATCAAAGGGTGTTTCACAGCCAGAAAGAGCACAAGACAACCTTGAATAGGATGAATAGGATGAACAGGAGGTCCATTTGGTCCAGCTTTCATTCAGTCCAGATGTTTGGCAATGAGACAAAACATCCGACACTTTGCTCTTATGTAGACTCAGCCTTCAAATCTACACAAGATCCAGTTTCACATTCTCCACTGTGTCTCGTGTATTTGGCACATCAGTGTGAGCAGCTCTGACATAGAAAGCTCTGACAAGGAAAGTAGAACAATGTACGCCTGCATGATTTGGACAAGGCTGTGGTCTTTCCTTTCTCTACGCGATACTGTTGCACTTTGAGATCTTTCCTGATATATTTTCCTAAAACATTTTCTGTGTGTATTCAGTCAGTCACCTCCATGTTGGCCCTAGGCAACTGTCAGTCATTCCCTACCAACCCCATCATTAGAGATTAGATTTAGCCTTTGTAGACTTTTTTTTTTTTTTTTTTTTTTTTTTTTTAGATAGTAAATTAATTTGAAAGGAAGAGACAGGGAGAGTGAGATCTCCCATACACTGGTTTACTCCCCAAATGTTCACAATAGCCAGGGCTGGTTCAGGCCAAAGCTAGCAGCTGAGAATTTATTCCAGGTCCTCCACATAGGTAGCAGGACCTGACTACTTGGGTCATTGCCTGCTGGCTCTTGTGATTCTCATTAAGAGGAAGTTGTAATCAGAAGTGAAGCCAGGACTCACATCTTGGTACACTGATTTGGGATGACAGCGTCTCAAGGAGTGTCTCAACCACTATGCTAAACGCTCATCTCTAGAGTTTTCTATAAGATAGACCCATATGATAAAAACATTTTTTGTGTGTGTCTGATCTTTTCTGTTCAGGATATTAAAGTCTGAAATGGCAAGGATTAGTAATTTTTTTTATTGTTGAGTTACATTTCATCAAGTGTACATGTCATAATTTGTTTATCTGTTTACCTGTTGATGAACATTTAGGTTGTCTCAAATTTGGGTAGACAAATGCCTTTCTTTCTTCTGGATCAATAGCTAGAAGTAGAAAGTTTGGATAAGGTAAATTAGAAGCTAGAAAAATTTGTCAACTGTTTCCCAAAGTATCTGCCCCATTTGAATCTCCTTACATCAATGTATGAGTTGCTCCATATCCTCATCAGTGCTTGATAATTTTTTCAATTTTAGCAATTTTATGGGATTCTAATAAAATCATGATGTATCCTTTTTGTTTTTTTTAAATATTTATTTATTAATTTGAAAGTCAGACTTACACACACACACAGAGAAGGAGAGGCAGAGAGAAAGAGAGAGAGAGAGAGAGAGAGAGAGAGAGAGAGAGAGAAAGGAAGATCTTCCGTCTGCTGATTCATTCCCTAATTGGCCGCAATGGCCAGAGCTACACTGATCCAAAGCCAGGAACCTGGAGCTTCTTGCAGGTCTCCCATGCAGGTGCAGGGGCATATGGGCCATCTTCTATTGCTTTCTCAGGCCATATCAGAGAGATGGATCAGAAGTGGAGCAGCCGAGACTCGAACTGGTGCCCATATAGGATGCTGGCACTGCAGGTGGCAGCTTTACCTAATACACCGGCCCTAATGTGTCCTTTTTGAAAAATACTTTTGTTTACTAATATTAAGACACTGTAAATTCACAATACTCAAATCATTAAGATAGACAGCTATTTCTAGATCATAGTTGCTTAGCAAATTCTCTATTTGTCATTAGTATGATTTCATTTTGAATGTTTCTGATTACATTTTAAAAATTAGACAATTTTCATAACAGTTTTAGATTTACAGCAAAATTGAGAGAACATTACAGAATTAACCATATATCCCCCCATACATATGGCCTTCTCAATTATCAGCATGCACACAAAGTGGCACCTTGGTTACAATTGAGGAATCTGCACTGTCACAGCATTAGCATCCAAAGTACACAGTTGATATTAGGATTTACTTTTGGTGTTATGCATTCTGTGGGTTTAGTCTAATGTGTAATGATACATATTCACCCTAATAGTATCACACAGAGTAGTTTCACTGATCTAAGAATCCTCTGAGCTTTACCTACTCAGCTCTCTCTTTCCCCAGTTGTAGACAACCATTATCTTTCACTGTATAGCTTTGGCTTTCTAGAATGTCATGTAGTTGGGTTCAGATGGCATGAAGTCATTTCAGACTAGCTTCTTTCACCTCGTACAGTGTACCTGCATTTCCTCCATGTTTTTTCACATCTTAATAATTCATTTGTTTTTAGGAATGAACAGTATTCCATTGTCTGGATATACCACAACTTATCCATTCACTTATTGAAGGGTATCTTGGTTGATTGAAAATTTTGGTGATTATGAATAAAACTGCTACAAGCATCTGTGTGCAGGCTTTTGTGTGGACATAAGTTTTGAACTCATTTGAGTAAATACCATGGACTGTGATTGCTGGATCATATGGTAAGAATATGTTTACTTCTATAAGAAACTGCCAAAATGTCTACCAAAGTGGATGTGCCATTTTGCAATCCCAGCAGTAATGAAAGAGAGTTTCTGTTGCTCTACATCTTTGGCAACATTTGGTACTTTCAGTATTCTGGATTTTGGCCATGCTAATAGATGCATAATGACATCTCATTGCTGTTTCAATTGGCATTTCCCTGATTATATAGGATGTGGAACATCTATTCGTATGCTTACTTACCATCTGTTTAGCTTCTTTGATGAGGTGTGTGTTAAAGTCTTCAGTCCATTTTAAAAATTATTTTCATTTTATTTGAAAGGCTAGAGACCAGCACACAGAGAAAGACAGACAGACAGACAGATGGAGAGAGATCTTGCACTCACTAAATCACTCCTTAAATGTCCACAACAGCCAAGGTTGGGCCAGGCTGCAACCTGAAGCCTGGAACTCAATCTGTGTCTCCCACATGTGTGGCAGGGTTCCAAGTACTTGAGTCATCACGTGATATCTCCCGGGGTATGCACTAGCAGGTGGTTGAATTAGAAGTGGAGTAGTCAGGACATGAACAAGGTATTCTGATACGGGATGCAGGGGTTCCAAGTGCAACTTAACTCCCGTGCCACACACCTGCTCCTAATCCATTTTTAATTTTCTTTTAGTTATTGAGTTTTAGGATCCATCTTGGACTTCCCCATGGGTGGCTAGGGCCCAAATACTTGACACTTTTTCCATTGCCTTCTCAGGCACATTAATAGGAAGCTGGATTAGAAGTAGAGAAACTGGGACTAAAACAGAGTAAAATGTGGGATGTGCCACAATGCTGTCTCTTGTAATTCATTTTGAGTTAATACTTGGAAAAGGTTAAGATCTGTGTCTAAATTAGCTTATAATTATTTTTTCCATGTGAATGTCCATGTATCCCATAACTATTTGTTGAAAAGAACATGTTTTCTTTAGTGTATTGCCTTTGTTCTTTTGTCAAAGATCAGCTGGCTATATTTATTTGTGTCAATTTTTGGTGTCTCTATTCTGTTCCCTTGATGTATTTGTCTATTCTTCTGCAGTATTATGTTGTCTTGATTAAGATTCCATTGTAGTATGTCTTGAAGTCAGGTAGTGTTTTTCTTCCAACTTTGCTCTCCCTCAAGGTTGTGTTGGTGATTTTGGATCTTTTTGCCTCTCCACATAAACTTTAGAATCATTTTGTGATTGTCAGTAGTATAATTTTCTAAAAATTTGGTTGGAATTTCATTGACTCTGTAGGCCAGGTTTGGAAGAGCTGATATCTTGACAACATTGAATCTTCCTATCCATGAACATGGAATATCTCTTCATTGATTTATTTCTTTGATTTTTTTCATCAGAGTTTTATAGTTGTTATTTGCAAGCCTTAAGCTTCCTTGGTTTTTAAAAAGTTGTGTCTCCATTTCTGTTTTATTAATTACTACTTTAGACTTTATCATTATCATCATACTGCTTACTTTAGGTTTAATTTGCTTTACATTTTATATAGAAACTTAGATAATTAATTTTAAACTTTTCTTCTTAAATTATTAAGAATTCAAAGCTATACATTTTTATCTAAGCACTGCTTTAAGTGTATCCTATAAGTTTGACATGTTGTATTTTCATGTTCTTTCCATTCAAAATAATATACATCCTTTTTGAGGTTTTACTTCAACAATAGGCTATCTAACAGTATGTTATTCCCAATTTTTCAAAGACAACTTCATATGTTTTTCTGCTACTAATTTCTAATTGACATTATGCTGGAGAACACACTTCATATGATTCAAAATTACTTTGTTTTTTTTTTAAGGGTGCAGATTATGATATATCTTTGAAAAGAATGTGTATTCTGCTACTGTTGGATTGAATGTTCTATAAATGTAATTTAAACATAACTGGTTGATGATGTTGCTCATATCTTCTTGTATCTTTGCTTATTCTATATCAAGTTGTCCTATAATTGCTTATAGAGGTGTGTATGTTGAAGCCTCTGACTGTAAATGTATATTTGTTTACTTTCCATTTCAGTTTCCTAAGTTTTTGCCTGAAGCTTCTTTATTAGGGGTATACATATTAGAATCAAGTCGTTTTGGTTAACTGTCTTCTTTATTATTATGTAGTGTTCCTTTTTATCCATGATAAACTTACTGTTCTGAAGCCCACTTTGCCTATTATTAATATAATTATTCAAGGGAGGCGGAGCCAAGATGGCAGAATAGTGAGGGCATGCACTGATAGTCCAGGAAAAGATAGTTTAATAAAAGTGGAGTTACTGCAGGAAAAAATTGCAGAGGAAACTCTTCCGGATCTAGTGGATGTGACAGGGAGGACCTATGGGGAGAGCAAGGTTGCCCACTGCGTGGAAGCCCAGCCACAGAGTCTGAGCGCCAGCACTGAAAGGGGACGTGAGAGAAAAACCTCGGTAACCCTAGACTTTGGTGGGGAAAGGCAGAAAGAGCCTAGAGGGAACAAGGCTTGAAGCCCCACTGGGGAAAGTTCACCAGGCTGACTGGAGGAGAGAAAAAAACGAATAAATAAGGGGAACCAGCATGGACACTAGCCTCTCTCTCCACTCACCTTAGAAAGCTGAGCAAGACAAAGAGCAGGCGCCATTTTGGACATACGTAAAGCGGCGCCCTCCATCAGCCAAGCAGAAAAACCTGACTCTAGTGGGGAGAAATAACAGGAGGTTAGGACCTAGTGAAAGTGTGGAGCTAACGAACTGAGACTGTGAAAATCTGAGGGGGGGGCAAGAGAACTCACCGAGTACACAAACTCAGTAACCTTGACAACCCGGTGAGAGACTGCAGAGAAATTTGAGACCACACTGAGGGCTGCATAAAATTTTTGTGTGGTCCCAGGGGTAAGCAGACGAATACCCACAGTGGCCAGATTTCATATATCAACTACCCTCAATTCCACTCAGCTGTGTGGAATTACTTCCCAACTGAGTCAAAAAAAAAAAAAAAAAAACAGAGAGAGAGAGCAAGCGAGAGAACAATCTGGGTGAGTCACCTTTGGCACACACTTAACCCTGAAGAACCAAACAGAGCTCTCTGGCCACACCCATCACAGCCTCTAAGGATCCATCAAAAGCAGGCAGTCCACTTAATCTAGAGTCATAGTATAACAAGAAAAAGCACCACAGTGAAGAAACCAAAGAATATCTCCACAATGCCAAACAAAAAACGCTGAAACCGAGGTAACAAGAATAAGGAAGACACTATCATGCCCCCAAATGAAAAAGACACCCCAATTCAAGATTATGAAGATGATGAGATAGAAGAAATGCAAGAATCGGATCTCAAAAAATTGATAAGAACATTAAGAAGTTTTCAAAAACAAATTCTTGAACTACAGAAATGCTTAATGGACAGGATAGAAAATCTCTCTCACGAAAATAAAATATTAAGGAGGAATCAAAATGAAATGAAACAACTAGTAGAACATTAAACTGTGATAGTGATGAGAAATCATAATGAAATGAAGAATTCAATAGATCAAATGACAAACACATTAGAGAGCCTTAAAAACAGAATGGGTGAAGCAGAAGAGAGAATATCGGACTTAGAAGATAAAGCACAGGAAAGTATACAGTCAAACCAAAGAAAAGAAGAGGAAATTAGAAATCTAAAAAATATTGTTGGGAATCTACAAGATACTATTAAAAAACCCAAAATTCAGGTTCTAGGAGTTCCTGAAGGCATGGAGAGGGAGAAAGGATTAGAAGGACTTTTTAGTGAAATACTAGCAGAAAATTTCCCAGGTTTGGAGAAGGACAGAGACATCCTAGTACAGGAAGCTCATAGAACCCCTAATAAACATGACCTAAAGAGATCCTCACCACGACACACTGTAATTAAACTCACCACAGTGAAACATAAAGAAAAGATCCTAAAATGTGCAAGAGAGAAACGTCAGATTACTCTCAGAGGATCTCCAATTAGACTCACAGCAGACTTCTCATCAGAAACACTACAGGCTGGGAGGGAATGGCAAGACATAGCACAGGTGCTAAGAAAGAAAAATTTCCAGCCCAGAATATTATATCCTGCAAAGCTATCATTTGTGAATGAAGATGAAATAAAGACCTTTCATAGCACACAGAAATTGAAAGAATTTATCGCCACTCGTCCAGCCCTGCAAAAAATGCTTAAAGATGTACTACACACAGAAACACAGAAACACAGCCATCAATATGAAAGAAGGTAAAGGAAGAAAACCTCCCAGTAAAAGATCATAGAAAGCTCAAAGCATATACTAGAAAATATCTGGGAAAATGGCAGGGCAAAGCTACTACTTATCAATAGGCACATTGAACGTTAATGGCCTGAACTGTCCAGTTAAAAGACACCGATTGGCTGATTGGGTAAAGGAACAAAACTCATCTATTTGCTGCCTACAAGGAACACATCTTTCCAACAAAGATTCATGCAGACTGAAAGTGAAAGGTTGGAAAAAGATATTCCATGCCAACAGAAATGAAAAAAAAAAAAGCAGGTGTAGCCATATTAATATCAGACAAAATAAACTTTAACACAAAAACTGTTAAGAGAGACAAAGAGGGACACTGTAAAATGATTAAGGGTTCAATTCAACAGGAAGATGTAACTATTATAAATGTATATGCACCTAATTACAGGGCACCGGTTTATTTAAAAGGTATGTTAAGGGAGTTAAAGGGAGACTTAGACCCCAATACAATAGTACTGGGGGACTTCAATACTCCACTCTCAGAAATAGACAGAACAACAGGACAGAAGATCAACAAGGAAACAGCAGATTTAATTGACATGATTGCCCAAATGAATCTAACAGATATCTACAGAACTTTTCATCCTACATTTAAAGATTTTACATTCTTCTCAGCAGTGCATGGAACCTTCTCTAGGATTGAACACATACTAGGCCATAAAGCAAGTCTCAGCAAATTCAAAAGAATTAGAATCATACCATGCAGCTTCTCAGACCACAGTGGAATGAAGGTGGATATTAGCAACTCAGGAATCCCTAGAGAGTATGCAAACACATGGAGACTGAACAACATGCTCCTGAATGAACACTGGATCATCGAAAAAATCAAAAGAGAAATCAAAAATTTTCTGAAAGTAAATGAGGATAACAACACAACATATCAAAACTTATGGGATAGGACAACAGCAGTGTTGAGAGGAAAGTTTATAGCAATAGGTGCCTACATCAAGAAATTGGAAGGGCACCAAATAAATGAGCTTTCAACGCATCTCAAGGATCTAGAAAAACTGCAGCAAACCAGACCCAAATCTAGTAGGAGAAGAGAAATAATTAAAATCAGAGAAGAAATCAACAGAATTGAATCCAAAAAAAAAAACATTACAAAAAATCAGCCAAGCGAAAAGCTGGTTTTTTTTGAAAAAATAAACAAAATTGGCCCAACTAACTAAAAAAAGAAGAGAAAAGACCCAAATCAATAAAATCAGAGATGAAAAAGGAAACGTAACAACAGATACCACAGAAATAAAAAGAATCATCAGAAATTACTGCAAGGACTTGTATGCCAGCAAACAGGGAAACCTATCAGATATGGATAGATTCCTGGACACATGTAATCTACCTAAATTGAACCAGGAAGACATAGAAAACCTAAATAGACCCATAACTGGGAAAAAAATTGAAACAGTAATAAAGGCCCTCCCAACAAAGAAAAGCCCAGGACCAGATGGATTCACTGCTGAATTTTACCAGACATTTAAAGAACTAATTCCAATTCTTCTCAAACTATTCAGAACAATTGAAAAAGATGGAATCCTCCCAAATTCTTTCTATGAAGCCAGCATTACCTTAATCCCTAAGCCAGAGAAAGATGCAGCATTGAAAGAAAATTACAGACCAATATCCCTGATGAATATAGATGCAAAAATCCTCAATAAAATTCTTGCCAATAGAATACAACAACACATCAGAAAAATCATCCACCCAGACCAAGTGGGATTTATCCCTGGAATGCAGGGATGGTTCAGTGTTGGCAAATCAATCAATGTGATACACCACATTAACAGACTGCAGAAGAAAAACCATATGATTATCTCAATAGATGCAGAGAAAGCATTTGATAAAATTCAACACCCTTTCATGATGAAAACTCCAAGCAAATTGGGTATAGAAGGAACATTCCTCAATATAATCAAAGCAATTTATGAAAAACTCACGGCCAGCATCCTATTGAATGGGGAAAAGTTGGAAGCCTTTCCACTGAGATCTGGCACCAGACAGGGATGCCCACTCTCACCACTGCTATTCAACATAGTTCTGGAAGTCTTAGCCAGAACCATCAGGCAAGAAAAAGAAATTAAAGGGATACAAATTGGGAAGGAAGAAGTCAAACTATCCCTCTTTGTAGACGATATGATTCTTTATTTAGAGGATCCAAAGAACTCTACTAAGAGACTATTGGAACTCATAGAAGAGTTTGGCAAAGTAGCAGGATATAAAATCAAGACACAAAAAATCAACAGCTTTTTTATACACAGGCAATGCCTCGGCTGAGAAAGAACTGCTAACATCAATTCCATTCACAATAGCTACAAAAACAATCAAATACATTGGAATAAACTTAACCAAGGATGTTAAAGATCTCTATGATGAGAATTACAAAACCTTAAAGAAAGAAATAGAAGAGGATACCAAAAAATGGAAAAATCTTCCATGCTCATGGATTGGAAGAATCAACATCATCAAAATGTCCATCTCCCAAAAGCAATTTACAGATTCAATGCAATTCCAATCAAGATACCAAAGACATTCTTCTCAGATCTAGAAAAATGATGCTGAATTTCATATGGAGACGCAGGAGACCTTGAATAGCTAAAGCAATCTTGTACAACAAAAACAAAGCCGGAGGCATCACAATACCAGATTTCAGGACATACTACAGGGCAGTTGTAATCAAAACAGCATGGTACTGGTACAGAAACAGATATATAGACCAATGGAACAGAATAGAAACCCCAGAAATCAATCCAAACATCTACAGCTAACTTATATTTGATCAAGGGTTTAAAACCAATCTCTGGAGTAAGGACAGTCTATTCAATAAATGGTGCTGGGAAAACTGGATTTCCATGTGCAGAAACATGAAGCAAGACCCCTACCTTACACCTTACACAAAAATCCACTCAACATGGATTAAAGACCTAAATCTATGACCCGACACCATCAAATTATTAGAGAATATTAGAGAAACCCTGCAAGATATTGGCACCAGCAAAGACTTCCTAGAAAAGACCCTGGAGGCACAGGCAGTCAAAGCCAAAATTAACTATTGGGATTGCATCAAATTGAGAAGTTTCTGTACTGCAAAAGAAACAGTCAGGAGAGTGAAGAGACAACTGACAGAATGAGAAAAATATTTGCGAACTATGCTATAGATAAAGGATTAATCACCAGAATCTACAAAGAGTTCAAGAAACTTCACAGCAACAAAACAAGCAACCCACTTAAGAGATGGGCCAAGGACCTCAATAGACATTTTTCAAAAGAGGAAATCCAAATGGCCAACAGGCACATGAAAAAATGTTCAAGATCACTAGCAATCAGGGAAATGCAAATCAAAACCACAATGAGGTTCCACCTCACCCTGGTGAGAATGGCTTACATTCAGAAATCTACCAACAACAGATGCTGTAGAGGATGTGGGGAAAAAGGACACTAACCCACTGTTGGTGGGAATGCAAACTGGTCAAGCCACTATGGAAGTCAGTCTGGAGATTCCTCAGAAACCTGAAGATAACCCTACCGTTCGACCCAGCCATCCCACTCCTTGGGATTTACCCAAAGGAGTTTAAATTGACAAACAAAAAAGCGGTCTGCACCCTAATGTTTATTGCAGCACAATTCACAATAGCCAAGACCTGGAGCCAACCTAAATGCCCATCAACGGTAGACTGGATAAAGAAATTATGGGATATGTATTCTTTAGAATACTATACCGCAGTAAGAAACAATGAAATCCAGTCATTTGCAACAAAATGGAGGAATCTGGAACACATCATGCTGAGTGAAGTAAGCCAGTCCCAAAGGGACAAATACCATATGTTCTCCCTGATCGGTGACAACTGACTGAACACCAAAAAGGAAACCTACTGAAGTGAAATGGACACTTTGATAAATGGTGACTTGATCAGCATAGCCCTGACTGTTAATGAACAACTTAATACATTATCCCTCTTAGTATTTTTTTTGTCTGTTCTACTTAATATGACTGGTTTAATTCTGTAATTATCACACAGTTATTCTTAAGTGTTGAAAATTAACTGAAATGTGATCCCTGTTAAACATAAGAGTGGGAATAAGAGAGGGAAGAGATGTATAATTTGGGACATGCTCAAGCTGACTTGCCCCAAACGGTAGAGTTAGAAACATACCAGGGGATTCCAATTCAATCCCATCAAGGTGGCATGTACCAATGCCATCTCACTATTCCAAGTGATCAATTTCAGTTCACAATTGATCATAATGAAAGGACTAAGAGTCAAAGGGAGCACATAAACAAGTCTAGTACCTGCTAACACTAACCGATAGAATAAAGAAAGGGGAGAGTGATCCAACATGGGAAGTGAGATACTCAGCAGACTCATAGAATGGTGGATGTCCTAAATAGCACTCTGGCCTCAGAATCAGCCCTAAAGGCATTCGGAGCTGGCTGAAAAGCTCATGAGAGTATTTCAGGCATGGAAAGCCAAGACACTCTGGCAAAAAGATCTCTGTGAGTGAGATCCCCGTGGAAAGAACAGGTCTTCAAAGAAGGAGGTACCTTTCTCTGAAGGGAGGAGAGAACCTCCACTTTGACTATGACCTTGTCTAAACAAGATAAGAGTCGGAGAACTCAAGGGGCTTCCATAGCCTTGGAAACTCATGACTGGTGCATAGGGACATTACTGATGCCATAAACAGGAGTGTCAATTTGTAAAGTCAACAACAGGAGTCACTGTGCACTTACTCCTCATGTAGGATCTCTGTCCTTAATGTGCTGTACATTGAGGCTTAATGCTATAACGAGTACTCAAACAGTATATTTCACTTTGTGTTTCTATGGGGGTGCAAACTGTTGAAATCTTTACTTAATGTATACTAAACTGATCTTCTGTAAAAAAAAAAAAAAAGAAATTATCAATTCCCAACTTGACTCTCACTGGGATTAAACATGACAATAGGTCTGATCTGATTTCATCATCATTTAAAAAAATCATCTATTATTTTTCACTTTATGTTTCTGTGTGGGAGCAAACTGTTGAAATCCTTACTTAATGTATACTAAGCTGATCTTCTGTATATTAAGATAATCGAAAATGAATCTTGATGTGAATGGAAGGGGAGAGGGAGTGGGAAAGGGGAGGGTTGTGGGTGGGAGGGACGGTATGGGGGGGAAGCCATTGTAATCCATAAGTCGTACTTTGGAAATTTATATTCATTAAATAAAAGTTAAAAAAAAAACAGTAGATTGGATAAAGAAATTATGGAATATGTACTCTATAGAATACTATAGAGCAGTAAAAACAATGAAATTCGGTCATTTGCAACAAAATGGAGGAATCTGGAAAACATTATGCTGAGTGAAATAAACCGTCCCAAAGGCCCAAATATCATATGTTTTCCCTGATCAGTGACAACTAACCGAGCACCAAAAAGGAAACCTGTTAAAGTGAAATGAACACTATGAGATACGGTGATTTGATCAGCCCTTGCCCTGACTGTTGATGAACAACTTAATGCATTATCCCTCTTAGTATTTTTTTTTGTTTGTTCTACTTAATACTATTGGTCGAATTCTGTAATTCATACACAGTTATTCTTAAGTGTTGAAACTTAACTGAAAAGTGATCCCTGTTAAATATAAGAGTGGGAATAAGAGAGGGAAGAGATGTGCAATTCGGGGCATGCTCAAGCTGACTTGCCCCAAACGGTAGAGTTAGAAACATACCAGGGGATTCCAATTCAATCCCATCAAGGTGGCATGTACCATTGCCATCTCACTATTCCAAGTGATCAATTTCTGTTCACAATTGATCATAATGATAGGACTAAGAGTCAAAGGGATCACATAAACAAGACTAGTGTCTGCAAATACTAACTGATAGAATAAATAAGGGAGAGAATGATCCAACATGGGAAGCGAGATACACAGCAGACTCATAGAATGGCGGATGTCCTAAACAGCACTCTGGCCTCAGAATCAGCCCTTAAGGCATGCGGATCCAGCTGAAAAGCCCATGAGAGTATTTCAGGCATGGAAAGCCAAGACACTCTGGCAAAAAACAAAAAGCAAAAAAACAAAAACCGATGGAGTAAATAAAGGGGAGAGTGATCCAACATGGGAAGTGAGATACTCAGCAGACTCATAGAATGGCAGATGTCCTAAATAGCACTCTGGCCTCAGAATCAGCCCTAAAGGCATTCGGAGCTGGCTGAAAAGCTCATGAGAGTATTTCAGGCATGGAAAGCCAAGACACTCTGGCAAAAGATCTCTGCGAGTGAGATCCCAGTGGAAAGAACAGGTCATCAAAGAAGGAGGTACCTTTCTCTGAAGGGAGGAGAGAACCTCCACTTTGACTATGACCTTGTCTAAACAAGATAAGAGTCGGAGAACTCAAGGGGCTTCCATAGCCTTGGAAACTCATGACTGGAGCATAGGGAGATTATTGATGCCATAGACAGGAGTGTCAATTGGTAAAGTCAACAACAGGAGTCACTGTGCACTTACTCCTCATGTAGGATCTCTGTCCTTAATGTGCTGTACATTGAGATTTAATGCTATAACGAGTACTCAAACAGTATATTTCACTTTGTGTTTCTATGGGGGTGCAAACTGTTGAAATCCTTACTTAATGCATAGTAAACTGATCCTCTGTAAAAAAAAAAAAAAAAAAGAAATTATCAATTCCCAACTTGACTCTCACTGGGATTAAACATGACAATAGGTCTGATCTGATTTCATCATCATTTAAAAAAATCATCTATTATTTTTCACTTTATGTTTCTGTGTGGGAGCAAACTGTTGAAATCCATACTTGATGTATACTAAGCTGATCTTCTGTATATTAAGATAATCGAAAATGAATCTTGATGTGAATGGAAGGGGAGAGGGAGTGGGAAAGGGGAGGGTTGTGGGTGGGAGGGACGGTATCGGGGGGAAGCCATTGTAATTCATAAGTCGTACTTTGGAAATTTATATGCATTAAATAAAAGTTTAAAAACAAACAAACAAACAAACAAACAAGATCTCCGCAAGTGAGATCCCAGTGGAAAGAACAGGTCATCAAAGAAGGAGGTACCTTTCTCTGATGGGTGGAGAGAACTTCCACTTTGACTACGAACTTGTCTAAATATGATCAGAGTCAGTGAACTCAAAAGGCTTCCATAGCCTTGGCAACTCATGACAAGAGCCGAGGGTGATTACTGATGCCATAAACAAGAGTGTCAATTTGTTAAGTCAACGACAGGAGTCACTGTGCACTTACTCCTCATGTAGGATCTCTGTCCTTAATGTGCTGTACATTGTGATTTAATGCTATAACTAGTACTCAAACAGTATTTTTCACTTTGTGTTTCTATGTGGGTACAAAATGTTGAAATCTTTACTTAATGTATGCTAAACTGATCTTCTGTATATAAAGAGAATTGAAAATGAATCTTGATGTGAATGGAAGCGGAGAGGGAGCGGGAATGGGGAAGGTTGCGGGTGGGAGGGAAGTAATGGGGAGGGGGAGCCATTGTAATCCATAAGCTGTACTTTGGAAATTTATATTCATTAAATAAAAGTTAAAAAATATAATTATTCCAGATTTCTTATAGTTCATATTTGCATGGAATATTTTTCTACTTTGTCATTTTTAATTTTCTATGTTTTATACTTAGTTTCTTGTAGACCATGTATAGTTATGTCTTGATTTTTCATTCATTTCAGCAATCAGTGCCTTTATTCATTTTTATTTACTTGAAAGGCAGAGCGACAGAAGGAGAGAGAGGGAAAGATGGAACGAAGGCAAGGGGAGAAGAGAGAGATCTTCCATCCATTTTTTTACTCCTGAAAATGTAACAGCCAGGGCTGATCCTGAACATTTTTTCATGTGTCTGTTGGCAATTTATGTTTCATCCTTTGAAAAATATCTGTTCATATCCTTTGCCCATTTCTTAACTGGATTTCCTGTTTTGTTGTTATTGAATTTCTTGAACTCTTTATAGATCCTGGATATCAATCCTTTATCAGTTGCAAAGTTTGCAAATATTTTTTCCCATTCTGTCAATTACCTCTTTGCTTTGTTGTGTGTTTCCTTTGCAATGGAGAAGTTTCTCAGCGTGATTTAATCCCATTTGTGAATTTTTGCTTTTATTGCCTATGCTTCTGAGGTCTTTTCCAAGAAGACTTTGACTATGCCAATGTTTTGCAGAGTTTTCCCAATGTTCTCTTCTAGTGATTTAATGGTATTAGGTCATAGATTTAGATCCTTGATCCATTATGAGTTGATTTTTATATAAGGTGTAAGGTAGGGATCTTATTTTATGTGGAGATCTCTGTTAACATCTTGACCTTATCTTTCCTTAAGACCTGCTGCCTTGATCACGGTATAGGAGTCTAATGCTGGCAGCTTAACAGGGACAGGGTTTATACACAATGCTTCTGTAGACTATTCTACCTTGTGCCAATATTACTGACATTTGATATCACATGTCATAATAATACTAATCTGATAGAGAAAAGCAAACTAATTCTATTTTTACTTTGTATTTATTACTTCTCCTTTTCCTAATTTATATAGGCCCATTATTTTTAGTTGTGTGTTTCTGACTAGATTAGTTCCACAGAAATAAAGAACTGATCAGTCCTGAAACACAGTGCTTATAAATATAGGTAGTATAATACAAGAATATCATTTAAGCTATTTATTCACTTAAATATATGAGGGGGTTGATGTCGTGTAGTGGATATAGCCACTCCTGGCATCTCATATGGGTGTGTCCTGGCTGCTCAATTTCTGATCCAGCTCCCTTCTACTGGCTTGAAAAAAGCAGCAGAAGATGGCCCATGAGAAATCTGGAAGAATTCCTGGCTCCTGGCTTTGGTCTTGCCCAACCCTAGCTGTTGCAGCCATTTGGGAGTGAACCATTAAATGGAAGATAGATCTCTCTCTCTCTCTGCATTTCCCTCCTTCCTTCTATCTCTAATTGTGCCTTTCAAATAAATAAAAATAAATCTTAAAAAAGGAGTCTGAGACACAGAGAAAAAGAAAGATGGATAGACAGAGGAGAGCTCCTATCTGCTTGTTCACTCCCCAAATGTTCACAATGGCTGGGATGTCAAAGCTGGGATCTGGGAACTCAATTCAGGTCACCCAAATGGGTGACAGAGATCTAATTGCTATAATAGTCACTACTGTCTCCCCGGGTCTGCAGCAGCTGGAAGCTAGAGTTAGTAGCAGAACTGGATACAGAGCCCAGATACTCTGATGTGGGACAAAGGCAACTTAACTGGATTCTTAACCACTAGGCCAAATGCTTGTACCAAATTTCACTATTTGAGTCATAGACACACACACACATTTTGACTTAGTATAGAACATTGCTTATTAAGGACTTACTAAACATGAATATTCATACATCTATCCATAGTACTGCATGTTTTTAGATAGTGCTCATCCTGTGTGCATTATATACAAAACAAGGATTTTATTAAATACAAGTTTCTTTGTATTAGAAAATAACACTGGGGTATTAGTTGCATGATAAATAGCACACATCTGATAGAGATGCTTTAGCTGTCTCAAATTATAAGGATTCAATTATTTTTTCTAGAAAATACTTGTATTACAATCTCATTATCAAAACACTTTCCACATACTTTGCCAAAAATTACCTTTTCTTCATTTTAATTATACAACTCCAAACCACTTTTCCTCATTTGTATTTGATAATTATAAGCAAAGAAGCCAATTTGAGAACAAGAGATACAAGGGAACGCAGTCCTGCATTTTCTCTTCTTTCTGTTGGTACCACTGACATCACTGAGATGAAGCGTATTTAATTTCAATTCACTGAATGACCACATTCATTATTTGAGTCCATTTCCATTTCAGGCTGATTTCTTTCAAATCTGATTCATTATACATAATTTTTCTTTAAGCATACATGTCTACATTCCTTTCAACTTGTTTTCATCTAGGGAAAGAGGGGAAGGAAATTCACATTTATTTTATATCTACTTTTGACACAGCCTGGTTTTGGCACTGACATATATTATCTCATTCAATTCTCTCCATAATCCTGAGAAGCTGCCACTATTATTCTCATTTTAAAGATGAAAATCTGATGGCTGGAGACCAATATGCCCAAGATTGTTTAATTAGGAAAGAGCAGAGCCAGAATTCAAACAAATCTATCCCTTTTTCTTTCTCCTTCTTTTTTTAAATGGTATTGCATTGTCTCTTGGCAGGCAAAGATTTTATGAAAAGCTCATGGGAGGTTAGAAAGTTAATAATTTAAAAAATCAGATTGGTTTATCTGTCGTGTCTGTGTGAAGTCCATGTGTGAAAATGCTTATCAGAACATGACAGATGAGTGTGCCCCATGTTAGAATGTGGAGATGTCTCAGGATTGGCCTAAGTATGAGGGTAGACTTCTAAGGGAAGTATTCCTAAACTACATTCTAGAATGGTTTCTCTCTATATCAGGGCTCTCTGTTTTGTTTTGTTTTGTTTTTAGGAGAGTGATCAATTGATCTTAAGAGCCAATTGAGATTAATCTAGGTAAAAACCATCTGTGAACAAGTGTGTTAGGTTATGGGTGACAGTAATGTAGATGGCAATTTGATGTCACCTGACATGCCACAAATTTCCCCAAAAGTCTTCCTTAATTGAGTTGCAACCTGCCCTTTTTGGAATTGTTAAAATTCTAAGCATCCCAGTGAGAGACTGTAAATTGTATATTATGATGGTATTTGTTGTCATTATCTTAGTAACAACCCTGTTACAAGAATGAGATAGGAGACAGAGCACATTGGAATTGTCTCCAGAAAAATAAATTATAATCACAAGTTAACTATGTGATAGAGCAGGTAATTTAAGTGGCCCCCAGTCTTTGCTTTTTTACCCATAAAATACAACAACATTACTGGTAAAGTTTTCTTTCTTAAACTATTTTCCCCAAAGAAAGAAAGTAATAAGTTAAAGAAAGGGAAAAATGTAAATAAAATATAAATAGTTCTCTCATTCCAGCCTGCTGCTCTTCTCCTTAAATGCAATTGCTATGAATAGATTGTGTGCACTCCAATACACATTTTATGTGTGTACATAGCCAGGCATGTAGGTATATTTGTGTTTATACACAACTGTCATTTTCTTTTTAGCTCAAATGGGAATATACTACACTCACTGTTCAGTTGAATTTTATAAAATGATACATATCTTGGAGACATTTTTCTTATTACCGTATTTTGTCATCATTTTTAGAAGTTATATATTTTGGGGCCAGCGTGGTGGCGCACTAGGTTAATCCTCTGCCTGCGGCGCCAGCATCCCATATGGGCGCCAGGTTCTAGCCCCGATGCTTCCAGTCCAGCTCTCTGCTGTGGCCTGGGAAGGCAGTGGAGGATGGCCCAAGTGCTTGGGCGCCTGCACCGCATGGGATACCAGGAAAGAAGCTCCTGGCTCCCGGCTTTGGATTGGCGTAGCTCCGGCTGTGGCGGCCATTTGGGGAGTGAACCAATGGAAGGAAGACCTTGCTCTCTGTCTCTCTCTCTCTCACTGTCTGTAACTCTACCTGTCAAATAAATAAATAAAAATTCTTAAAAAACAAGTTGTATATTTCATTGTATGAATATGCCACAATTTATCTAATCAGTTTTCAATTGAAGGGCATTAAGTTTGCCACAATGAATATACTTGTCTCTATGATATTATAAGCACAAATAGGCAAACAGACATAGAATTCTGAAATGAAATTACCAGTCAAAATTATTATTTTAAATAAGTGAAAGATAATGCACAACTGATTTTTTAAAACATTGTTTTGGGGGAAAATCAGATTTATTTATAAAAAGTTAAGCAATAAAGAATAATAAAGAGCCGGCGCCGTGGCTCACTAGGCTAATCCTCCACCTTGCGGCGCCGGCACACCGGGTTCTAGTCCCGGTTGGGGCGCCGGATTCTGTCCCGGCTGCCCCTCTTCCAGGCCAGCTCTCTGCTATGGCCAGGGAGTGCAGTGGAGGATGGCCCAGGTGCTTGGGCCCTGCACCCCATGGGAGACCAGGAAAAGCACCTGGATCCTGGCTCCTGCCATCGGATCAGCGCGGTGCGCCGGCTGCAGCGGCGGCCATTGGAGGGTGAACCAACGGCAAAAGGAAGACCTTTCTCTCTCTGTCTCTCTCTCTCTCACTGTCCACTCTGCCTGTCAAAAAAAATAAAAAAAAAAAAAAAAATAAAAAAATAAAAAAAAAAAAAAAAAAAAAGAATAATAAAAAGAGGACAGCAAAAATTTATTCCAATTCATAACCATATAGAACTCACCATTTTAAAAAATTATTTATTTATTTATTTGAAAGGTGATTGGAGAGAGAGTGATAGAGATCTTCCAGCTGGTGGATCACTCCCTAAATAACCACAATGGGTGGAATTGGACCAGACTTAGGCCCACAGCCTGGCGCTCCATCTCCTACATCTCCCATGTAGGTGACAGGGACCCATTAGCATTCAGATGGATCTGAAGCAGGGAAGTCGGGACTTGAACCAGCAGTCTTATGGGATGCTATGCCACAATGCTGGCCCTTAATATTACCATGTCTACCTTAGATGACTATCCTAGCAGATATCTGTTAATGTCTATGTAAAAAGAAAGCCAGATAGATAGAATAATTTCCTTTTTAAAAGGCTCATGGAATATAAGCTGATTTAAAAGTATACTGTATTTATTTTTTCTTTGAATGTACCAGGATAAAAAGAAATTAGAGTGATGGTAAAGGAATTTCTAAACTGTAGATTAAGTTTTTGTTGCCACAGAAGGTATTAGTTTCTAAAAGCTCTCTTTAAAATTAAAACGAAAGATTTGAAAACTCTTGAAGATGAAATCCACTCATATTATATTTTATTCTGCCTCTCCCACTTCCAGGGTTTTAAGTTAAAAAAAATTCTATATTTAATAGATTCATGAGATATTTTTACAGCTAAGGCTTTTCTATTCTTGAGTTATTTTGATTTATTTCTTGATTACCTAGGTTTAACTAACATTATTTTTATTTTTCAAGAAGGAGTCAGATTACTATTTTTCTAGGTGTTCGAATGCTTGAGAACACAGGTTAGCTATTTTATACACAAGGAACCAATTGACCATGTATAATATTCTTGGGTCCTATTTCCTTTAGAATTTTCTAGACATTACTGTTTTTTAGAATAGAATGTTGCATTGGAAATTGTCTAATTAGTGCTGTGAGGCCCAACCTTGTAAATGATTTGCCTTTGCTGGGTGGCTGTCTGAAGATTTATTTGCTTTGAAAGTTAAATTTAATTTGAATATATTCTGATGTATTTTTTCTTCTATATCAACTGTTTTTGGAATTTGGCAAACATTCATAATCTGCATGTTTACTTCTTTCATTCTCTGAAGTTTTTGTTACATTGTATAATACTTTTTCATTAAAATTTGTTTCCTAATTTAGCATTATTTTATGTTGAATCATTTGCTTTGTTCTTTGTATACTCCTTCTTCTCTCTCTGTTTCCTGTGTAGTTTATCTATAGCTTTTCCCACTGGCAATTTAAATTTCACATGCATATTTTCCTCTTGCTGTTTCTAATATTTCTATTAAATGCATAATACTATTTTTGATTCTCAACTTATTTCCTCAGCTCTTAGTTTCCTTTTGAATGCTTTATTATCCCTGCACATGCACTCTCCTCCTCCAGCTCTTATTGAAGTGAATTCATATTATTATTAGATTTTCTTTTTCCTCTAATGCATTTTTTCCACGTGAAGTTTTTTATTATTATTATTATTTTTTTGACAGGCAGAGTGGACAGTGAGAGAGAGAGAGAGAGAGAAAGGTCTTCCTTTGCCATTGGTTCACTCTCCAATGGCTGCCACGGCCAGTTCGTTGTGGCCAGCGCACCGCGCTGATCCGATGGCAGGAGCCAGGTGCTTCTCCTGGTCTCCCATGGGGTGCAGGGCCCAAGGACTTGGGCCATCCTCCACTGCACTCCCTGGCCACAGCAGAGAGCTGGCCTGGAAGAGGGGCAACCGGGACAGAATCCGGCGCCCCCACCGGGACTAGAACCTGGTGTGCCGATGCCGCAAGGCAGAGGATTAGCCTAGTGAGCCGCGGCGACGGCCTACGTGAAGTTTTAAATCTGTATTTTATGAAATTTATATGCCCAGTTTTCTCTACTAGTTGGAAAAGGGGCTGTTGTCTTCCATTGTTGAAATTCTGCAGATGGGAGCGTCTGTTATCCTGGACTTGTTCCTATAATTTCACAAGGTTACTTACCCACCAGCCTCGGTATGCGTCTATCCAACTAGGGGAATGTTCCCGGAATTTTAATTTTTTCCTCCCATTTCTGCCTTGTTACATCTCTGGGCAGCAAAATTATGGTGAAGAACAGTGAAGAGTAACATCAACATCCTGGGTAAAATAAATACATTTCCTTGGCCTCGTCTTAAAGTTTATGCTATCAAGTTGTCACTCCTTTCTCTGACTCTCTGCTATTGGTACACTTTTTAAATTTTGTTTTGAGAATTATAATTGCTCATACTATTAATTATAAGTGGGGGAATAGTTTAATCTGGCATTGTCTTTTCTGTGTAATTACTTTGCATTATAAATGTTGAAAACTATCTTCCAAAGTAGTAGTACCAATGTACTCTCACTAAAAGAGACCATGTAAATCCAAACTACTACATTTTAAATCTTATTGAATAAGATATACAACAATGTTATTTTATTTTTTAATGTATAATTTATATGAATGAAGTTGGGTAGAAACTTATTTTCTTATTGCTTTGTAAGAGTTCTTTGTTATGGGAAATCACATTGGCAAACATTTCCTCTACTTCATAATTTTTCTTTGGGCTTTGATTTTTATGTTTTCATTAAGTTTGTCTGAATTTCCAGTTTTTATGAAATCCAATATGTATTTCTCTTACATTTATGAGTTTTGTGACTTGCTTAGAAAGTTTTTTTTCAGTCTTACATTAAAAAAACAAATCCAGAAGGTGGACAAATAAACTCCTGACCTGTCCCATCCACTTGCTCCCAAGTTTGACTGCTAAGCCTGAATCGACAAACAAGGGGCTTAGCAGGTGTGTTTGCGGCACTTTCTCTGGGCAGGATTCGATGGATCTGATAGTCTCTGCTGTGTCCTTCAAACGCATCATGCTACAACTGTAAGTGACACTTCACAAACAGGGAATTAACAAACATTTTGCAAGGCCGAAAACTCCACAACAGGCATTAAAAAAAGCTAAAAAGGCTGTGTTCCCATTTCACGACTTTATAAAAACCAGTAAAATACAATGCCCTCTCTTGTTGGAATTTACTGAGATCAGAAAAAGGAGAGGGTAGTCCCCCTTTTACCCAGAAGAACAAAGCATCTTGTGTGATGTTGGTAACCATTTGGAGGACAGCGTGAAGCAAGAAGGGGTTACTGCTCTATTGGAAACCAAACAGGTCAAAAGGACTAGAATATAAAGAGAGGAGGATGGATACTTAGTAGAGCATTATTGCCATGGTTCTCTCAGAAACTCATTTTATCAAAGAGGGAAAACAGTCTTGGTTAAATTACGACAGGCATGTGCCACCCCACCTTCTGCAGTGTTCTCTTAAAATATCCCATGCTGTTGAGGATCTTTTATAGACAGGGCATCTTCTGTTCAAGATGATAAGGTGGAGAACATGAAACCAAATGGAATTATCCACGTGGCAGAACATTTGCAAATAAAATAATTTATGGGTTCACCATAAATGTTGTTAAGTCTGGGACTTGTACAATGATGAGTTATGAATTCAGCCTTGTTAACGTTTCCTTTGCAATATGTGGTGGGAAACAGCTATTAAAAATACTAGCGTCACTATTTATTCAAAGGTTCCACATCACCAGAAGAAACTGCCTGAGAGGAAACATCTTGTTCATAATGATTTGGAATACAGAGCTCTAAGTTTCATGCACTGAATGTTTAGCTTCATAATAAGGAAGCATTCATAATATATGTGTGATATTTGTTAGTGCTAAACATATAGCTAAATGTTTGATGAAAGAGCTATTGTGTACTTGATTTTACAATAAACAGTTAAAACCCCCAGAGTAGATTTGATGCAAGTGGAATGTTTGCTTAGATTTAGCAAAGAGAAATAGTGTAAATAATTCAGAGGTGTAATTTGACTCAATATTTTTCCTGGCCTGTGAGATATATGGGCCTACTTCTTATTTTCCCATGTAGCTTTGCTCTCTTCTCCAGGTTGTGGTTCCTTTGGTTTTTAATTCACTTCTGGGGTCAACTTGAAAACAGGTTCAGATCAACGGATGGAAATGTATGTGATACATCAAAAGAACGTGCGTTGTCTCCTCTGCTTGGACTCAGAGGCCCTCTGAGGGTGTCACCTGCTACCTCCTCAGAGAAATAAAACTAAGAAGAATAGGAAAGGAGGGCTCAACTCCGCACGCTGGTTCCTGTTCTTCAGCAGAAAAGGGTTTTGCCTCTGGCCTCTGACCTCCCCACACCCCTTCTGCAAACCAAACATAATTCAGTGAAAGGTTGAATGCAAGACAAAAATGGTTCCCAAAAGACAAGAAATCTGGTGACTTAGGGCTTCAATTCCAGGGCATAGACTTAGTTGTGCATTACTGATCTGAACTGTGGTACCCGAGGCCTGTGTTCGGCTCTGTGCTTTCTCCTGGCACTTGTGTTAAAGTAATGGGTCTGAAGAATATCATGAGGAGCCTTGCAACAGAGCACAGGGTGACCAGGAGGTCCCATCCCTTTTCTTAGGGATGTTGAGGACTTCACCAAGCTTTATAGTCTCCAGACCACCTCTTCTCACCCACCAATTTTTTTGGAAAATAATTCTTGGCTAATTCCCTGCCCATCTTCCCTTACATTATTAAAAATCTAAGTATATATTTCCATTTTTGGTGATTGTCACACTTTAATGAGGCTGTTGGTTAGTTTCTCGGATACGTTGCTGCTACTTCTTTAGAATGCAGCAAGGCAGATATTATTTTAAAATTGGCTACAGATAACCCATTCACTAAGTGGATGAGTCAACAGATGTTTTTTCTTGAAGCATGAGTTGTGTGAAAAAGGGTGATTACTCCATTCCTCCGCCTCTCACGCCCAGCACACATAACACACAGAAGGAGAAACAGTTCCCAAGGCTGCAAGAAGGAAATGGGCTCAAGTGACTGAGGCAGAGCTTTAAATCAGAGCAGAAACAATGGTGCAAAGACATCTGTATCAGGACTCCTAAAACTTTAAAATACAAGGGACTGCTGCGTAGCTCCTTGCATGTCTGCCCTCGTGTACCAGAGGCTGAGGAGGACATAACAAAGGTGTGTTTCTACAATCATCGTTATGGCGCAGTTTTTGAAAGCTCTGGGAGCAGAGAAGTGAATTCTGGTCTTGGTTTCAGCACTAATCAGCTGGTGATTTGGGATCATTTCCCCTTTAGTTTCCTTCTGCTTAAACGCAAGGAGCTGGTAGAAGTGACTCGAAATCCTTTCCAGCTCTAATATCCTCTTGTTCAAGCTGAATGTTTCCCAAGTTTCAGTCCGAGGAATATCTGATATGAGCCAGTACGGGAGGACTGGATTTCTTGGAAGAACATTGTGCTCCTTGTGAAAGGACCAATGTTCTCTCCAGTGGCCGTGAGCTTCCTGGGCAGAGACGAGGGTTCTTTCTTGACTGTACTTTAGTCAGTCTCCTGAACTTTCCTCTAGGCCTATTGTGTATGCGTCCTCGGAAAATCCAGCTCTAACAAATAAACCTACTGAGTCGGTTTACTGCGATCCTGATCACCTTTCGGATCTGATTGGGTTCTTTTTTCTCCTCCAGCAGCCCCCAGGCGATAGCTGATCACCCATGCCTGTCTTAAGTAGGAATCCTGTTAGGTCAGTTTAGCCAGAATCCTCCTTACCTCTGATATTTCTTCTTAGTAATTTTCTACGCTCTGACCCCCTCCCCCTTTCTGGCTTTAAGTTCTCACTTGCCTATGTTTTATTTGGAGTTGAGTCTCATCTGGCTCCCCAATAGTAAATCCCATTCTATGGCTTTTATAGCTACCCTGATTGTCTGGAATGAAGTCTTCCTTACCACGCTTTAACAAGTATCATTGAATAATTTTTTTTCTTTAACAAGTGGAAATAATCTGGGAGCCTTTGTGTAAGAACAGAGCCTGGAAAGAGGCAAAGTTCTTTAGCTATGGATTGTCTATCATCAACTCAAATGCCAATGGTGATGATATTGCTTGCTTTGATGCACCCTGGAATGCCTGTATCACCATATATTGTACCTGGAGGGTTTCATAGAACATAGAATGAACCTTTAGTGCTTTGATCTTGTAAGTTCCATCGCACTGGAGAAGACCTCCACGTGTGTGACTCTGTGGATCACTTGTGCTTAACCAAGCCTCCTTGCATCCATTGCTCTCTTCCAAAGCATAAATGATAAACCCATTCAGCTCCCTCTCACCACTCTGGACTTCAAGCCAAAAGTTAAACTAACAGATCAGGCCCAGACCCAATTTGTTTAAGTAAATGGGAAGAAAATGAAGCTTTACATGCAAGACCACAGAAAAAGGCAGAGCTAAAAAATCATTTTATTCCAGGAAGCAAAATGAAAGCACTGGGGTATTACCAACACTAAGAGTCCACGTGTTGTCTTGTGGACCTTGGAGAACACACTGAGAAGTCTCCCCTTGAAGCAAGCTATTTGTTCAGACAGAATCCTCTGCATCCTGCTCCCCATCCTTGAGTTATTTTCTCCCCATTTTGCTCCCAGGATCCAGGAACTTGGGTTCTGAACCAGTTCGAAGCTCATGCAAAGTTTCTGGAGTCAATGCTTTCTAAGACAACTCTCTGATTTTCCTTGGAGCATGCCCATTCAGACCAGGATTGAACCTATGTAGCTTATGAGACCAGACAGTTTCTAGCCAAAGGTGGGTTAAAAGAGGCAGTTCATCCAAGTTCACATTGCGATAAGAGATCCAGCATGAAGTGGGAGGCCGGCCTGGCCATAAAGGGAGGTATTCTTTTGCGAGAGGCTGGCATGTTTATGATTCTTGAGGTTATGTGAGCTCAGTTTTTCCCCCTTAAACATCTGCCACAGGTGCCGGGGAAACACTGCTTGTATTTTTGTATGAACATGGTGTAAATAATGTCCACTTTCAATAAACCTCTAAAACTGAAACAGCTGCCATGTGGGACTTAAAAACAACTTGTGACTTCCTGTAAGTCTGGGGCCACCTTATCACCATCTCCATTCAAAACTGTAACCCCTCCTCCCCTCCTCAACTTTGGTCCACAGCCCTATAAAGTTCATAGCCTGTGACTCTGTTTTTCACAACTACAGGGCAATGACTTTCAGAAGCAAATAAGGCATTTGTCCTAGATTCTTGGAAGAGGTGCTGAAGGTGAAATTTTACCACCATCCTGGTAGAAACACCCAACAGCAACAATTCTGGTACTTCAGAGCCTTTTTTAAGACATGTATTACCATGCCTGTCTTCTGTGTCTTATTTGTTATGTGTTATTAGCCACTACTGCTAGGGCTTTATCTTCTAAATTCTGCTAGGATTCCTGATGATTTGACCTAGGTCAAGGAGAACAGTTGGTAAAGCCTATGACTGTAATACCTATTAAGTTTGCATTTTCAGGCATTTACACATTTTGTTTTCTTTAACCACACAGGATTTTCTTTTCTACAATCCCAGTGGATTCAAAGACTGAGAAAGATTTTCCCTCTACATAACCAGCATCATGCTCTTCATACATCCTAGGAGCAAACTGGGAGTGGCCAAGAGATAACAGGGTTCTAATTCTCACCTTTCATAAAAGAACATGGTTTACTTCTTTTAAGATTTTATTTCTAAAGATCAGATGTGAAATGATGGAACAAAAATAACCTTGAACATTTTCGTGTGTTACGTGATTTGTGTGTGTGTTTGTGTGTGTGTGTGTTCCTCGTAATAGCTGCTAGTTAAGTAGCTGAGTGCAAGTTTGTTCATGCAGATCAATAGTTTCCCCAGGACAAGACTGCTTGTCCTAATGATTGGACCCAGTGGTTTTCAGCCAAAGCCATTTTGCTTCCCAGGAGACACTTGGTAATGTGTGGAGACAGGTTTGATTGTTACAACTGGGGGGAAGAGATGCTGCTGGCATACAGTGAGTAGGGACCAGGAATGCTGCTAAATAAATATCTTTCAATACATAACACAGATAACCCATCCCTACATGGTTCCCAGAATTATCTTCTTAAAATGTCAGCAATGCCAAGGTTGAGAAATTTTGGGGAAAGAAAGTAACAGTGAACGTAGACTTTAGGGTCAATAAGTTGAAAAGATTATAGTCTTGAAATGCCAGCTACTGGCCAATGATCAGGCAAGAGACTCCTTCTTCTGCAGAACTCCATACTAGGGTGAGACCTGAAGACTCAACCCCGCTGAGTACCACAGACCTCCAAGATGTCTCTGCTGCCCCTGCAACTACTTCTGCTGGACAGATCCTGGCATTTATGATGCATATTTCTATAATTCTCTGGGCATTGACCACCCCTTGCATTATTTTTCTTATTTGTAGGCATATCTGCTTATTGTATGTGAAAATACAAGCCACATAATCACTGTGGAAGTGCTGAAAGTAAAATCATCTCTTTTCCTTCTTAAATCATGTGCCAGCTGTACTGATGTACCATTATTCAGGCACAAATTCATTAGAGAAGTTCTACTTCCCATCCTATTCCAAAATAGCACGATTCCTTTGAAAATATTTTCATTGATCAATATGAGATGGAAACTTTGGGAAATTAACTCATATAGATTGAATGTGTAATATTTAATTTGTTATGTAATAGTCTGTGAAAGGAATGTGTTGTGATTTATTCAGCCATGCTTCTTTTCTATTGATTAACCTCGCTTTGTTTCTAGTTTTTTTATTGTTACAAACAATGTAGCAATAAATTCCTTTGTATATATAGTTTCAAGTATTGTACTTTTGTTTATTATTACTCTCATTTCTGTTGAATTACCAAGTGGAATGGCTGGGATAGCTTATGCATTTTTAATTCTAAAATTTACTGCTGTATTACTTTAGAGGTTATAGTAATATAGTAACTGATAGAAAATGAGTGCCTATTTTTATCGATCTTTTAGATGATTTAATAGCACATAATACATTAATATATCCTAACATAATACAATTGTACACTTCAGTTATCTTGTATTATATATGCAGATACATGTGTGTACTTGTCTTCAAGATTCATTGCAAATGCATATTATGAAAAAAACCATGCAAGAACATCAAAGATTGTTTGCACCAAAGTAAATATATCTTTTAATTCTATTTTCCCCCAAACTTTTTGAAGCTTCCTCATGTAAGTCTCATCCATCTATCAGTAGGCCCTTGGGTTATCTGCACATTTGGCTATTGTAAATAATGCTGCTGTGAACATGGGTGTACCACTATCTGTTCAAATCCTTGTTTTCCCTTCTGTTTTGGTATACACACAGATGTGAAATTGCTAGCTTATGTAGTCCTTCCATATTCCCTTATTTTGAGGAATCACAATATCTGCACTATTTATACTCCCAATGGTAGTGCACAAGGGTTGTAGTTTCTCCATATCTTCACTAAAACTTATTTTCTGTGTTTTTGAATAACATCCTATGGTATGTAAATGGAAACCTCATTGTAGTTTTATATTTTTCTGATGATTAGTGATCTTGAGTTTATGGGCCATCTATATGTCTTCTTTGGAGAAATGTCTATTCAAGTCCTTTGTATACTTTTATTTATTTATTTATTTATTTTTTTTTCAGATTTTTTTTAAATTTTTTTTTTAATCTTTTATTTAATGAATATAAATTTCCAAAGTACGACTCATGTGTTACAATGGCTTCCCCCCCATACCGTCCCTCCCACCCACAACCCTCCCCTTTCCCACTCCCTCTCCCCTTCCATTCACATCAAGATTCATTTTCGATTATCTTAATATACAGAAGATCAGCTTAGTATACCTTAAGTAAGTATTTCAACAGTTTGCTCCCACACAGAAACATAAAGTGAAAAATAATAGATGATTTTTTTTAAATGATGATGAAATCAGATCAGACCTATTGTCATGTTTAATTCCAGTGAGAGTCAAGTTGGGAATTGATAATTTCTTTCTATCTTTTTTTTTTTTTTTACAGAAGATCAGTTTAGTGTACATTAAGTAAAGATTTCAGTCGTTTGCACCCCCATAGAAACACAAAGTGAAATATACTGTTTGAGTACTCGTTATAGCATTAAGCCTCAGTGTACAGCACGTTAAGGACAGAGATCCTACATGAGGAGTAAGTGCACAGTGACTCCTGTTGTTGACTTTACCAATTGACACTCCTGTTTATGGCATCAGTAATCTCCCTATGCACCAGTTATGAGTTTCCAAGGCTATGGAAGCCCCTTGAGTTCTCCGACTCTTATCTTGTTTAGACACGGTCATAGTCAAAGTGGAGGTTCTCTCCTCCCTTCAGAGAAAGGCACCTCCCTCTTTGAAGACCTGTTCTTTCCACTGGGATCTCACTCACAGAGATCTTTTTGCCAGAGTGTCTTGGCTTTCCATGCCTGAAATACTCTCATGGGCTTTTCAGCCAGATCCGAGTGCCTTTAGGGCTGATTCTGAGGCCAGAGTGCTATTTAAGTCCTTTGTATACTTTTAAATTGAGTTGTTTTTGTTATTGTTGAGTTGTAGGAGTTCTTTATACACTTACGATAGCAATCCTGTAACAGATAGATGATTTTCAAATATTTTATTCTGTTCAGTATATTGTCTTTTAATTGTGTTAGTGTCTTTTGATGAAGTCTAACCTATTTTATTTTTGTTTCTTTGTGCTTTTAGTATGACAGCCAAGAAGTCATATCCAATGTCATAAATCTTTTCCAATGTCATAAAACTTTTCCTTTGTGTGTTTTTTACAAATTCTTCTGTTTAGATTTTGATCCACTTTACATTTGTCTGTTTTTGTTTTTTGTATGTTTAAGGCAAGGATTGAACTTAATTTTCTAGCATATGGATACCTAATGCTATTTATATAAAAGATTGTCTATTCCCTATTGAGTGAAATTCCCTTGACCATATCTGTGAGAATTTCTGGGCTCTCTGTTCTGTTTCATTGGACTATACGTCTGTCTTTATATCACTGTCACCTTTTAAAAAATTAATTTAGCATTGAAGCAAGTTTTCATCTTATTTTAAAAATCTATTTATTTCCCTAAACATCATTTTTCTCTTTAGGTTGAAATTTAGAAAAAAACTGTCAGTTGGGATTTTGTACTGTAAAAGAATGGACTAATTTGTGGATAACTGATACCATTACTGTATGCTTTTGATCATTTACGACCACAGTTAGTTTCTTTTTAGTCAGATTTTTAAAATGTCTCTGAATAAAGTTTCAGAGTCTTCATCAGTTTCTTGTATACTTATTAGTTTTGTCTTTTTCCCAAGAGTTCTACTCTTTCAATGAGTTATTTTTTTCTCACCACATTTTCTCAATGTTATTTTGAGAATTGAGAAAATTGTGAATGCTAGTGTTTTGTCTGATTATCTAATTGAATTCCCTTATTTTTATAATCTTTCTGATTTTAGGTATAATAAACATTTTTGTCCATGGTAATGAATTTGTTATTAGTTCCTATATTGATATCACTTATTGCTCATGTCTGATGACTAGTGAATAGTATTCCTTGGGAGTAGGCACGAAAGTCATTCTAGTCCTTGAGTGAGTATATGCCTAAAATTCACCAACAAGTGTGATGATAGGTATCAATTTCTATTTGATAGACTTCATTCAGTTAAGGAAGTTTTTTTCCTACATTTTGAAATAAACATTGACTTTTATCTAATTATGATCAGCATAGATTGAGATCATCATTTTTTAATCATTATTAAGGTCTTAAATTGCGTTCTTCGTTTCTTAATTTTTAGCCAGTCTTAGTGGTTCTGGGATAAACCTTCTTTGATCATCTTGTTTTGAATTTGAATGCTTTACTAGAATCAATTTAGTGATGTGTTATTTTGTACTTATATTCATGCTTTAGACTGATGCACAGTTTTCTTTCTTCTACTCTGATTTTACTGTTGGGGTTTTGTTCACCTTGTGATAGTTTGTTAGAATTTTGTGTTTTTTACTGTGAAATATCTTAATAGCAGTGACTTGTCCTTGATGGACCAGTAAAAACCACAACAGGGAGAGGATTTATCTTTTGTTTTCAGTGTCTTTGTGGTTATTTGGTCAGGTCTTTCCATTTTTTTTTAATATTTCTTTGCAATTTTGAGCATTTGCATTGTTTTAGAAAATGATCCATTTCACCTATGTTTCCAAGTGTATTTGCATAAACTGTACACAGTACTCTCTTAAGGTTTATTGTACCTAAACCCCATTCTCATTTCTAGTTAATCTTTCTTCAAGTAACAATCTTTTGTTTTCTTTGATCCACCAAGTAAACTAATTATTTTATTTTCTATCTTCTATTTATATATCTCTATATCCATATCTGATTTTATTTTATTTATTATTTTATTATTATGAGGCCCATTTGGTTTTATCCAGCTTTTAGAAAGTACACTTGGTCTACTTATTTTCAGTCATTTCTTTGTTTCCATGAAATGCCAAATGCCCTCAAATTTTGATTTGTAGTGTTTAAGTATCATCATTTTATAAGTGGTCTATAATATTAATTATGAATTTCTTATTAATCTCAAACTGATTTAAGATATGTTTTTGTATTTCCTGGAGGTAAATTTTAATTTGGCCATTTTTTGTTGTTAATGTTTGGTTTTATTAAATTATAGCTGTAGAATATGATTGGCATAATTTCTACTATCAAAACTTTTGAAAATATTTTTCCAGTCTATCATCAGTCTTATAAATGTTCTGTGGATGTTTGAAAAGAATGTGTATTCTACTACTTTTGTTACTAAGTTCTCCATATATTTATTAAATCAAATACATTAATTGTGTTACTGAAATCCTCACTTTTGGGGTATGATTTTTCTATCATTTCTGAGAGAGAAGTATTAAAATATTTCCTAGCAGTATTAAACATGTCAGTTTCTTTTTGGATTTTAAATAGATACTTTTTCTAAAATGTGGTTTGATAGTTTGATGTTAAATGCATGCAGTTCATATCTTTCTTACGGATTATACTGTCTTTGTCTCATCTAATGCTTCTTGCCTTGGCTAACTGTACTTGTAATGTTGCCATTTCTGCTGTCTATTATTAGCATTTGCCTACTATCTTTGTCCTTCCCTTTATATTTGATCTTTCTGAATCATTTTGTTCTAGACGTATCTCTTGGAAACAGGTATACCTTGATTTTGTGTAAAGAAAACCCTAATCTGAAATTCTCTGTCTTTAAATTGGGAAATTTATCTGTTGTCATTTGCTAGGAAAATGGAAACATTTGGTCTCATTCTGACATCCCTGGTTGGTTTCCTATTTTTATGTAAATTAGTTTTTACCCTTTCATGGAGTGATCAGTTATCTTTATTGTTATTTTTTGTTATTGTTGTAGTTGGCTGATTTGAAGAGTTTACATACTACCACCATTCATCTAGGGCTTATGCCTGCTTTTAATATCATATTTGAACATGTTCCTTATTATTAATTTCTAACATTAGTATTCCTTCTCGCTTCCTCAAAATGAGACTGAAACTTTCCCTTTTACTTCTTTGTGACTCTATTACCTACTCTTTGTTGATATGGGCGGAAATTTTATTTCAACACTGTGACTGACATTTTTTACATCTTGCTCCATTTTCTAAGGAATTTTTTCTTAATAATTCAACTAAGATTAAAAGCATCATTACAAATAATTATTTGGATCTGTTTGTAAGTTTTGTGTATTCTCAACTTACTGTTTTTTGACTCCCATGCCTTTTCTCCTCCTTGGATTCGTTTTTCATTTTTTTGGCACACACTCTTGAATACGTCTTTAGAAAGGCTTTGTGAGTGGCACATTTTCTGAGTCCTTCAATGTCTGTAAATGGCTTTATTGAGTTACTGGGAATAGAAATGGAGAACCCACATCATTTTCCTTCTCAACTTTGAAGTTACTTTTCAACTCTATTTTAGAATTAAAATTCTGATTATTTTTTGAGTGAAAGAATGAAATAGGAGTGCAGTCATTTCTTACATTGTCAAGCTGTCTTATACTTGAGACATAATCTTAGGCTACAGGAATTCAGAGAAGGTACCACGGATCTACAGACAAGTGTCTGAGGGACAAAAAGAATGACAGAACTTGTTTAGGATGGTCTCTTCTGTGGAGGACACATTTCAGCTAGATAGCATGACAAAAACACAGATTTACCAATGAATTTATGACCGTATCTTCTCCAAATTCTGGGCTTTATATTAAAATGCTGGATAGAGTTAGATTAAGTAAATTTAGATAAGAATTATGCAAAATTTAAAATTATCATGCTCCCTATGAACTATCAATAAATCTTATTCTTGTGGTGGTATCTAAATATATGCTTTTCTCCTTATCAGATTCCCTGGGATAGGAGCTGGCAGACAAGGAATCGCCACTTGTTTTTTGTAAGTAAAGTTTTATTGGAACACATTCATGCACGTATTGTGTATGGCTGTTTTTATACTACAACAGCAGAGTTGGGTAGTTGCAACTGAGATTGCATGGCTCACAACGTCTAAAATATTTATTATTTGGCTCTTGATACCAAATGTTTACTGACTGCTATCCTGGGACATTCCTCAGGGCATAGATGACCAGAACAACAGCAAATCTTGACTTCCTTAGGATGTCTGATGGTTATACTGATTAAACATCAAAAACCCAGTTTGTTTGCATGTTATATTGAAATAAATCAAAGCTATCTCTCAATCATGTCTAATTGGTAATAAGAACTTGCCTTTTAAATGATTTTCTTCTTTCCATTTTGTTTCTCCTGTTCTGGGAGTTGTACAATTCAGCCTTGTGGTTTTCGTTTCTTTGACTGCGTGATGTGAGGGAAGTTGGCATTTATTCTAATGTGCTGTTGTGTGGGCTCGGGCTGTTGATTGCTTTTGGCCTAGGTGCTGTGCAAAGCTCCAAGGTTTGGCTTTATGAACACTGCCTGGCAAAACGGAAACATTTTGTGAAATTTTACAAATGTCACACACACCCGCACGCATACACATTTTAAATTGCAGAATTCTCCCCCTTGGCACACAACCTCCCCCAGGTTTTTGTTCTTCATAATAAATTAATAGACTTCCGTTCTATAGGAGCACTTTAGTGGGTCGACTTGCCTTTGCTTTGATGAAACTTGCGGTTAAAAAGTCACTGGTTTCCAGGACCTGCTTCATTGTTCGCCTTTCTCAAAAATTTAATACATACAGTCTTGTATTCCAAAGAGAAAGCAGCTTTATTGGAAGCCCAACTGTTCTCTCAGACAAAGATTCCTGTTTTGATTCTCATTGAAAACCATGTCTCAAGATGGGACCCAGAGAAACTGACCTCCCAGCGTCTCTCTCCCAAACCCGGAATGAGACACACGGAAATTGAATTAGGAGAAAAACCGGGGAAATACAATTCTCTTTGTGCATGAACCGAAGCATCTAAAAAATCATAACAAGAAAAATGTTCCTCCATATTTAGATTTTAGTCCTTTTTCTTCCATAGGCAACTAAGAGAGCCCTTTGCAAATAAATCATTGACTTCAGAATGAGGGGACTCTTGTCTCTGGGTCATTGGTAACATTGAACCATGACACTTTTGCGTAAGGTCTTTCAAGATGTCAGTGGGGGTTAGGCAGGCTTTACTTGTGTGGCTGGGTATCTGTATTGAGTATTGTGCCAATGTTAAGACATGTCCCTGGCTTAAGAAAAATTTTCCAATCTGACTACCAAATTTGCATCTCTCTGGGCTTCCAGCTCTGCTTCATGGTTTTCTGGCACTCTAATTACTCAGGCGTTACTTCTCTCAATGACATCCCACCCTCATCCCTTCAGCTTGACCCCAGGGTCCTTGCACCTGTGAGCTGCCTCCCCTGGCAGCCTCGATGAAATAGGCTTGGCTGCCCCATTCACTGAGCAATCCCCCTTTCAGTTCAGCCTTTTTAGGGTAACAGGAATTTGGCAGCCTTCTGCATCCAGGGTGTGCAAGAGCAACCAGGCCAAATGGGATTGCCTTATCATGCTGTTTGAAACACATCCTATTGCCTGGAGAGCAGACAGCATAGTTCAGAAACTAACGAGAAAATAGAGTGTCTTTGTTTTGTCAGTTACAGATCCGCCTTTCTGCATCAATCTCCAACTGTTGGGGGCTGGGGGAAAGAAACTCAGTGTTCAGGTCTGTAATTTGTACAGTACCACAGGTAGTGCTCAGTGGCCTGGAATGATTGCTTTGGATCTGTCCTGGAAATGTTAGAGTTAAAAATGTGTGCTCCAGAGTCAGACTGTCCAGGTTAAAACCAAGGCTTTGACTTACGACTCCGTAACGTGGGACAAGGGGCACAGACATTCTGTGCCTCTGTTTCCTCATATGCAAACTGGAGAAGAAGAGCTACCTTTGAGTTTTGCAATTTGGTAGCCACCAGCCACATACAGTCACGTAAATTTAAATTTAAAGTGATGAAAATAAAATGAGGATAGTGATTCAGTTCTTCAGTTGCACTAGCCACATTTCAAGCATTCAGGAGCCACCTGTGAGTGGTGGTGACTGTACTGGAGAGCACAGAACAAAACATTACAATTGTAAAGTTCTACTGGGAAGCGGTGGTCTACATCTCAAAGGTATGCTGAGAAGTAAATGAGTCAGTACATCTAAAGTGCTTAGTGCAAAGCCAGGCAAGTAGAAAGGGTTCACTATCATGATCATGGTCATCAGCCTCTCTATTCTCTGCTTTCCCAATTTCTCTTTAAAATGGTGACCATGTCTAGTGCAGAAGGGTAGGGTTACTCCACCTTGGGTACTAAGGTGTCTGTGTAACAAGGATTTGCATTAAGGTGTCTATGCAACAAGGATTTCTTTTTTAAGGAAAGACATCATAGCAGAATGATCGTGACTGACAGCCTTTCAGCCAGAGGACCTGTTGTGAATCCCAGGCCTGCCACTTAGTAGTGGCAGAGTGATCTCAGGCTAATTGCTCATTCCTTCATTCTGTGTCTCAGCTTCTACAAGGTGTGAAATTATATATATATATATATATATATATATATATATAGTATAGTAAAAATATATATAATATATAATATATATATATATAGACACACTATATATAATCTAGTAGAGTAAAAGCCCACAAAATTTGTTGGGACTTGAATTGACTTAGGAAAAGTAATTACAACAGAACTTAGGACTGTAAGTTCTCAAAAAGTTATTACTGTCCTTAATATTATTGTTTCTGTACTGATAGCAGCTCCAGAGAGGCACCGGAGTACTGCAGCCCATCTAGTCTTGGAGTGATGACTCTTTGTCACTCTGCTGACTTCTTGGTGGATAGAACTGGCAGCTGATTTGATCTGTGGCTTAGTAAGTGTCAGGGAGGCTAGGGCTATACAGCCCTTCCAGGTTACATTTTTTTTTTCGTGGCTTCCTTGTTTTTAGACACACCTGTGCCTCTGCCACACCTTCCCCTTGGTCTCAATCTCCACAGCAAGGTCTCTCCCATCTCATCATGGCTGGCCTCTGGGCATTTTCCTCTTTTCCACTAAGATTTCAACTCCTTTGGGAGCTTCAGGAACTTCTGTGCTGTATCCAGGCTGGTCCACAGGTTGATTTTGAGATGGCTAGAATCTAGGTAGAGCTGAAATAGGAATCTGTGCAAAAGCTTTCTGTCTTTAGTGTTTCCTTCAATTTACCTTAGACATCATTCCCTTTCTCCAGTCATTTCATATGGATATGACCCTTATTGTATCCAGTCAAAGTATCTCGGTCCATGTGGGTCTGCTTGGAGGAAAAATTCATGTAGTATAGATCACAGGAGAAAGGAAAATCCTCAACCAGGCATTCCTTAAGACTGAGTCATTCCAGAATATTCTCATGCTCTTCTGGGCCATCATCATCATCTTATGCCTAGAGAGACCCTGATGGTGATGCTACAACCCACCACTTAGTTATGACTTAAAGTTGGAAGCAGATTTGGGGCAGGTGTACCCAGATGTATCAAATGATTTTACTTCCATGAATTCTTCCAGACATATCAAGTGATTTTACTTCCATGAAGTCTATCATCAACTAGTAACTGGGATTCTGAAGTTGTATGGTAGAAATGCCAATGAAGGAAAGCATGAGATTAATGCATCAAACACTGTGGAAGTAGAGTTAGTAGATTGTCCACAGATTAGATATAGCAGGTGAGAAAGAGAAGACTTAAGTCTGACACAAGGTGTTGAACTTGGGGATTGAGAATCCAAGTTTATATACTGCCTTCCAGTTGTAGTCACTTCTGAAGCATAGAGCCCAGATATTAGCTGTGTAATATACCCTTGCTGATGGTAAGCTGATGGAATTATTATTTTTTATGGGTTCTAAGAAGGCAGATCCAAGAACCTTGATATTCACATTCATGACACTATATATGAAATGTAAATGTAATATCTTAAAATTAAAATATACAGGTAGCAGTTTGGACATGGTATCTATAACATCAGTAGTTGAGTTTTTCAAATAAAGCCACAAGTAATAGAAGTAAAAGATAATGGTGATTCTCCTTGGAAATAATATATATTCATTTTTCTCTTGTGGTTTAATGGTGTGCAGCGCCAGAACATAGGTTTAGAGTCGAGTTATATCTCAGGAAGGGGAAGTTGCCTTTCCCTTTCTTAAATGAGGATTTGCATGGGATTTAAGACTTGGGGCCCTGCCACAGAAGAGTGATGTGTCCCCAAGGTGCAGCATAAATATTATTTGATGATGACAAGCACTTGATGAATAATTTTCAGAGTGTTGTTTATAATTACTGTGGTAATAATAATTATAGATCCAAAAGCAGAAAAGCATAACTATCAAATTTTAAGATAAAAGGTTAAATCTCATAGAAATGTGATCATTTTTAGTGGTTGTGGAGAAAATGTTAAAACGACTAAAGGAACATATGGGGAACTACCAGCAGACCAATTCATGTGTTGCAGCTATTTAACTGAATTACAAATGCAAAATGCATTCTTTTCCCAGTTTCATTCCATTTAAACCCAAATGGCTATGTGAAATGGTGTCGTACACCTGGTGAAAAGCTTTGCTTTTTAAAAATCTTATCGCTTCACCAAAGCGCCTGGTGCTGAACCAACAACAGCATTCTTTCCATATTTTTAAAATTAGTTTAACCACTTTTCAGAATATTCTGTTCTCTTTCCATGGAACAACTAAGTATTAAGAGACATTTAATTGAGCCCCTTTTCTCCCTTGTGGCTCTGTTGGCATCAGTGATGCTGCAAGTCATTGTTAGGAAAGTGAATGAGAAGGGCTTCTTTCCCCCTTAAAGTCAGGAAAAACAAGGAGTGAAAAATATATTTTTGTTGTTGATAGAAGTGGAAGACTATGTTGTAAAACAGTAAGAAGCACCTTGCAAACTGCTAAGAGAATGAAACCTTAGAAGGGAGGATCAAAACTCACAAATTAAAAATTCCGCATCTTACTTGAGATTGCAACAACAAGAAAAGCACAAAGAAGTCTTGGTTGAGGTGGGAAAAACATTGTGATCTCTTATAAAAACACATTTAAAGTAACATTTCATGTATTTGGGAACATGGGCTATATTTAGTTACAACAAATTATATAAATTGGATGTTGCAAACTATTGGACCTTGAGCCACATCTGGTATCCAGTTGTGTTTTGTTTGGTCTACTCACTATTTAAAAAAAAAAGTCTCACTGGCTACTAACATTTAAAAAATTGGGAGCATTCACATAAAAATCCAGATTTTTAGCTCTCTTGATAGAAAGGTCTGGCAGCACCGGGAGCCTTAATTTCTGCAAAGTGTCCACGGGCTGCAACTGAGACCAACTGCTTCTTCCACAGCCTCAGAGCTGCACTCAGGTTACTCTGGAGCTGGGAATGAGCTGTCCTAATGCAGAGGCTCCTGGGCTATAAAACCTTGTGGTATCTGAGATGGCTCTGACAGTCAAGCTCAATTTACTGACACAGTAAGATCTATGTAGATTTGGAGCCATGCTTGATTTCTATTCTTGATTTCTTGCACATAGATTTTTCTCATTTCGAGTTACCTTCAGAGATTCGTATTTTAAATTCTTTTGGACAGAATTAAAGAATCCGATAATGTCATTTGATGTCTCTATTCACAATTTACTTCTGGACCCAGCCATCCCCCAGGTGGCCTTTTAAGTGAAAGCACTTAATTACTTCCTACAACCTAAGGGAATGTGAAATTACAAATACAGCTAGATTACTAAAGCACATGTTTGGTTCATAATTTGTATCTTGTGCTCATTTCCATCATGCAATGGAAGAGTTTAGCGCAGAAAAGCTTGGGGAGCAAGGGAATGCTTTAATAACATGGCATGAGTTAACTTTTAAATACGATTTATTAATTTAACATAGAAAATTTGGGAAATAATGAAATGCATTATGAAGTTCAATTTTATAATGTGGCTCCAAATTCATCGGAGGAATTATACATTTCCAGGTAAGGCCCTCTGATGTACTAAGGTGTAAGGTATTCTGATGATAGATATTCATGGCTGTAGACTTGCCCACTGTTTATAGAATCTATATCTCTAACCAATAATATGCATAGCCAAGAGGTGACCAATTAGTATTATGAGTTAACCATATGTAACCAGAAAGTATACTTATGTACTTTAACACTTTAAATATCATCTGTTCAAGTATAGCTTACCACTATTTTGTTATGGGAATCCTAGGTCAAAAAAAGTTCAGTCTTTTTTTAAAGTATTTTTGAATGGAGGGAATTCCAAAAGTTCAGTAACATCTTCTTTTTTAAACCTAAGTCAGAAATATTGCATTTGCATGACCTTTTCCTTCATGAGTTACTCAGAAAATTTGATTCAAACTTTCCAAAATAAATTTTTCTTTGGCTTGAGACTAAAGCATAATAATTTTTCGTTCAAAAGAGGCTGTTGCAGGACATTAAAAAAAAAACACTAAAAAGGAAAGAAATTAGAGGCCCCAAATAGAGCCTACTTTGGGTTTAATTAGGGAGCAGGGGTTGTGGTGCTGTAATTACTCGAAATGATGCACCCACATCACCCATGTTATTTAGATGTTAAAATTTTGATTTTCTCTTCCCAGAAAAACAAAGATGTGTAGTCTGAACTGAAAAAAAAAAAATCCCTTGTGATGTCAGCAAGCCTGCCATTCGTCTGATTTGTCTAGGGAAAGACAGTGATGTGGATGTGTGTAATAGAACGTAATTTATCTCAGGAAATAAGAAAGTTGGAAGGACATGGGGTCTGCGGGAGGTGAGAAGGGGGATGAAGGGTGAGCATCTGTGGCCACTTTGCTGATCTGTCCCATCCCACTACAATTCTAAAAGCAAGTCAGAACTCCTGATATTTCACAGTTGGGTGAGAACATAGGAGAAAGAAACAAGAGGAGGGAGTTTTCTGGAAGTTCTGAGAAGGGGGAAACACCACTGGAGAATGTTACAAGCGTTATGTTCCTGCTGTGTCGCTTAGCGCAGTCTTCTCCCTCCCGCCCACTGGCCTGGAACAAATGTCAATCTCAATCAACAACAGACACTGGGGAGCTCTCCAGGAAAAGATCGCCTCCCAGAGAAAAGGCTGGTGCTCATGCCTGAATGCCAGCCCCGGGAATCAGAAATACGACCGAGATACCTGGGCCCCCAGTGTCTCCTCCTACATCTGAATAAACTGCGAAAAGACCAAGCAATGCTGAGACATACAGACCCTCCTCCAAGCTGCAGCTGGCGTTGCCAGGTACCAGTTACCTCTTCTGCTGCCTGCGGCTGGCCACAGGTAGTGGAAACACCTCCACCTGTAGCTGCAGAACAAGACAGAGCATGTGACTCTGATCTGCAGGTGAACCTCCAATTTTCTTCTATGGTTAAGCAAATACAGGTAGCCCACTTGGAGTAAAGCTGGAACAGTTCACTATCTCTTGAGTTTACACCATTTTCTTGAACAATGGGCAACTGGAAAGGTGGTGTGACCACCACTGACCTCGCAGTAGGAGTCATAACAGAAGGTTTGCCACTGTTCCATTGCATGGCTCCTTTGCTGTGCATTCTAACTTATTTTGACAAAGTGTATTGAGCACCTGTCCATTAGGGGACTTTGCCAGACAAAAATTGATAGTAGACAATAATTGGTCCTCGACTTTGAGGGGCCCATTACTGAGTGTAGTGAATGAATAATTTCAGTTTAAAGTATTAAATACATGGATAGAGGCCTGCCTGAGGAACCCTGGACTCCTAGGAGCGGCCCTTAGTTAGGCCAGGACAATAGGGAGGCAGTGACTCATGAGATTAGCAGGTGGCAAAAGGGTTAGTAGGCTCAGCTGTGGTTAAGGAAAGGTTACTTAACTCTTCATTTCACCAAGGCCAAGAGATCAATCTGTTTTGTCCTCCTTCACGTGCTCCCGTTTTGACTCGATTCAAATCTTGGGGTCAGCACTGATAATGTGATTGACCCCTTTCTTAACATTCCCTGGAGATGACTCACTCTCATCAGGCTACTCACTGCCATCCAAGCCAGAAACCAGAGAGACATCTAACCCCTCTTTCTCCTTCATTCCAAGTCAGCTGGTGCGTCCATTAGTCACCAAGATCTGATTGCACCTGCACGAAGCTCTGGTCACTGCTGCCTACTCCTCAGTCTGTTCTCTCCACTGTCTGCAGGCTCTCATCCTGTCTCATCTGTGGACTACACCAGCCTCCCAGCTCCTACTGTCTCTTCTACCTCATTACCATGAAGTAATCGTTCCAGAGCAGAGATCTTACCACTCATTCCCTGCCCACAGCCTATCAGTAGTTTTCTGCTGCAAGCAGAATGAAACCTGAACTCCTCAGCATGATCTAAAAACATTCTTTACAAAATATTTAAACAGACACTACTAAATAAGATATGCAGATGACAAAAAACATGAAAATATATGCTCAACATTATTAGTCATTGTGAAATGCAAATTTAAAAACCATGGAGATATTACTGCACAGCTATTAGAATGACTAAAATTAGAGAGATTCACCATATCAAGTACTGACGAGGAAAAGCAAGAAATTCCCACACACTCTGCTGTGGGGATATACGATGATGCAATCACTTTGGAAACTAGTTTGACAATTTCTTATAAAGCTAAAAATGTATTTATCTTACTGTCTAACTTTTCTACTTTTAGATATTCCCTAAAAGATATGAAATAAATTTGTCTAGAAAAAGATAATAATCAGGAAACAATCTAGATGTTGATTACAGTGAATGGATAAACAAGTCGTGATCTAGACACAGGTGCCATACAGCAAGAGAAAAGAAAAAAATTATGGATATGAAAACAGCATAGATATACTGAGCGAAAAGCCAGGCAGGATATGAGTACTTTCTGTTTTAATCAGTTTGCTATGGCTACTGTGAAAAAGTACCTGAGCTCTGTGGGCAGCTAATGCAATGGAAGTTGACTCTCTCACTCTTGTGAGGCAGCAGTACAAGATCAAGGTGTTGGAAGGGTTGGTTTCTTCTGAGGGCTCTCAGCTTGCAGGAGATCTTCTCCCTGTGTCTTCACATAGTCATGCCTTTGCACCTCTGTCTGTGTTTAAGTGCCCTTTTCGTGGAAGAACCCCAGTCAGATTGGATGAGGGCCCGTCCTGTTCTACTTATTTCCTTCTGTAAAGTTCCTGTGGTCGCATTCTGAGGAACTGGGGTTAGGGCTTCAACGCGGGAATTTTGGAAGGATGCTGTTCAGCCTGTAACACTGTATGATTCAATTTACATAAAAGTCTACACAATGCGATCCGATCTATACTGAAAGAAAGCAGATCTAAGACAGAAGGAGTCATTGGGTGGTGGGGGTGGAGGTATGAGAAAACTTTTGGGGATGATTGGTGTGTTATTTGTGTACCTTATCTGTGGTGATAGTTTCGTGGATTTGTACAAAGACTTATTGACTTGTACGTGTTAAATATAGAGACGTGTAGTCTATCAGAAGTCACTGACACATCAGTAGATTTGTCCTTTGAAAAGTGCCTGGTATGATCTCACCTTCACCTTCCCCTTGAGTTCTAGGCCTGGTCACTCCTTTTCAGGAACCACACATACTCACTACGCTAGTTTCCCAGGTATTTGAATACTGTCGCTTTGTTTATATTGGCTGGCAAGCTTTTGCAAACATTTTTTCTGCCTGAAATGCCCTTCCCTGGCTGCTTAGAGAGCACAACACAGTTGTCACTTCTCAGACAGCCGTTGTCCAGGCTGAGCGAATGGCAATGCATCCTTCCTGCTCCCCTAGCTCCGTCCTTCTTACAGCCAGAATGTTGTATTTTTGCTCTTTATTTTCTTATTTATTTCTCAATAAAATAATTTTTTGAAATTAGAGATTTTTTTGTCTTGAAAAACTTCTCTTTTCAAAAACAAACTTTTTATTTCAGTAGATTTGTAGAAAAGCTGCCTAACTGCCAACCGCGCAATGGGAACAGAGTCCCCATGTCCCTTTTACCTAGTTTCCCTTATTAAGGTTGACGTTTTGCATTACTTGTTGAAACTAAGCCCAAACAGTGGCACTTTATTATTAACTAAAGATCATACTCTATTCGGCTCTCACTGGCCTGTCCACTCATGTCATTTTTCTGCAAGATACCATTACATTTTGTCATCATACCTCCTTGGTCTCCTTTGGTTATAGTTTCAGTCTTTATTTTTTGATATCTATGATATCTGTCTACCTATCTATCTATCCAATCTTTCATCTCTCCAGAACCACATAATACCTGCACAATTTATGGCCCTAGCAATGAAAAATGTAGCAAAGGTTTATAGTGTATACCATGTGCTCCTTGTATTATTAGTATCTTTCTGTGTGTTTTTTCATTTAACCTTCATGAGAATACAGAGGTAGGTGCTACTATCATCACTGTTTCAACAGATTAAGAAGTTGATACTCAAATAACAGCAACCGGGGAAGGCATTTGGTGTAGTGCTAAGTCATCATTGAGGAGACCTACATCCCATATCACAGTGTCTAGTTTGAGTCCCCATCACTGCACTTCCAATCCAGCTCCCTGATAATGTACATGCTGAGACACAGTCAATAATGTCTCAAATACAGTGGTCCTTGCCACTCACAGGCGAGATCTGGATTCAGTTCCAGGCTCCTGACTTTGGCTTGAAACAGCCAGTCCTGGCTGTTGTAGAAATTTGGGGGAGTAGATCAGCAGATGGAAAATCTCTCTTTCCCTGTCTCTCTGTCTCTGCCTTTCAAATAAAATGAAAAAAAAAAAATTAAAAAGTCAAGTGGGATATCATAGCAGCAAAAATTTGGAAAACAACAAAACAAAAAACAATAGCTAGCTTGACTCTTAACCCCTACATTGTGGGTAACTAAAATATGTTTGTTAGATAAATGGGTTAATTCATAACTAATTTTATCCACTGGTTGAATGCAGAGTAAGGATAAAAAGACAAAACGTACACAATGCAGGTCCTAAGCAACCTGGAAACATTCAATGATAGGATGGCATTGAGAGCAAGGATGAGCCCGTTGTCCTGGTTTGGCAGGAACTCAAGCGCTTTGCCTGACTCACCCATTCCCACTGCAGGCAGCATGCAGGGTGAGGACAGTGAGGTATCTGCCTGCCCACCAAGGAGAAAGATTTGTTAGCAGAGACAGCAACTGTGCCTACCCATTGTTGTGAAGGGCAAAACACATGTAGTTATGATCAGGAAGTGATCTGCAATGCCGAATTCATTTTTTTTTTTGTGGATTATGGAAAGAGCTCACGTCTAGAAAAACTGGAAATCAACTGAAAAACATCTGTGGAGCCAGGAGTAAACTCAGCATGTGCTTCAGTGAACCAGGTAGGGCAGCCTTGCCCAGGTCTCTGGGTGCTTCATGGAGTCCCTCAAACAAAACACCCAGTTCTCCCTCCATGGCACTTCATGTGTCCTCAGTGCAAGGTCTCTGGAAAAGTCCCTCAGACTGGGCTAGTGGTGAATCAACTGTGCTCAGCGGCCTGAACATTTGACCAATTAGGATTCCTTTTGCACAAACCCCACCTTCCATGCATGGGAAGGGCACTGCGAACAATCATCCAGGCCCATGGGCATGGGGTGGGGCATGCTTGGAAGCTGAGTTTAGAGTTCATTACATTAGTGTAGTGCATGAAGGGGTAGAAGGCGGAAGAAAGATCTAGTAGTTCACAGAAGGTCATTTGGACTTTTCTCCCTGGTTCTGTCCACTGGGTTTTCTGTGTTACAACAACAGCAAAAACCTGATCTGTTCATTTCAAAACCAGTCATAAATCCTGCAGCCTGTAGAGTCAGATTGATATCCCAAACCCTCCACTTCTCGCATCCTACAGCCACTTTTCTGGTCCAAGCATTGTAGCCCCCAGCCCAGGTTACTGCACCACCTTCTGCCTTCCTGCTCTCTCCTGTTTTCCTGCAGTCCATCCCCTCAGAGCCAGCTCAAAAGTATAACTCAGATTGAGTCACAGCACCTGTGAAAAGCCTTCCAGCCTTCCTGTCCTGCCTTTCAGCAAGTTCTCTCAACTCTTCCGCCAGATCATATAGCAAGATCCAGCTACTTCTATCTGTCAGTGTATGTGGGCCATCATCCATTTTGGTTCAAGTCAAAGGAGGCTTACCACTTCACTGCATCTCACCCAAACTTGAACCGAAGGCAATTCAAGCTTGAATGTGCCTTCCCACTTCCTAGCCCCTACTCCCACATGTTTGGGTAGCTGCCTCTTTTTCAACATGCAGCTCTCTAAACAAATGTCTCCATTTTAGAAGCCTCCCCTACCATGGAAGCCAAACCTGTGGGCCCAGTCCCACTGACCACTTCATTTTATCTTCTATGCAGAATTGATTAGTTCCTATAAATATTCACTTCTTGTTTATGTGGTTATCATGTCTCATCCCAAGACACAGAGGCTCCCCCTGGCCAAAACTCTGCTTTCTTTCTCATTGCTGTACTTGTAGGACAACAGTCCTTGGAACATGGTGGGTGCTCAGAAAACATTCGCTGACTGCCATTGAACTTGATGTCTGTGTCTTCAGCTGTCAGATTTCTCAGTGAATGACCATAGCAATCAACTGCATGCTGGAGCTGACAAGGAGAGCAGTAGGAGGAGCAGTGGGCGGGCATCTGATCTTCTGTTTATATGACAGTTAGGAGGACTATGCTTTGTAGCTGTCTGGGCCAGGAACACAATTATAGCAAAAAGAGAACAAAACCAAAATTAAGCAGCAAAGGCAACTTCACTATGAAAAGAAACACAGATGACTCATCTGTCTGAACAATTTGTTAGGAGATGGGTGTTTGGGTTATACCTCTACGTGAAAGAAGTTCCCTTTGGTCACAGAGACCATTACCCAATTAAGTAATTTCAGTGAGCTACAGATTCATAACTTGCTCTTGCCCCTAACGTTATTCTTACTGTTCCTCAGGTATTTTTTTAATATTTTTGCTTATTTCATTTTAATAACTTGAAATGTGGGGATGGAGAGAAGGAGAGAGAGAGAGGGAGGGAAACAAAGAGACAGAAAAAAATCTTCCATCCACTGGTTTACTCCCCAAATGCCCACAGCAGCTGGGCCAGGCCAAAGCCAAGTGCTAGGAACTCAATCCAGGTCTCCTTCATGGGTGGCAGGGACTCAAGTAGTGGAGCCATCACCTGGTGCTTCCAGGTTACACATTAGCAGGAAACTGAAGTCAGGAATGGAGCAGGAACTCAAACCCAAGCACTCCAACATGGTGTGTGGGCGTTGCCAGCAGCATCCTGAATGCTGTGCCAAATGCCCATCCTCCTCATGTATTTTTAAAGTACCAGTAGGCCCAGGAGATCCTTAATTTACTATCATGTGAGTTAATGGAAATCAGTAATTTTGACAGGATAGACTGTATTATTAAAAGTCATTGCATAAAAAGGACCATTTAGTGCAGATGTCAGGGGATGCAGGAAGGCACTGATGCCCAGATCCTCGGGATCGCAGAGCTCAGGTGCATCTGCCAGATCCCCACCTTGTTTTGCTGTTAATCACTTTCTGGCATTCTTCCACTAATGGCTTTCTTTAGAAAATGGGAAATGAGTTGGACTCAGAAGCATAAATGACAGCCCAGATTGCCACTGCTCTTCACAGCTCACATAACACGCTAGGATTCTATATATTTCGGGTGCAGAGAATTATCATCATGGTGGAGTTTAGTGCTCAATTTAGGCACTCGCTTCTTTCACCTATTTCCCAAAAATCTGGGTTCATACGAGTCCATGTTTAAATCAAGTTGTTATGTTGCATTATGCCCTCATGTTCCTTTGAAAGTCACGGTTACAGCAGTAAAATGAAAAGCTAGATGTGGAAACTGACACATGTGAGCCTTCCCTCATGAGGTCTCTCTCTCCCTTAGCACATCATCATCATCCTAGGACCCTGGGGAATACAAAACATCAAAAAAAAAAAGGCAAAGAAAAATTTGCCACTGTCCCACGACCTATTAAAAAGCATAGAGACATTTTGATATATTCTCTCTATAAAGTACAGTTTTGTCTCCTTTGGATAGTTTGTAGCTTATCTGGATGACAAGCTGTTTTCTGTTCTAAGTTGTGTATCTATCTTATTTCCCCATTAGAGTGGATATCTTTGAAAGAAAGATCAATTTTCCCATGACAGCTAGCATTTATTTTATTTAATTTATATAAATGATAGATGGCTAATTATTACTGAATAGCCACTCTCTTTTCTCCTCAATACAGAGTACTGTTAGATAGCAATTAATCCAGTCAAAAACAAAAGCAAAAAGCCACATTTCCCAGCCCTCCTTGCAGATGAAGATTCATTGGAAAACAAGTAGCAGTCATTGGACAGAGCCTTCTCTGGTCACTTTTTCTTTTTTGTCTTTCCGCCTGAAATATGAATGTGTTGGCCGGAGCTGTAGCAGCTATTTTGAAACCGTGAGAGAAAGACCAAGAGAATTGGAGGCTGTGATAGCCTGAACCAGTTGCTGAACTGACATCAAACAACAGTTTATGCTGACTTTAAGTTCCACGAACAAAATAAGCTCTTCTGTGTTTAATCCACCACATCGCAATCTGTGGCCATCAGATTGGCTGCGCACAGTTCCCATCTCACACCATCACACCACTTTATTTCAAAAAGGATTTGAGAGGATAAGCAACTCCTCTTAATATATTATTATATTTTCAAACTATGGCTTTCTGTGGTTTTATGGGGGTGCATTTATGGAATATCTACAAATGCACCCCCATAAATAACATCATCTTCTTTCAGTGCCTAGTTATCCCATTTTCTTGAACCAAGTAGTCACTTTTATATTTTTACCAAGTGAAAAAAAATTATGTTCAAATCTGCAAAAGGGATTCATTCTGGAAAACATCCAGCTAATCCTTTATTTATTTTGATAGCTTTCATTTTGTGCCTTCTGCTATTTTATTTTCCATATTTTTAAGTTCATTAAGTGCCTCCACCACAAAAATAATACTTTACAATTGTTCAGTGTGTTTAACTTATAAGGAGCTCATTAACTCCTTTGTTCTCATTTTACTCATACCCTGGCAAGGGATAAAAATATAATTAGCCCTACTTTTACAGGAAAAGCTTGAGATACAAATAGTCTAAGTGACTTAGTTTCTAAAAATAAGGTGAAGATGAGAACTGAAATCTCTTGCCTTCTATTGCTAACTAGTCTCTTTTCTTCAAAAATGTCAAAGATTCTCTATAGTATGCCAGCTCTTCTCAGTGAGTATGATGTGGGGCACTGTGTTAAGTAGGATTCTGAAGCTATGTTTTGGCTTCACAGGCAAAGGACAATAATCAGTTTAGCCATGCCTTTGTAGACATGAGGAATGGACAGAGACTTGTCATTGGCAATGCACACACTTTGTATTTGCTAGTCCACATCCACAACAAGATGGATTTACACACACACACACACACACACACACACTGCTAGAAGACATTCCATCCTTAAGTAGGGTATGCTTAATCCTAGGGTTTTTTTCTGCCAATCTTTCTGTTCATTCAGAATTATTCAGTCTAATTTATATACTCATGTAGTGTGCATGTATACACACATGCAACCATGCATATCTATCTATCATTGCTTATTCTTCTACATTCCAATTTAGATGAGGTTATCATCTAGGGTAAAGTAAATTGACATTTTAAGCTTTGATGATTGTTTACAGCCCTTGTCTCTACTGTTGAGGAACAGTGTTTTATTTTTCCTGCTATTTGTTGAACTCTTTACTTAGTGTAGGGTTAATCTATGAGTATAAAGTAAACTGAAAGTAGATCATTGTAAAAATTAAGAGAGGGAATTGGAGAGGAAGGGGGGGATCATGGGTGGGAGGGAGGGTAGGGTGGGAAGTATCACTATCTTCTAAATCTGTATATATGAAACACATGGAACTTGTATACCTTAAATAATATTTAAAAAACAAACAAAAAAAGAAAAACCTTATTATCAAATTTTTGGCTAGGCTCTGAATTAAAATAGCCTCCATTTCTCTTTAAATGAATTGTATGCAGTTACTGTTAAAAAAAAAGTCATTCAACTATTCTGAGTTTTTAAAGATTTATTTATTTGAAAGGCAAAGCAACAGAGAGAGGGGGAGAGAGAGAGAGAGAGAGAGAGAGAGAGAGAGAAAGGTTTTTCATCCTCTGTTTCACTCCCCAAATACCTGCCATGGCCAGGTCTGGTCCAGACTGAAGTCAGGAGCTGGGAGCTTCATCCAGGGCTCCCAAATGGGTGGCAGGGGCCTAGTTACTTGGGCCATCCTCTTCTGGCTTCCCAGGTGCATTCACAGGGAGTGAAATTGAAACTAGAGCAGCTGGGCTCAAACCCGTGCTCCGATGGGATGCTGGCACCTCAAGAGGTGGTTTATCCCTACTACACCACAACACTGACCCCTTTAAAATTTAATTCCAAGTTTTTAAATTATATCAAGCTCAGTCAATTCTTTTACAATATACAATCGTATGCCCAAGTAATGTTTCTGATGACAGTATGCTTGTGAATTTGCTTGCTGACGATCAGAGTGTAGTGTGGTTCCTATTTTATCTGGCCTGGGAGGGAGGAGACACCAAGTGGCATCTGAAGTCCCCTTTCAAGTGAGCAGTGTACAAAGCCATAGGCCAGGGATCACAAATGTTCAGTAAATATTTCATGGCCTATAGCACAACTACTCATTTCTGCTCTTGTAGTTGAAAAGCAGCTGCAGCTCAGGAGACAGTGAGTCAATGAACGGTCAAGGCTCTGTGCAGTGACAGAAGGAGCAGTTTTGACCCTAGAGCCTGGTTAGACGCCCCCTGTCATAGAAAGCTGTTCACTGCAGAAGGAACTGGAACACTGAGATGCTTTGTATGAGGGACTTGTGTGAATTTCAGTTTCTTGTCTCTGCATGTAATGCAGACGTAACGTATTGATGATGGTGATGGTGATGATGATGATGGGGTCTAGCTTACAGTGCCATCATGATGATTACATGTCTTGATAATTGCATCTAACCACTGGCTGAGAAGTGGACACCTCAGTTGGTAATTTGGGTGTTTTCTTTTTTTAAAGATTTATTTCATTTATTTGAAAGGCAGAATTGGAGAGAGAGAGAGAGAGAGAGAGTAGTCTTCCACCTGCTGGTTCACACTCCAAATGACTGCAATGGCCAGAGCCAGGAGTGTCTTCGGGTCCTCCACGTGGGTGCAGGGACCCAAGCACTTGGGCCATCTTCTACTGCTTTCCAAGGCCACAGCAGAGAGCTGCATTGGAAGTGGAGTAGCTGGGATACGAATCAGCACCCATATGGGATGCTGGCACTGCAGGCCAGGGCTTTAACCCACTGTTCCACAGCGCCGGCACCTATTTGGATGTTTTGTCACCAGCAGGACTCTTAGCTCCATCAACCTATAGCAGGTGGGTTGAACACATGGGTGCAGCAGGCCTGCTAGAGATGGGAGCTGATGAGAAAGCAACAGGAGTCCCATTTAAAGAGTAGACTTCTGCTCAGCTCTAGGACACTGTTGTGTGGTTGTAGGTTTTCCTTATTATCAGATCTTTTGACTTTTTAATGGAAGGTAGAAACCTACATTCTAAATAAGCAAAACTTTTAAAAATTGTGGGAGCCAAAAGTAATCCCATAGAAAGTTTCTATCATGAGCCACCATTGTGTACCTGTTTCCAGAGTGCAGATATTAAGAAGAAAAGGGTACAATTCAGAAATGTGTAAATATGCCATCTAGTCAGGCCTCTTTTGTTCCATGCTAAAATGTTAAGCACTCTGCGACTTCAGTTAGTCTTCAGAGCACCTTGGTTCATGTACTCAACGTGCAGGAATGGGTGTATGCTGTGTTCCAGGCACTGGCCAACAATCTGGGCATCCAGCAGTATGGGAGACAGGCAAAATGCCCTACCCTCATGGGCCTCGCCTTGATAAAATCAGCACAAGGGTACAGCCAAATCTTCATGGAAAATGGAATTAGAAGCTTACTGTGGCGCAAAACTATTTTGAAATTCATGCATATGAGGAGTCTTCAAAAATTTCATGGAGAAAGGGTATCATGACATCCTAGGCACGGATTTCAAAACATTTTTGTACTTAAGCAAACTTATCTCTTAATTCTGTTTCCCATGGCCTTTTTGAATATGAAGGAAGTGGAATTGAAGAGTGCCATTTGGAGGAAGTGATTCTAGGAACAGAATCACTTATGCACACAGTTGAAAAGGGTGACAGAATTATTAGGAAACATCAAGGATTGTTACTGAAAGTCTAAATACTACGTATCTTAGAAAGTACCAAGAAGGCCTTCCCAGTGGCAGAGCTGTTCAACAAGGCAGGTGGTGAGGTTGATGGAGCTCTCTCTCCCTCTGGAAAACTCTAGGACAGGCAAACGCAACGTCCATCCAATCATACGGGCTCTCTTGAGGCAGGGAGTTTGGGGCCAAGGGCCTGAGTATTTCACTGAAAAATATTAAATTTCCAAATTGCTGACTTTGGTCTAGAAAGTCCTAGTGTTTTTTTTTTTTTTTAAAGAAAGTTGTGCTTAGAAAGATTGCTTCTTCCACAGTTCAAACTACATGGATGAGTTCATGTAAGGAACGCATTTTTTAATTTTAGCACTTTCTATAAACGGGCTTTCTAAACTCTAAGCTGAAGTTGTTACCACAACGGGGAACATGGAGATAATTTTTCATTCTTTCATGCTATGCTGAATGTCAGCAGTGGAAGTTCCTAAAAATAATCATACCTGGTATTTATATAGCACCTCTCCCAGAGGTTCTCAAACTACTCGGCAGACATCATGTAATTAATTCCTATAAAGCATCCTGAAGACAGTAGTATAATATTAAGTTAATATTTGTCTTCTATATAAAAGTTATACATTTTATACTTAAATTTTATATTTAGATTATTTTATGTGAACTCTATAGCAGGCATACAGTTTGCTGCTCAAAAATGTACCCTGATTATTTTTTTAAAAGATTTATTTATTTGAAAGTCAGAGTTACACAGAGAGAGGAGAGGCAGAGAGAGAGGGGTCTTCCATCACTGGTTCACTTCTCAGATGGCTACAATGGTCAGATGCACCAATCTGAAGCCTGGAGCCAGGAGCTTCTTCCAGGTCTTCCCACATGGGTGCAGGGGTCCAAGGACTTGGGCCATTTTCTGCTGCTTTCCCAGGCCATAGCAGAGAGCTGGATCAGAAGTGGAGCAGCCAGGGCTCAAATCAGCACTCATATGGGATGCTGGCACTGCAGGTGGCGGCTTTACCCACTACGCCACAGCACTGGCCCCATCCTGATTATTATTATTATTATTATTTGACAGGCAGAGTTAGACAGTGAGAGAGAGACAGAGAGAAAGGTCTTTCTTCTGTTGGTTCACCCCCCAAATGGCTGCTTTGGGTGGCGTGCTGCGCCTATCCGAAGCCAGGAGCCAGGTGCTTCCTCCTGAGGGCCCAAGCACTTGGGCCATCCTCCACTGCACTCCCGGGCCACAGTAGAGAGCTGGACTGGAAGAGGCGCAACCAGGACAGAATCCGGTGCCCCAGCTGGGACAAGAACCCGGGGTACTGGCACCGCAGGCAGAGGATTAGCCAAGTGAGCTGCGGCGCCGGCCCTGATTATTTTTTAAAGATATATTTGAGAGGCAGATACGTAGACAGATAGATAGTGATCTTACTTCTGCTTGTCTACTTCCCAAATGTCCATAAAGGGTCTGGCTGAAGCCAGAAGCTAGGAACTCAATCCAGGCCTACCATGTTGGGGGCAGGAATCTGATCATTTGGGCCATCTCTTTTGCCTCCTAGGATGTGTATTAGTAGGAAGCTGGAGTCAGGAGCCAGAGCCAGGAATTGAACCCAGGCACTTAGATGTGAGATGTGGGCATTTGAACTACTAGGCCAAATGCCTGTCCTGCCCTCTGGTTATTGTGTTGCAGGGTACAATGAGTGAGAGAAACGCAGAATATGAGATGCGGTATTCAGGAAAGTAAATGTGAATTCCTGCCTGGGCTGCTGGAAGTGTTTGAGGTTTAATTTTGGTCTAGGGTTCATGGGGAGCTATTCCAGGAGTATGAGAAGGAGACATGGGAAGAGGACTCTGTATCCCTGCAGAACAACATGTGTGGATTATTTGAATGAGTGGAGGCAAATGAAAGCTTAAACAGACAAGAAGCAACTGATGCTGTTAAGTGGTTAATATTGAGGTGCCATCTCTGGCCTCAGAATCAGCCCTAAAGGCACTCGGATCTGGCTGAAAAGCCCATGAGAGTATTTCAGGCATGGAAAGCCAAGACACTCTGGCAAAAAGATCTCTGTGAGTGAGATCCCAGTGGAAAGAACAGGTCTTCAAAGAGGGAGGTGCCTTTCTCTGAAGGGAGGAGAGAACCTCCACTTTGACTATGACCTTGTCTAAACAAGATAAGAGTCGGAGAACTCAAGGGGCTTCCATAGCCTTGGAAACTCATGACTGGTGCATAGGGAGATTACTGATGCCATAAACAGGAGTGTCAATTTGTAAAGTCAACAACAGGAGTCACTGTGCACTTACTCCTCATGTAGGATCTCTGTCCTTAATGTGCTGTACACTGAGGCTTAATGCTATAACGAGTACTCAAACAGTATATTTCACTTTGTGTTTCTATGGGGGTGCAAACTGTTGAAATCTTTACTTAATGTACACTAAACTGATCTTCTGTTAAAAAAAAAAAAAAAAAAAAGAAACTATCAATTCCCAACTTGACTCTCACTGGGATTAAACATGACAATAGGTCTGATCTGATTTCATCATCATTTAAAAAAAAATCATCTATTATTTTTCACTTTATGTTTCTGTGTGGGAACAAACTGTTGAAATCCTTACTTAAGGTATACTAAGCTGATCTTCTGTATACTAAGATAATCGAAAATGAATCTTGATGTGAATGGAAGGGGAGAGGGAGTGGGAAAGGGGAGGGTGGTGGGTGGGAGGGACGGTATGGGGGGGAAAGCCATTGTAACCCATGAGACGTACTTTGGAAATTTATATTCATTAAATAAAAGATAAAAAAAAAAAAATTGAGGTGCCAGGTTGTTCCTGTCCGCACCCTGTTCTTCCTACTGTGGTACACTCCTTTTTGAGTTGATTTTGTTTTCCTCTCTTCAACTCAAGTGTAAAAGATTGTAACAGGACCAGATCTACAGTCAGTCATAAACACTTTAGAATGAATTTAGTCTGAGTCAATCTCTCTCAAACATTTTGCCACTCCAAACCTCGTGCTAGATTTGCAATGAAAATATTAAGTAATTTTACGTACATACATACTTATATATACTGTCCTTAGACTAGTGCCAGGCATATAGTAAATGCTTATGCAAATCACCATTACTGAAAGTGTCGGACATCACTGAGTGGGAAGGGTGGCTTCCTGGGTTTCCACAGACATTCATGCATCCTTCAATTCACGGGTAGCTTTCATCTCCATCTATGCATAAAACTGCTCCTGGCAGTGAATACAGCAACAAAACCATCACCATGACCCCAGCAGGTGGCTGGAGAATTAAAAGAGGAAAGAGGGAGGGAGGACAAATCTGAGGAGCTTTGCTGGGGGTTGGGAGGGTGGTTAGAATGGATATAGCTAGAAAAAAGGTCAGCAAAACTCTGGAGAAAGTCCTGAGGGTCCCGCTTGGAGAGGTGGGCATCAGCAACCACACAGCATGCTGTTCTGGTTTGGAAAGGGCAAATGTTTACGTAGGCTCCAGCTTGTGCCCAGCCCCACAGGCTGCCTGCAGGTTTACAGCTGAACATTACCATCATGGCACTCTTTTCTCTGGAGTGGCCAACAGGAGGGAACGGCCAGGGACATGCTCGCCAGCCCAGAGGTTCTGGTGCCGCCCTTGAGTGTTTTCAAATTGGCAAGAGCGGTCTGGTGATTTTCCACCGGCCAAGTCAATCTTCCATGCTCATGGGCCCAAAATTTAGCATTTGTGCTGGTTCCAAAACTGGTCTCATTGGCTCTGATTATCTCTTTCAAACAAGCTGAAGATGTAAAACCAAATCCATGTTCAAGAGCTGTTAGTAGTCTCAGATCCTAAACTTGAAGTATATTGTGTGTTTTCTGTTGATTCTACTTGAGGCCCTAACTGAGTGTTGGCTCACCCTGAAAAGAAGACATTCTTGAGCAAAGCCCAAGGCTATGGAATTCTGCCCTTGGCACTAAAGTGGAAGCCTTCAATGAAGCATTCAGAACAACCTTAGCTGCATTGATTCTGCCATGTGGTAGCCACCTATGATTCAAGGCCACAAGAATATAATAGAAAGCCTCTTTCATGCATGTTTGCTAAGAGAAAATATTTTCTTTTAAAAATGGCATCAATTTTTGAACAATGGGAGAACTGCCTTGAACATTTTATTAAAATGTTTGAAAGATTTTTTTGAAAATATTAACGGTAGCTTATGGAGTGATAGATATGAGTATCAGTGCCTATGGTACCAGTGTTAGTATCTTTGCAAAACGGCTGACACAAACATGAAGGCTCCATTTTCCTAAAAGTTCACAAACTCTGCCATTTGTTTCTGAAAATGTTCATTATCTAGCGCAACACTGGAATTGGGAAAAGTATAATAATTTGTACATTTTCTGCCCCCACTAGAAGGAGATTTTCTTGAAGGTTCTATTAGTGAGGCATACTTGGTGCAAGGCACAGAAACACAACTGAAAATAGTTTGAGCAAAAAGTGGTATTTGGCGGGGTGGGGGGGTGTTATTGGCTCAACTGGGATATTGGAGATGGGCAGTCCCTGAGCTTTTCTGGACTGGCAAAGTGCAAACAATTCTTTCAAAGCTCGGGCTCACTCACTTCTTCTCTGTAATTCATTTTCTTCTGTGCTGTTCTGTTTTTCTTAGATGGTTTCACTCCATGTCTTGGCAAGGAAGATCAGCAGCATCTTCAGCTTCCATCACACTTTACTGCTTAATGATGGAGCCAGGGCTAATTTTGTAGCCAAGGATATGGGGAAGAACAGACTGGGGATGCAGCTGTAGGGTCATCTGACAGGGTGGTATCCAGAGGCGTATGCAGAAAACGGGAGGAGGAGATATGACTCAAGGTAGCCCAACCTGAACCCTGTCTAGGTATTGATACCAACTTAGGTACCATGAATCATCATTAAAACTGTTCTGGAGGTGAGCATTTTGGTGTAGTGGGCTAAGTGACCACTCAGGACCTTGGTGTCCCATATCACGTCCTGTTCAGCTTTCTGTTAATGCATCTAGGAGGCAGTAGATGTTGACTCAAGTGCTTGGATGTGTGCCACCTACGTGAGAGACCAGGATGGGATTGCTAGCTCCTGGCTTTAAGCATAGCCCGGGTTGATATGTCCATTTGGTGAGTGAACCAGTGGATGGAAGATCTCTATTTCTGTCTCTATCATCTCTGTCACTCTGCCTTTTAAATAAATAGATATTAAAAAATTCATCATCAACATTCAGCTTCCTTGTCTTTCATTTCTTTCAGATCCTTTATAAACACAGATGACTTGCTATACTCAGGCCATTCCCCACCCTTGTGTTGTGTGGGACAACGACTTCTGCTTGAGAGCACAAGGAACCATGCAGGGCACAGAGTGGCAGATCTCAAGATGAGTTAAGGGTCCTGTTTTCACAGGGAGAGAGAGGGGTTCTGGGCAACCTAGTAAAAGAGAACTCAACTGCTGGGACAGAGGTGACCTGTGCTTTAGAACATTCTCCCAATATCTGCCCATGCAGGTGGCTGCCTGATCTTTGCACATTGGATGTGCATCTGGATAACCTTATTTTCCTCAAGTGTTTAGAGTTTCACTGAGCTTATGTGCAGCCATGTGAAGCAGGAGAGATAGATGACTTTCTGTAGAGTCACTACCCCAATGCTTTATCCCATTCCTATATACACTTTTACATGAACCAGAAGTATGATAGTAGGTGACTAGTCTATAGCAAGACCTTAATATCTTGATAAATGTTGTGGCCTTGTCAGCTCCTCTCTCTGCAGGTATTTTGGGGTCATATTCTTAGAGAAGGGGCATAATCCTCCTATTCCCTTCCTCACTTCTCAGGCTAGAATGGGGTTACAGTTCTGCTCTCATCTTGGGTAATGTAGATGAGGGCAAAGCCTTAAGAATGGCCAGACTACAAGAGGGAATGAATCTGTAGCTTTCACCTCATGTGTCCCCAAGACATCTGCAGGTCCTGATGATTTCCTAGAGCCACTTCTTAGCAATGATTAGAGAGAGAAATAAATGTGAAAAAAATCATCTTTTATTTTACTCAAACCACTGCTGTCTGGGATTTCTATCAAGTGCCTTGAGTGTATATCCTACCTAAGACAGTGAATCAAAAACTTTTATAGGAACATTAAGATCAAGCCACTCAGAATGTGCAGCAGTGAGAATTGAGCAAAAATCTAAGAGAACTTAGAGTATCTCAAAAAATTTCTTTTTTTGACAATCATAAAATAAATTTGAAAAATAGGGAGTGAGGCCGGCGCCGCGGCTCAATAGGGCTAATCCTCCGCCTGTGGCGCTGGCACACCGGGTTCTAGTCCCGGTCAGGGTGCCGGATTCTGTCCCAGTTGCTCCTCTTCCAGGCCAGCTCTGTGCTATGGCCCGGGAGTGCAGTGGAGGATGGCCCAAGTCCTTGGGCCCTGCACCTGCATGGGAGACCAGGAGAAGCACCTGGCTCCTGGCTTCGGATCTGCGCGATGCGCCGGCTGCAGCGCGCTGGCCGCGGTGGCCATTGGAGGGTGAACCAACGGCAAAGGAAGACCTTTCTCTCTGTCTTTCTCTCTCTCACTGTCCACTCTGCCTGTCAAAAAAGAAAAAAAAGAAAAAAGAAAAATAGGGAGTGATAAAAATAATTAATTGAAAAGTCTGAGTGCAAGGCATTTATAATGCAATGCAGAAATCAGGGACTTATGCAAAATTTGAGGTGGAAAGAATTGGGAAAATTCACCTGGTCTCATCATGTGGTCCAAGAACCTCATTTTTGTGCAGAGTTTCCCAATGTTGACTCTATCAGTGTTTTAGCATGGATGCTTCTTTGTTGTTAGGGGCTGTCCAAGGCATTACAAGATGATGAGCCACAATTTTGGCTGTGGTGCTCCCTACTCCCTGGTCACAACAATCAGAAAAGTCTTAAGACATTGCACAATATTCCTGGGGTTTTGAGGGTGATGGGGATTGGCTCTAAACCAAGAAGCTCTATTTTAGAGATCAGGAAATTGAGAGCAAGCCAGTGAGAGACATTCTTTGTGTTGCTCTGTTCACAAACTTGAAATGTGCAAGCCATTTAGAATACTGACTTAGAGCTTGGGTAGACATTAAGAGAACTTTAGGAAAGATCAAGTGACAGCAACAGCTGATGTTTATGAAAGCCAAGCATGTTAGGCATCATCGCCACTTAAAATTCTATGGACCAAGTGTCTTCCATTTTAAAGTGGAAGAAGCTGAGCATCCTAGAGGCCAAGTGGACTTACACAAGGTCACACACCCAGGAAGCTGTAGAACCTGTGTTTACCCGACCCTGAACCCATACAGGTACTCACCACTTTAACAGAAAAGGACCCACAGGTAAAACATTCTACCATATTGAGTCAAGTTCTCATATCACCAAAAAACAAGCTATAATCAGTTGGTCCTTTGTATCTATGAGCTCTATGTCTGCAAAATAAGCTACCCATGAATTGAAAATATTTGGAAAAAAAACCCTGCATCTGTACTAAACATGTACAGAATTCTTCCTTATCATTGTTTTCTAAATACAGAATAACAATCATTTCCGTAGCATTAATATCATATTAGATGTTTTAAGTAATATAGAAATGATTTAAAGTATATGAAAAAATGTGTGTTGATTGTATGCAAGTACTGTGTTGCTTTAATAAGGGACTTGAGTAGCCCTAGATTTTGGTATTGAGGTGTGGGGGTCCTGTAGACAACCTCCCATGGATACTGAGGAATACTATATATTCTCTCTATATAATATACATATAATACTATATATTATATATAAAGTACTATATGTTATACATTATACATAATGCTATATATTCTCTATATATACTGTATATGTATATCTGCATAAATTCACATTTTCTATTTATTTATTTGAAAGGCAGAGAGAGAGAGAGAGAGAGAGAGATGGAGAGACTGATCTCCAAGCTAATGGTTCACTCCTGAAATGCTTACAAATACCAAGAGCTAGACCAGGCTGAAGTCAGGAGCTGGGACCTCAGTCCAGGTCTTTCACTGGGTTGCAGGGACCCAAACACTTGAGCCAATACCTGATTTCTCCCAGAGTCCATTAGGAAGAAGCTGGAAGCTGGACTCAGGGCTGGAGCCAGTACTCAAACCCAAGCACTCTGATATTGGATGAGGGCATCCCAAGTAGCACACTAACCACTGAACCAAAGGCTCATGCCCCAATTTTATTTATTTTCTCATTCAATAAACATTTATTGATGTTGACTATATACATGGTATTGAAGGGAAAAATAAAAAATACAGTGATATCTGCATTTATTTCCAGACACTGATTTGACTCCTTAGATCAACACTAGGTTGTTGGTTTTTATTATTATGGTCATATTGCAGATGAAATGAAGGCTTCAGGTGTTGAAGTAGCTTGCTGAATCTCACCCAGTCAGTAAGCAGCAGAACAAAGATTCAAATCCAGCTTGTTTGTCTCCATTAGTTTCCTAGGGCTGCCACAACAAATTGAGTAGCATAAAACAAGAAGCAATTTGTTGTCTTACGAGTGTGGAGACTGGAAGTCCAAAATAAAGATGTCAGCAGAAACATGTTCCTTAAAATCTATAGGAGAATCCTTCTTTGCCTCTTCCTAGCTTCTTGTGTTTTCTGGCGATTCTTGGCAGTCCTTGTCTTGCAGCTGCTTAGCTCCTCTCTCTGCCTGCATAGTCACAGGACCTTCTCCATGTGTGTCTGTGTATTGCCATGCCTCTTCTTAAAGAACACCACTCATTGGACTGGGGGCCATTCTATTCCAGTATAACGTCATCTTAACTAATTACATCTGCAACAAACCTATTTCCAAATAAGATCACATTCTGTGGTACTTGGGGGTAAGGATTTCAAAATATCTTCTTTGCAAGACACAATTCAACCCTTAAAAATAATTTACAAGCTTGCTGTTGTGCCTCTGCAAGTGAGATGGCATTTTTGTTGCCTGGGAGCTCATGGGACCACAGGAAATATGGCATGTACACAGATAATAGCATAGCAATGATACAGAAGCCAGAATCATTTCATCAGTATCACAGGGGAGGTCAAAACAATGAGTCATAGAAATTGAGAGAAGGTGAAGAGGTTTAACTGAGGCTGTTGATGGGGGTAGCAACCAGTAGATCTTTTCCTGAGGAGTCATATGACACGTGAGGGGATATAGAAGGAAAGACGCAACCTCACAGACACACAAATTTGTGACTAAGAAAACTCCTGGCTGATTCCTAGAGAAACGAGCTTTCCAATAGCATACAATGTCTAGATAGAATGATAGTGGGGGGTCAAAAAACCATACTTTTTAGATCAGAACTCTATGAGATCAACCAGCCTACTTCCTTCCTTCAATGAATGGGCCATATTTCATAATTTGGATTTTTGAAGCCAAGAGATGCTATACGGTTTGTTCTTGTTAGCACAGCCTGTTATGATGGAGAATGGTGAATTTTGACACACTTTTCCTACTTTGTGGTTAAACTGTCTGCTTTTTCTATATTATAAAGCTAGAAAAACGGACTGGGGTGATAACGTGAGCTCTTGAATTCCGGGCTAAGTGTCATGACATGGAGTCACAAATGACAATTTGAATAAAGCAAAGAGAGAGATCCTCTCCCAAAGCTTGGATGAGAAGTGGAGAGAAGAGGTCAGATGGTCACAGAGATTCAGGGTGGAGACAATGGGGACTTGAGCTGGCATCCAACAGTGGGAGTGGAAAGGATAAGGCAGAGAAGAGAGACCCTCCCAGGCATCAAACAGAAACCCTTGAATGTACACATGAGGGGTGAAGACGACTCTGCAATTTGGGCCCTTAGAACCAACAGCAGTGCCATCAATAGAGAAGGGGAAAACAGGGGTCATAACAGGTGCTCAGCCATGCTGATTTGCCTGCACTGAGGGGTTTTCTAGAAGGCTGGACTTTCAGTGCCAAAGTAACAAGAGTCCCAATCAAAAGTCCTAGGAAGAGTTGGTCTCCCTGAAGGAGAAAGTGATTTTGGCTTCTATTTTATTTTTATGACACTGATTAATGCTAGATTTAGACTTACAAAACCTAGGAATAGGACAAGAATCTCAAAGGTGTCATTCAACTCTAAAATCCTACCAACCTATGACTGTAGCTAAGATTTGCTTTCCTCAATGCATTTATGATATGGAAGCATGGTAAGAACAGCATGAGAGACCAAATTCTGGGGTCAGCATATTGGAAGGTCCCTGCCTTCATCAATTAATTATTCAGATCGGAATAAAAGCCTCTAATGCAAGCCTCCCAACACAGGTCTTACCTGCTTTTCACTTGACTGTGTATTTCAAAATTACACGTCCCTGTAAAATCACTGTGTTTCTCCTGCGTGGGTGTAAAAAGAATTGCAAGATTTTGACAACACTTTCTTTTTTTGTTGTTGTTGCAAGCAGATCCTTGATCTCAGAGTTGATCAGTTCCAATCCACCCATCGTATTTATCTGTGTGATGACAAGAGTTGCCAGCTCCTTGGTCACCTTGGGACTGGGACGGTGTGTTGGAAGAAATACTGATTTCCCAGGCTCTCCCCAAATCTTATTTTAGATAGTAAGAAATAATTTTTCAGTGCGGTGCACATGAAATTAAGCATACAACTGCTATTATTAATGGGACTTGTGCATCTCACTTCCCATCACAGTAACATATACACATGTGGGAGGCTGAAGCTGTGCTAGGTTGTTTGATCAGAATTATAAAATCTATAATCTGTCCCTTGAGATTAATGAGCATCTCATTTTCTCAGGGAAGGGAAACTGAACTCTAGTCTCTGACACCTCAAAGAGCTTGCTCAAAGAGTCTCTTTCTGTGGGTAAGTGTTTGAGTCTCATGTTTTGTTTTTCAAAATCTGCCCATGTCAGTAGAATATGCTAAAAAATGCCCACAGCACTTCATTTTGTAATTTTGTGAATTTAGTGTTGACCCAGTTCTGTACGTCACCTCAACACATGAGGAATTAATACCCTTTCTGTTTATTTGTAAGTTGCCATGTTTTCATGACAAGAAAATCTCTTCCATGCTGCTTTGGTTACATGCCTCAGTGATGGGGGAGACACCTCATCTTCTCAGGATGTAACCGTTTGGTCTTTGATGCCTGAATTTTGCCCAGAAAAAAATTTTTTTGACTTTTTTTTCCCTCTAAAAGTAGGACTGGAAAACATTAGTACCTAGTAAATAGTTCTGGTGACCTTGTCTGTTCTCACCCTATCTTGATTGGCCCAGTTTGGGGCAATATATAATTTTATTAGAGGAAATCTGGATCTGCTATAGTGCACACATGACACGGCATAAAGAGGAGGAGTTGAGAGGTGGCAGCTTTTAAGAGCAAGAAGCCAGAGAAATTAACTGGCATTTAAAAAAAAAAAAAAACAAACCCAAACCCCAAGCCCCAAACAACAACAACAAATCAATGACCAGGCATGATGGTGCCACTTGTGACTTAGAAAGGGGCTTACTTGAGTACTTTTGTAGGTTTCTCTTGGCAAAATTGATTGTGGCTGGAAGCCTACAGGTGAAAGCCATTACTTAAGCTATGAACTTAGTAACTCTTCCAGCTTAATCATCTGGGCAGGCTTAGCTACTAGGTCCTTTTTGCTGGGAGCAGATCCACTGTACAGAAGGCCAATACTGTTATTAGTGTTGCTCACAGCAAAAATTCTTTTGTTTGGTTTTCTACGTGTTCCAATCTGACAGTAAGTATGACTGACATGGGTTTCGCAAATAGAAAAAAGATGTCGAACCAAAACAGACATTTCTTTTATGACCCAAACAGGCTAGAAAAACACTTACGGTGTTTTGATTGTTATTATTTTTCTTCATAAAAAGATTTTTCCCCTTATCTTCTCAATTTCCTTTTGTTAAGCATTTAACTTTGAAATATACTCAACCACACAGAGAAATCTACTGAGCAAATCCCCACAGCTGCCATGGATAATTCTGCAGCCATTCAGTTCAGTGTCTTCCAGTTTTGAAAAACTGCCTCATTTGGTTGGGGTTGGGTTTTGGGGCCCATCCCAGTTTGTACTTTCAGTGTTCCTTTTAACAGGCACGAAGACCATGACATAGAACCGTAGACTGGGTGCATGGCATCATGCGGGTGCTCTCTACGCATATAGCCCTTATCTTTTGTGGCTTGGACGACATCTGCACAGCTGCCCGAGATGAGCAGGCAAGAGCCAAAGCTAAGAGGGAGCTGATCCACCTGTCACACTGTTCCTGTGACTCTTCCAGTGTGGTTCCAATGCCATGGTCATTTTGAAAGCTCTTAATGCAAAAAGCCATTTATTTTTTACAAATGCATGCTTCGATGTAGAGGAAAGTAATACCTATCTAAAACAATAACCGCCCAGCAGACTGTGCTGTATAGTTCTCCCACGCAGGCAGACAGCTGCAGGAAAATAAAATATTTAAAATAAGTTAGCAAAACAACAGTTCCCTGGGGACTTTCGCTCCTCCTTAAGTTTGTGAAACAAAGCACCTTAAAGGCTGCGTTTTATATACATACAACACTTTGTAATTCCCAAGGACACTGTTCTCAACATAAAAATGTGGGCATGGGCGTATTTTTTTTCGTTGAGAACTTTCTTTAGTGAAGGTTTGTGCAACGGTTCAGCGGAAATTATGCGGCATCTTTCCTCAAAGAGAGCTGCATTAATGTGCCAATGCCCTTTATTTAATGCACTTTAAAATTCTGACGCGCCTTTTAGAAAGTAGGAGTTGTGCTGGGAAAGTCTAATCACCGTTCTGCACGAACGGAAATGTGCTATTTTTGTAAGGGTAGTGCTGGAGTTGGGTTTTAGCATAAGGGCGTCTCTATAGTACAGATGTCCGAAGACACTGGTTCGTTTGGATGCCCAAATCAACCAGCTAGAAATGTTACTTCTGTTGAAATTAGTCAGAGGGACTTCAACTAATCATCACTGAAGCAATTTGGGACTGGAAAATCTTTAGACTGCAGGGAATATTTAGAATTAATTCTGCAGAGATTCAGCTTTGAGGGCAAACTTTCTTTGCACGCCGGAGCAGCATCCACCCTGCGAGATTATTCTGTGTGCCTGTAATGACTTCATACAGATTTTTTAGAAGTCTCTTGGGATACTATAGTCTTGGTTTGCTGATCTAATCCATTTCCCTTTCTTTTCAATCACGAACACACTCTTCTCTCTTTGGATGCCTCTCTTTGGATGTCTTCCCATTCCAATCAGTGTGTCCTTTCAAAAAAGTGTTTCATTAAGGTTGAAGTTCCAAGGACATCACTTTCCCTCTTTGAATAAAATGTGCCTTCTTTTGTGAATGCAAACTGCCTATGCCCTGACTGTACAATCAAAACAACAGGAAATACACCCAGTGCACTCAGGCAAAATTGGTGTGTGAGTCTCTTGGAAATATCTAGTAACAGGTGCAGTCAGATAGGCTGGCAAAGCATTCTGGTTTCATAACAATTACTAATAAGATAATAAACGTTAGGTATGCATTATTAAAATATTTTGTGATTTCTTTTTCCTATCGAAAAAACCCTGCCATTCAGTAACCATTTCTATGGCATTCAAACTCATAATAATAATAATAAAAAAAACTCCCACAACTCTCCCAGGATAAGCACTCTTCTATGTTAATGGAATTTTCAGATAGATGTTCGTTTTTGTAAGAGGAAAATATACACAACTTTAATCCAAATCATTGAAAATTTTGTGGCACCTGTCAAGTTAAGTCACTAGGAGATTCTTCTGTCTGCGGTTTTTGATGACAGTACAGTCACATTTATCCCATACACTCTGTGTCCTGCAGGAATTTCAATTGTAATAAATCAGTTAGCATACATACATTTCCCCTCTGCTTAATCAAAGAAAATGTTTGCCAATTTTTTGAAAAATTTTTTTTGATTTTTATGAATAAGAATTTGGCACAGTCTTAAGAACTGTTCAAATGCATTTGGGTAGGAAAGTGGTTTTGCAATTCTTCAAGACTTCACATTTCTACATTAGGAGCTTACAATTTTTAATTTGCTTTTAAGAAATCTGAGATATATATATGTATACATATCTATATGTACACACACACATGGAAATTTGACCATTTAATATTCTTTGCTATCTTTGTGCTATTTTGTAAAGAACCTGAAAAGGGAGAAATATTTTTACAGGCAAGGGAAAAGCACAGTATATACGACAATGTAATAATCCTTTTTTCTTAGATTTTGTATTTTTACATATGAATTTGGTATGCCATTTTTTCTGCACTAAAAACCAAAAAGTCGGGTTTTATATAAAAGAGGGGATGATTATGTTATAGAAATTTGTATAAGTTAAAACCAATAGAATTTTTTTTCTGAGGCACAGGGTATGAGTACTTGAAATATAGCAGGAGAATGAGGTGGGAAGAAAGAAACAGAAGCATGGAAGCAGGGGGTGAGGAGAAAATCTATACACTTTATATTCTAATGAATGCATTGAATTAACTGCACGGAAATGTGAAGATGCAGTTTCTGGAATGGGGTACTAATTTGACACACTCTACAGGATTTCTAGAGATTAAGGTTAAGAAAACTTAACAATGACATGGGTCCGGATATCATCAATGCACAAAAAAATAGGAAAATGACCGCAGGTGAGAGGAAACAATCAATCCTGATCCTACTCTGACAGAGAGCAGGAAAAAAATGCCAAACAATTGCTTCAATTCTCCCTGTTCATAAAAGCTCTCATCACTTTCTGCTCCCACATGTTCAGATTCCGTTTAAATTCTGAGATTTAGCTGGAGCTGTGGTGCCCCAGCAACTCTGAGCAGGGACGAAGGCAGCAAAGCCCCTCTAGGCCAGGCACCTGTTAGGTTTGGGCTAAAACAGAAATTGAAAAATTACTGTCCTCTCAAAACATGTTAGTAGCTCTAAAGCATCGAGGACTGCAACTTTATAGAAGTTGCAGAGCTTGTGTGTCTCTGTGTGTGTGTTTGTGTGTGTCCCTTTGTACATGAGTGGAAGAAACACTAATGAACTAGAGGACAAGGAGAGAGGGAAGTGAGAGAAGGGAGTTGTCAACATGAATGAAACTGAAGAAAGATTTCCCTAAGGATATATATATATATATATATATATATATATATATTTCACATATTAAAGAACATATGTGAAACTATATAAATGGAACTCAAGTATTTCCAACCATGGAATTAAAAACACACACATATTGTGTATATATGTGTATGTGTTTTTTAAAAAATTTTGTGATAGTTTTTTTGGAAAGAAAGGGGAAACAAGTGCCATTTTACCTGCTACATTATGGTAGTCACAACCAGGGGCCCCCAGGCCTCCTGACTACACCAATTACCCTTGCTTAGCTGCTCATTACGCACATTGCTCCACCTGCTTCTACGCATAATAAGGTTAATCATAATGAAATGAAATCATTGAATTTTATTAATTTCTTAGACAGAATGTCTTCCAGAATCCTTACCAACGCTGGGACATCAGGAAATATCGCTCGTGTGCTAAATGCTGCTCCCTCTGCTGGTTGTCTCTGAGGAAATGGTAAACTACGGGCTCCCACATACACAAGAACTATTGTTTGGGAACACACAAGTACATTTATCCTCAGGGAAACAGTCCCTCGCATTGAGAGTTAACACTGTATTCTTTGGGCAGTGACTTCAGTAGCATCACCAGCACATTTTCTTCCCAGAATGCCTTGGCTGCAGAAGGAAAAAAAGTCTAATGGGGGAGGCTAGAGTAGGACATAGGGGTTGTGTGTCTAGGGCTTAGACAAGCAACTGTCCCCAAAAGCTTCATTCCCTGTTGATATCTGTTAAATTCCTAAAAGGTGGGTGGGGTGGGAGAGCTTCGTCCAGAGAGTCCCTCCTAGCTTGACAGAAATACACATGTCACATTTGGTTCCATTGGTCTCACTGGACATGAGACAAGGTCATGAGATTAGTTAGTAGGGAAGCTTGGACCTTTGGATGAGAGTCACTATACTCATTCAAATATAAGATGGCTTCTACAAATCTATAAATATAAAAAAAGAACAAAGAGTTCAGTTTCCAAAATAAGCTAGAAAATCTGAAAAAACACAAAAGTCTCAGAAATATAGCTTTGAATTCTACCTAAAATTTCATTCAAAGGGCATTTTGTTTAGTAACAAGGCAAGTTAATAAGACTTAATGTTCTAAGCCTAGTTTGTTTTATCTAGAAATCTAAGCCATTGTAATGAGACTTCAATAAATGGATAGATTAGGTTCAGTAACAAAATGTATTTTGTCTTGAAGTTAGGAAAAACTGCCTGAAATACACAAAATTATTGTTGGCCTTTATAAAAAGATTAAGAAACTAAATCTTAGCTTTTAGACTGAGGACCATCAGGAAATTAAAAAATAAAATATAGGAAGGGAGAAAGCAAGGAAGGAATTAAAGGTATGGAAAATGCTATCTAATGTATCAAGCCATTTATGTTCGTTGACAATATACTTGATCATGCGACATACATTTTGCTATTCCGTCGTTACTCAATGACTTTCTTAAGGAAAAGAAACCACAATAAAAAAACATAAAGGGAATAAAAGGAATGGGTCTATAAAATGTGAATCAATGGGAATCTAGACTTTACTTAATGTCAATCTGCTCCAATATTTTTTATGTTTGCTACACGTATCCACATATACGCCTGGCATGGCACTGAATGAATTGTGGGGGTATTGAAATATAGTCTCTTGCCTTTGAAATTCATGCAGACCTTACTTGTCCTTCAAAAAGGAAAACATCCTGTTTTGGTTAATGGGCTTAAAAACAACAACAAAAGTAAATTGTGATAGCAATTAGGTTTCTCAGTGAGCATGCTCAGTGGGTCTCTCAGGGTTGCTAGGCAACCAGCTGAAGGTGTGTGGCAAAAAGGGCCCCAAATGGGAAAACAGAAGCACCTTTGGCATGGGATTCACCTAGGCGAGAAACTCGTGCTCATTTATGAATTAATTGTGGGAGATCCTCGGGTGGTCTTCGTGGATTCCCTTTCCACATTTTTTGCGGGGAAAGGTTTGGGGGTAAGGTAAGGGGCACGAAGTCGGGGATACAGCAAGGCGGGCTCAAGAACCCTGGAGAATCTTTCCAGAAACAGCTCTGCCTTTGCCTCGGGTTGCGGTTTTACAGGGTGTGCGTGTGACAGAGTATTTTTCATTTCGGGAGGCGTAGTTAGCTCTTCCCCACCGCACGCGGGCTGCTCAATTATGTCACGGCACAATTCTAATCCCACCCTGGATCAGCGTAGCAGCCGACATCGGAAATTTAAGCCTTTCACATAAATCCATTTTCACATCCTCGAGTCATATAACAGAAAATTTCCAGTTCAACCACATTGTGTTAAATCGAAGGTTGCAGCCCGTATTCAAAAGCCCATTCGCACACTCCGGGATTCTGCTGAAGGAGCACTTACAGTAGTTCAGAGAACCGTGAGGCGAAGTAAAAATGAATCAACTCTTAGAGAGCCCACCAAATGCCTCGTCTTGGGTGAGTGTGGTGCCATCCCCATCAGCACCTCTAAGTAGCAACCCGACCAAACACCTGGTTCGGTCCACAGTGACAGTTCACTGTCTCTCCAGTGGTAACAATTTAGAGGCAGGATGCTAAACAAGATATATACATGATGTCAAATATTGGCTGCACACATCTAAGCCAATCACTTCTAAATAAATTAACCATGGCACTGCCTAATACGATCCACCTGCTTTCTTCCTAGCGTTGTTCCAGACCCTACCTGAACCCCCCTTTGATTAAATGTCAAAAGCTTGCCTTGTGCCTGCAGATTTCACTGAAGGCGGATAACAGAAAGGTTCCTCCTGTGACTCCATAAAACTGAAATAAATTCCACTGGCATCTTGTAAATTTTTATTTTCTACAATGACTGCAGGCCCCATCTGCGGCCCAGCTGTTATTAGAACGGAAAGCGTTGGCCCTTCTGCATTACAAAACAGCATAGAACAGTAATTGCCAGTGGAAGAGATTAAGTGTAGACACTAAAAATGTTTACTCGCAATGAATATGCATAACGATGGGTAGGAAACAGCACTGGAAGATTAAAAAGAGAGAAGGGTTTGTTTACAAGGCTGGGAAAAAAAAAAGAGTGGAATGTCAGTTGGCCCCGAGCCTGAAATAGGAACGAAAAACCTTTGGGCAAGGCATTAGGGAGAAAAACAGATGGTTTGTGAACCTTTTATTAGATAGAAAAATCATTAATCAAGCCCAGGCTGGAAATGGCAGGGTTTTTGGTAGTTCATATTTTAGTTTATTTTTTCTTAAAGTGACAGTATAGTTATTATTTTTTTTTTTTGTCTTTTTGGGACAGTCGTCCATGGATCTTCTGTGGATAGGCATTGCTTTTGTGCAACCTTCTGCAGGAAAGCCAGCCTCTCTTGGTATTAGCACTGATGTGTTCTGCCGAGAAAATTCCTCCAAAGGGTTTCACATTTCAGCACCTGTTTTGCCCATATAGCAATTAAAAAAAATGGTAGCATAGAATAATTTTTTTTTTCATTCATCTACCATTCCTCAGCTTTCGGAACATAGGGAAGAAAATGGAGAAGAGGGAACTTTTCCACGAAAGACCTTGCTAATACGGCTGACTCCCAGCAGTTTAAGCAAAATACGTAGCAAGAGTAATTACAGATGGACTCATTCGCTGAGAGGAGATCCAGGCCATTTCAAAGAAAATTGAAGGAGGCTGGAAGAACCCCATTTCAAACTATATTTCTCATAAAGCTAATCTGCACCTTTGGGGCTTGCAGAGGATTTAGCTTGCACTTTTGTTTATGATGGGAGTGAAAATCTTAGGGAAGGCCATCTCCTTGGCAATGAGCAAAATCCTGGAATTAATGGTGCAAAGCTCATCATTTGCTATTATCCAGTCATCAAACCCTAGGAAGTATACCATGCCAAGGGCATTCTTGTTTAAGTGAAATGCATATAATGTTACAAGCACTCCTATTCACAAACTGTGCATGTGTAGATAAACACATACTTTCATGTGTACACACAAATCTGTGTGTGTGTGTGTGTGCATGTGTGCAAGACTGGAAGCATGTTTGCTAAGTTCTAACTGTGTTGACTTGAGGAGTGAGAGGGCAAGGAGAAAGAATATCAAAGGATAATTGCTTATGTACAGACTTGAGATTAATCTTGATATTGTAGTCCCAGAATTTTGCTGTGATTCACCCTGTGCCTGAAGCTGGTAACTCATTCCTACCTCAGAAAGCCACTCATGAACCTAACTGTGAGATGTTCCTTAGGAGTATGGTTAGTGTTGGGATGAGGGGCTGGCTTCATCTGTATTGTCACTCCTAGAAGTATGTGTTTCTGATGGAGGACTTCCAGGAATAGATACTGGAGAGAGGGGTTCTATTTTTTTTTAAAGGAAATAGAAGGTACTTGGGAAGTATCTCATTCCTGTTTGCACTGCTTTGGCGGGAAATATTTTTAAGTAACTTTACTCACTGGCAATTCAGCAATTCATAGGGCAAGTCATTCTTTGGGGGAAAGTGCTCATAGATAACCCATTGGTTTCTCCTCCCTTATTTCCCATGGGAGAAAGTTCAGAAGTCAAGGCCAGACATCACTCACTATGTCATCCTAACATTGCTCTTATCATCCCTGTTCTTCATGTTAGGGAAATGACCAGTTGAAATGGCCACATAAGAGTAGGATGAAAGACAAGCAGGGTTTCTGATGCTAGGTCTCTGCGCCAATGTTATTACCATGGTCTTCTGATGATCATGCTCCTGGAAATTGGAATTTATTCCTTCCCTTGCCTTTTTCCATGGTTTGCTTCCTGGACTTGCATACAAAGTTAATGCCACTGTCAGGAAAAAAAAAAAAAAAACTGCCAAAGAGGAAGGACATCAGTGGTAACTTTTTTTTTTTTAAGATTTATTTATTTATTTATTTGAAAGGCAGAATTACAGAGAGGCAGAAGCAGAGAGAGAGAGAGAGAGAGAGCGAGAGCGAGAGCAAGAGAGAGAGAGAGAGGTCTTCTATCTGCTGGTTCACTCTCCAGTTGGCTGAATGGCTAGAGCTGTGCCAATCCGAAGCCAGGAGCCCGTAGCTTCTTCTGGGTCTCCCTTGCAGGTGCATGGGCTCAAGGACTTGGGCCACCTTCTACTGCTTTCCCAGGCCATAGCAGAGAGCTGGATCGGAAGAGGAGCAGCCAGGACTTGAATGGGCACTGCAGGTGGCGGCCTTACCTGCTGTGCCACAGCACCAGCCCCCGTGGTGTCCCTCCCTCTGTTTACCCTCCAGACCCTCACCAAGCGGTCTCCTTGTCCTGGTCTGACTTACAGCAGAACCCGAAGTTCAAAGATGCAACTGATAAGTTCCATCAAAAACACTTTTCTTTTTTTTTTTTTTTTATATTTATTTATTTTTTATTTTTTTGACAGGCAGAGTGGACAGTGAGAGAGAGAGACAGAGAGAGAAAGGTCTTCCTTTGCCGTTGGATCACCCTCCAATGGCCGCCGCTGCAGCCGGCGCACCGTGCTGATCTGATGGCAGGAGCCAGGATCCAGGTGCTTTTCCTGGTCTCCCATGGGGTGCAGGGCCCAAGCACCTGGGCCATCCTCCACTGCACTCCCTGGCCATAGCAGAGAGCTGGCCTGGAAGAGGGGCAACCGGGACAGAATCCGGCGCCCTAACCGGGACTAGAACCTGGTGTGCCGGCGCCGCAAGGTGGAGGATTAGCCTATTGAGCCACGGCGCCGGCCTCAAAAACACTTTTCCAACGCAGTTAACGTTTTCTGTTTTCTGACATTCTTTCTCTGAAGAGATGCTTAAAGCAAAAGAGGTTTCCTGCCACGAAAATGACATTAATATTTCGTAAATCAAGAACGAAGATAATGTTTTGGCTGCTGCAGAGACGTTTACCTTATGTCGTTTATCTAAATGCTTTCCGATTAAAACATGACACAATTTTTGGACCAGCTTTAACCGGAAAAAACAATTCCAAGAACTTCCTTATTTCAGAGCCTAAAATTCTTTAGTATGTTCCTCACCAGAATTCGCCGTGGGCTCTGAGGTCTTTGTGCTCGAGGAGAAAGACTTCCGAAGTACTAAATCTTTCCCCATGATTATCTGAATGCACAGAATCAGATAATTTACCAAAACTCAAGAGGAAACTTCCAAATGCGAGACGTATAATTAATTATATTTGTAAACTTACTACAGTGGCGACTGTGTTCCTGAAGACAAAACATTTTTCTATACTGACTTATTAAAGAATCTGATTTTTTTGTGCTATCAAAAGGAGCCCCAAACTCTTTTTATTATAATATAATAAAGCCTTCTTAAATGAGCACTGCTGGAGGAAGTATTACACTCACAAAAGTGTTTATGAATTTCAAAGCTTTTTACCTGCTTGAAAAATATAGGGAGGAATGTAGTGTCAGAGACTACGTGATAGGGGGAAAAATTCTGATTTTCTGCTATTGTATACACTTTCTTTTTTTATTATAAAGTTGCTTGTAACTTACATTTAATTTCTGACCTTTTATTATCCCAATTTATCTGTGATTATATATATATATATATTTTTTTTTTCTTTTAGAACCTTAAAGGTTTTTGCACTTGATTTTGACATGCTAGATCTGGGGAAGAAAAATACACTTGTAGAGCAACTATTATAAAACAGCAAGGAGAATAACAGTTACAAAAAAAAAAAAAAAAGCACAAAGATTCTGCCATAAACCATTCAACAACGGACGGAAGAATGAAATGAAGGCCAAGCAGGCTTCTCTGGGGAGTAGTGAGGAACAGCTTCTCTTCCGACTTGTGTATCCCACGGAAGAGCTGCCCACGTAGTCCCTAAGCACTGGCCTAATCACTCTGAAATGAACTTCCATCAGCAGAGAAGCCGTCTTAAAGGCTGTGAGGGCTGAAGCTGGCCGAAGCTCGCAGAATCCGGAGAACAGGGCGTGGAAGAGAAGGCACCACGGACTGTGGAAGGAAGAGTAGCAGGGGTTGCTAGCCTCGCCTGTGCTATGGCGTGTCGTTA